>NC_069381.1:148916111-149232083 GCF_027475565.1 Acinonyx jubatus | reverse complement strand
ATAGTGTCTAAGGCATACGTGCAATCATCCAGTAAGTTTCCCAGTTATCTGCTTGCCTGGTTCTTCTCATTATGCAGGTTTCTCTCAATTCTAGTATCAGTTCCTCAGCAAGTTCTTCTTTGGCCTTTCTTTCCAAAGCAGTCTCCATCCTGACTCATGCCCTCAAATACCCTCTATCATACCACTTTGTCTTATTATTGTTGTCACATTTTTTTACTCTTTAAACAATCTTATTGTTCGTTTCTTTAAAAAACATCTGTTTCTCCCCTCGAGACAGTGGACCTCATTTCTCCTCACTAGAGACAGCATTTTGTCTAGTAAATAAATATCTTTCTATTATAAAAGTGATCACGTCTGTTTGCTCAACGCTATAATCCCAGTGTGTAGGCACTTGCTAGGCACACCAGTAACACATGGGACGTTTCTTGGTGAATGAATGATTTACTGACTATTCGTTATCTCCAAGGCACTTGGTTAGAGCATAAAGCTAGACAGATGGAGTGTCTGTCCCATGGGTCTTGCATGCCAAGATATGAATGTACCACACACTTTCAAAGTATTTTCCAAAGCAGACGTAAAGTTAAAACAAACAAAAACTAACCTTAATACTTCATTCAAATATGCATTTATCTTCAATGCTACCACCTCGTTTTGACCTGTTTCTACCTACTTTGCTTCACAGGAACATACACTGAGTTGTTTGCCAACTGTTTCTGACCATACGCATTTGTTTCCACAGACAACAACATTAATTGGTCTTTTGAAGACAGCTCGACTCCTTCGTCTGGTGAGAGTGGCCCGGAAGCTTGATCGCTATTCAGAATATGGCGCTGCTGTTCTAATGCTCTTAATGTGCATATTTGCCTTGATTGCTCACTGGCTGGCTTGCATTTGGTATGCAATTGGGAATGTAGAAAGGCCCTACTTGACAGACAAAATCGGATGGTTGGATTCCTTAGGACAACAAATTGGGAAACGTTACAATGACAGTGACTCAAGTTCTGGACCATCCATTAAAGACAAATACGTCACAGCACTTTATTTTACCTTCAGCAGCTTAACCAGTGTAGGATTCGGGAATGTGTCTCCTAACACCAATTCGGAGAAAATCTTTTCAATCTGTGTCATGTTGATTGGCTGTAAGTAGATTTCTCTTTTGTTATCTATTAGGATGAGATAATATCACAAAATTGATATCTCTAGAACATTAAGAATAAGGCAAAGAAAAAATTATAGAAAACTGTAGAGATAATGGGATTACATATATCGGTACTATATTCTATCAAAACTGATTCTGTGAAAGGGAGACACCGAAGGACTTTCAGGACTTCAGAAAACCAAAAACTGAAAACTGGAGTGACATGGATCTTTGGGATCCAGGAACTGAGACTTGCAGTTCACTTTTACTGCTGTAAAAGTGTCTGTAATTTGTTACCAATGGTTATTTTCTATTTTAAGCTGAGGTCAGATTCCAATGGGAAAGACTAGTTTACATTATATTCTAGATAGATAGAAATATATATATATATTTCTATCTAGTAATGTAATAGTAATAGAATATATATTTCTATATAAAATATATATATTTCTATCTATATAGAATATATATTTCTATATAAAATATATAGAAATAATAGAAATGTTTCTTATGTATCTGCATTTATACACATATATACACAAATATATATATTCTTCACCACTTACTGACTAAAAATGCCTTTTCCTATGACATCAGGCCAAATTTCAGTTATTGCTCTTTACCTTGTAATAGGATGATGACATCAGTGTCATTAATGAGGTATATTTTTTTGGAATAAGAAGCAAAAAAAAAACCGCATTAAAAAAGATGTATAATTTTTCTTAAAAATCATACTGTGGAGTCACTAAAGATAACCTTGCTGATACCAAACAGCAATTGACAAAAGCATAATGGATTTTGAATGCTTAAAAAAGGGCATCATCCTTAGATTGTATACAAATATGAAAACAGATCCAGAGTTGCTTTTTAAATGTTAACACATTAACTAATGAAATATACTTAGATAACCTTTATTATGAAACTTAAATCAATTCACCCAGTTTATTGTTCAATGTATTTCAAATTTACTTTTCATATGTATGTCTTAGTATTTTTATTATGCTAGGATTGCTATAGGCAAATGGTATTATATTCAAATAACCCAAGACATTCTACAGATGCAGGCTAAGTCTGTACTATAAACAAAGCCGTAATCTTGTACCCAGAAGGAAATGAAGAGGGACCTACTGGGAAAAATGGAAAAATTCATTCCAGAGAGACTGAATCTCTCGGAAGAAGCACAGTCCCACCCACTCTGTGATTACAACTGCCAGTAAATACTTTACAGAGATTATCAATCTTAGTGAAACAGGTAGCAAACAAAATTTTTAAAAGTCTGTTCCTAATTACTTAAACATCTGTATAGGAAAAATATATATACTTTTCATAAAGAAAACAGAACCTGCATGTTGAAACTTAGAATTTGCAAGAAGGAATTTTTCAAATGCACTGAAGTTTAACCTGCTCACCACTTAGGGAATACCCATCACTTGTGAGGATTGTTAAATACATACTACTATTTATCCTGTGAATTATCTTAAATTAAAGAAAACCCAGTTCTTTATTTGGCCTATACCCGATCTCTAATCCCTAAATCAGGGTTGTGGCAGTCTTTTTACCTTCCTTCCTTTCTTCCTACCTTTTTCCTTTCTTTCCTACCTTCCTTCTTAATTATAGCAATAAGCTATTTCTATTGATTCCTTAAGAAGAATACTTGGTTTCTTCAGACAATTTTCATATTTTAGGAAAAGAGAAAACACTTTAGTTAACTGAGTAGGAATCAAAGGTACAAATTTCTGGTTATTAAAATAAATAAAAAATAAATAAATAAACAAATAGGGATGTAATGTACAGCATGGTGACTGTAGTTAATAATACTATATTGTACATTTGAAACTTGCTAGAAGAGTAGATCTTTTTTTTAATTTTTTTAAACTACCAATTTTTTTTAAACTAACATTTATAAACTTCCAAAAAAATTTTTTAATGTTTATTTGTTTTTGAGAGAGAGGGAGAGACAGAGCGTGAACGGGGCTGGGGGGGGCAGGGAGCAGAGAGATAGGGAGACAGAATCAGAAGCAGGCTCCAGACTCTGAGCTGTCAGCGGAGAGCCGGACATGGGGCTCGAACTCACAAGCTACGAGATCATGACCTGAGCCAAAGTTGGACACTTAACCGACTGAGCCACCCAGGCACCCCTAAACTATCAAAAAAAAAAAATTTAGGCTATTTTTTAATGTTTATTTATTTATTTTGAGAAAAAAGGTGGGGAGGGGCAGAGACAGATGGAGAGAGAGAGAGAGAGAGAGAGAGAATGAATCATAAGCAGGCTCTGTGCTGTCAACACAGAGCCTGATGTGGGGCTCTAACCCACGAAGCTGTGAGATCATGACCTGAGCCTAAACAGGAAGTTGGATGCTTAACCGACTGAGCCATCAGGTGCCCCTAAAAAAAGTAGATCTTAAAAGTTATCATCACTGTGGTGATGGATATTAAGTAGACTTATTTTGGTGATCATTTCTCACTGTATACAAGTATCAAATCATTACTTTGTACTTCTGAAACTAATATAATGCTATATGTCAATCATATCTTAATAAAACAAACAAATGAAGCTCAGAGCCAGAATTGACAGAAATGATGAAACTGGTAGACAATACCAAGCACTTTAACAAATGTGTATGTGGATTCCCTGAAAATGGGGGAGGGAACCAGAAAATAAAATGTATCAAAATGTGTAAGAGACAGCTAAAACAGTGCTCAGAGAGAAATGTGTACCTTTAAGTGTTTTTATTTTTTTTAAGTTTATTTATTTATTTAGAAACAGAGAGAGCATGAGTTGGGGAAGCGGCAGAGAGAGGGAGAGAGAGAGAATCCCAAGCAGTCTCCACTCTCTGTGCTGAGCCCAATGTGGGGCTTAATCGATAACACGACTATGAGATCATGACTTGTGCTGAAATCAAGAATCAGACGTTCAACTAACTGAGTCTCCCAGGCACCCCTTAAGTGTTTATATTTTAAAAAAAAAGATCTAAAAATCAAAGATCTAAGCTTCTGTCTTAAGATCTAAAAATCAAGGATCTAAGCTTCTATTTTAAGACAAGCAAATTAAACATATAAGTAGAAGAAATATCAGAGATAAGAGCAAAAGTTAATAAAATAGAAATCATACATTAGAGAAAATTAATGGTAGTATATTCTGGCTCTTTAAAAGATCAATAAAATTGATAAACCTCCTATTAGACTGGTAAGAGAGAAGACATAAGTTAACATGTCTTATATGAAAGAAAAGATCTTACTATCCATTATAAAGATATTAAAAGAATAATAAAATAAGATTATGAAATACTTTATAATAATAAATATGACAATTTAGATGTGATAGAAAAGCTTCTTAGTGAAACAAATTACCAAAACTGAAACAAAAAATCCTGAGCCATACAATAAAATTTGATAAATTGTATTTCATCAAAATTGGTACCTCAGCTTTTCCAAGGACACTATTAAGAAAAGGAACAAATGATAGACTAGAAGAAAATACTCTCAATACTTAGACCTAAAAAAAAAAAAAAAGACTTGTATCTGGAATATATCAAGAATTCTTACAACTCTATAATAAAGGACAACTCAATTTAAAAAGTAGCAAAAGATTTAAACACATTTCACAAAAGAAGATAAATTAATGGACAATAAGTGCAGGAAAAGATGTCATTAGTCATCAGGAAATGCAAATGAAAACTCTAGTGAGGTATTACATGGCCACTACAAGGTTAAAATGAAAGACTGGCAATACCAACTGTTGGTTTGGGAACAACTGATACTGTCACATATTGCTGGAGGGAGTATAAATTGACACAGGTTTGAGAAACAGTCGCATGGTTTCTTATAGAGTTAAACATACCACACAATTCCACTCCTAGGTGTTTGAAAGGGAAATGGAAGTATATGCCCATACAAAGACTTGTACACAAATGTTCGCAGCAGTTTTACTCATAGTAGCCAAAAATGAAACAATGAGCTTTCTGTCAACAGAAGAGATGAACTGAACTGGTAGAGCCATTGGATGGATACTGCACAGTGATTAAAAAAAAAAAGAAAAGAACATTTTAATGATTTATACAACAACAGGATTAATTTCAAAAACATGCTGAACAAAAGAAGTCAACACGAATGTATACATCATGATTCCATTTATATGAAAACCTAGGAAATGCAAACTAATCTTTAATGACATACATTGGAGCTTAGTGGTTGTCTAGGTTCTGAAGTGAGTATGCAGGAAGCCAACGAACACTGGGGAATCTTTTGGGGTGATGGAATGTTCTATATCTTGATTGTGTTTATAGCAGCATATACATTGGTAAAAATTAATTGATCTGTACCATTAACACCTATTTAACTTATTGTATGTAAATTACACACCTATAACATCTAATTTTTTAGGTTAAAACTTTTTAAAAGTTTGTGTATTAGGTAGAAAACGTGTATTTGCTCTATCGGTACATTTCAGCTAATGTTTAATGGCCTACTAAATACATTCATTTGGTTAGCATATCAGATTTTAGGTGTGGTGTGCTGAAGGAAGTTTTAAGATATACCTGTTTTGTTTCTATAATATCCAAGCCTAAAACAAACCATCTGGTGAAATTACATCTACTGAAGAAAGCTAAATAAAATATTGAGTTGAAGAGGGAAATGCCTTTATATAGTCTACCATCTTGCTTTTGACTCATATTTGGATTCATATTTGCCATCTTACTTTTGACTCGTATGCCAATTGTTAAGCATTAACCGAATACTGTATAAAGAATATAACTATGTTGTGCTTCTTTCTTGCTTACGGCTCCAGTTGCTCCTGAAAAAAAAATCAGAAAAAATAATTTGTGCCTTCATTACAACTTAAAAAGCCACCACATAGAATTGCCTAAGAGAAATACATGTTATTCATATATTAAACTACATGCTTTTAATCTAGATTTTGCCATTTTGTCAATGAATGGAAATACCTGTCTATGACCCAGACTAATGTTTTGGTTCATTTTCATAGCAGTATGGAGATAAAGCCACAATGTAGAAATGAAACCATAGTATGTATTACAAACAAATTAAGAGTGCTTTCCCTGACCCGCCTCCAAGTAGTTATGTGGTTTAAATAAAATAACTGGCATTGAGGGGCACCTGGGTGACTCACCTGGTTAAGCGTCCGACTTCAGCTCAGGTCATGATCTTACAGTCCTTGAGTTCGAGCCCTGCTTTGGGCTCTGTGCTGACAGCTCAGAGCCCGGAGCCTGCTTCAGATTCTGTGTCTCCCTCTCTTTCTGCCCCTCCCCTGCTCATGCTTTGTCTCTCTCTGTCTCAAAAATAAATAAAAACATTAAAAAAATTAAAAAAAAAAATAACTGGCATTGATTATGTCCCCCTGAGGAAATCAAATGAACTTAATGTGTGCTAC
Source organism: Acinonyx jubatus (assembly GCF_027475565.1). Taxonomy (NCBI): domain Eukaryota; kingdom Metazoa; phylum Chordata; class Mammalia; order Carnivora; family Felidae; genus Acinonyx; species Acinonyx jubatus. The sequence goes on along the minus strand of NC_069381.1, from coordinate 149,225,553 downwards.
CTATAACTGTTTCCTGAGAAAATGATAGATACTTTGGAGACACAACAGCATGCATAAATATTTCTGACACTACAGTTAGGAAGAGTAAAATGCATTTTTCACAGGAATCTCCTTGGATCACAGGAATCAGTTTCAGGCAAGTATTGCTAACTCTCTTCTTAATCAACTACTCATTTACTCAAATTAGGCACGAGTCTTTATCTTTGGAAGGTCCAATCTAAACAGCTTGTCTACCTTACTGAGAATTACTGTCCTTCACACATCCCAGGTCAGGCTCACTACAGATCTCCCCAACTTTCATCTCTTTAAATAGATAAAAACAAAGGGCCACTCCTTTCTCTATGGCATTCTCTGACTTGAGATATCTATGGTATACAGGGCCATATGAACCAAGAGACAAAGATCAGATGGAAAATTAAGCAAATGACCAAGAAGATAAGTTTTTTTTAAATGCTTAACCTGAATTTGGTCAAAATCTACTTGAAAAACGATTAAGGGGTTTATAGAAGTAAAGGTTTGTCAAGTGTGTTGTGCTCGTGGGGGGCGGGTGGGGAATGTGTTTGTTGAATACAATTGAATCAAACACGGTGGTCATTTTTTACCACGTGCTCAGGATATTGCAGGCCCAGTGCCTTAAACATATGCTACCCTCTCTCTACGGTTCTGGCACATGCCCAGAGATCAGAATACGGTCCATGTATCATGATTTGACTTTCTGTATAGAATATAGCACTGTTTTAGGATTATTGGAAACAATACAAACATAAAAAGAAAGAGAAGATACTCAAAGAACTTACGTTACATCACAAAGATTTAGCCCGGAAAACACTTAAAAGGGTATTCTACATAAGTACTGGAATGTATAGCAAGGATTCCCATTGCAGTTCTTTCTTCTCACAGACAAAAGGGAAATGTATATTCTATTTTTTTCTACAAAAATAAAATGATGTCCTCATACTCAAGCCTGAGATATCTGTTTCTCATGTAAAAATACTGTAAAACTGAATTTTAATAGGTTAAAAATCGTATACAAATAAATAAGGAAAGTATGAGTTCCTTAAAACAATGTATCATTCCTTAGCAAAACCAAAGTATTCAAAATAATCTTGAGATTTATAATAGATTTTTAATATTAAAAGGTTAGGTTTGAGTCTGAGAGGCAGAGATGTCACAGTTTAAAAATAAACATTTTAATCCAGCTCCAGAAAACATATCTGTGGTAACTCTGTGACATATATCCTTATTACATTACAAAGAAAATGTTTATTTTAAAGGCATTTTATCTCTGTAGTCAATATTCCAGATCATAGGTTGATAATGTAAACAATCTGAGTTTATATTCTAATTTAGAATCCATGGTGAATTTGGAGACTTTTCCTCTCCAGGTTTATTATCAAATTTATAAAATTTATAATATTGGCTTAACTTAATTTTTTCCCCTTGGCCAGTGATAAATCTTTACAACTGGACTGAGATCATAAAAAAATCTACAAACTTGAGATTCTGACAAGATATAAAAATGCCCAAGTGCAGTCTTCCCCTATAACTTTGTTTTTTATCCAATCCAGCACTAATGTATGCAAGCATTTTTGGAAATGTATCTGCAATTATCCAAAGACTATACTCGGGAACTGCCAGGTACCACATGCAGATGCTTCGAGTAAAAGAGTTCATTCGCTTTCACCAAATCCCCAACCCTCTGAGGCAGCGGCTTGAAGAATATTTCCAGCATGCATGGACATACACCAATGGCATTGACATGAACATGGTATGTATTTCTGTTTTCCAAAATGGAAGTACTTCAGGCATTATAGCTACAGTTCAAATGGGAAAGCCAGTCTCACCAGCTTTGAACCCCTTGCTTTTGTTTTCCTCTCGGATGTTTATTTTCTCCCCTGGAGATAGTCTCTCATTCTCAATTCATGGCATTGCATGGTGCTATATCTAGTTATACTGTGTGGCAAAGGCATTATAACATGATGCAAACTGATATAACTGTGTAGTAGAGTTCCCACTTCTGGTTAGGGAGAACATGATTAACATAGGATTTGGGCTTTCAGCACTTGTCCTAGCTTCCAGCACCCAAAAAAATAGTTGGACCCATGTGTGTTAAGATTTGACAAGTAAATAGTAACAATCACTCTGATGCCCCCAAACAGAAATCCAAAGTTAACATTCCTTTAAAAAAAACAGGACATTTTGAGGATTTGTGGGAGAGGTTAGGGAACTTCAGCATGCCATAAACATTTTATGATTGGAAGTTTCATATTTCTGTTAAGGACAAATTTTTCTATATTTACAACAATTAACTATGTGCCCTTTTACTGTACCTGGTTTAATGCATCTTTCCTTTCAAGGAGGAAATATGGATTTCTTCATAACTTTTAAGCAAATTCAACATCAACAATCACTTTTCATAATTCCTCCCACGTCTATCAATGTTTAAAAATCAACATAATTAAGGACATCACCATGGCATAAAGAGCTCTTTTTATTATTAGGTGAATTGCACACATTCTCTTGACCTACCTGTATAGCTACAGAGACTGATTCCTACAGATAAATTATGTGACACGCCCGAATTCTATGGCATATCACAGATCTATTAGGAAAGATTAAAAATACGATGGCCTCCCATGTGTCAACTCCTCCAGTGGGCAAGGACCCTGTTGCTAAGAATTCTTCAGAAAATCAAACCACTCACATTTAATGACATGAACAGCATAATACAATTTTTGCATAAGTAAGCCTATCCAATTTAATTTGACATTTTTTATTTGACTGGTAATATTCTGACAAAAAAGCAAATTCTGACAAAAATTAGCAGTCAAAGGGCAGAAGGCATGGCAAATGTTGCCCAATTTGAAAGCCATGTAAGGATAAGCAGATTAAAGCCAAATGTGATGTATTTGACTGAGAAGTAAGGACATGCCGGTATAAAAATTGACATTTGATAAGCCAATCAATTAGTACATTTCATATAAAAGCATAACTGAATTCCATGAGTTATTTCTAATTATCCCAAAGTTACTTGAGAAAATTCATTTGATAAATTTATATCACTAAGATATAACTTAAATTTCATAAGAAAGCACCTACCAATTTATCACTTTCGATGTTTCCATCTGTATTATTGTTGAACAAAGATACCAGCATTCAGAAACTATTGGGGATTCTGTAACTCTGGGTTGGCTGAAGCAGTGTCAAGACTTTTTCATCAGAACACGTGTCACTCAATTTTGTTGTTCCATACTGCCAGATTATTTCACTAACAGTAATAAACCAATTATATATTGTACATCCCCTCTCCATATAACTAGTTTTGTGACCATTTTTGTGATAAAGTCTCTTTTTGACAACTATTTAGCTTTCATTGTTTGACTCTATTACCTATGAATATGGTTTATATACCACTTGCCTATTTACAATGTACTTATGAAAGATTTATCTCTTTCCTGTCTGCTTCACACCTTAATACATGGAATCACAACACCCACCGGTAAGAACAGGAGGTATTTATATCCAATTTAATTCTCGTGTAAATTGTGGAGAACACCCTTGTTATCTGTCAGGTTTAGAGCTTGTTAAGTGATTTCCAATGTTAGTTCTGATCTTTTTTGCATGATGTAGCAAAGGAAATACAAAGCAAGGACCTGGAGAAGATAACCTGGAAGAGGCCAAGTACAGAATAGAAATCCTTAAGTTTAACAAGAACTTGACCTCTAGTAATATTTATATACAGTTTCCCCCTCCCCACAAAAAGTCACTTATCTGCTCCTTCCTCCACTCTGATAAAGGTTATGGGTATACGGTTTGCATTAGATAATTGTCATAAAGAAAATGTCATTCTCTTTCATCATCCTCTATTTTCATGATGTAGGTGCTTTACTTTCCTTCCATCTGCATGCCTGTAATTACATGATCCTGGAGTGTGTAAGCTCGAAACCATGTGCCACTGAGTCTTGCATGTGGTTTTGAGAGCTTGACTTTGCACGAACTTCTTGTTTGTACACAGTGTCTACATTTCTCATCTTGTGACTACAAAGTGAGTAAAAAAATCAAAGTGCAAGATAACTGAAAACTCAGCAAGTGGAAGATGCCTGCTTGTTACACACAATGTGCAAAAAAAAAAAAACAAAGTTAGAGAAAAGTAACTGTACTCTTAGACTATTGAGAGGTTAAAAAAAACAAAGTAGATTTTTTTACCTCTAAAACCACATTCTTATAATCCCCGTGTCTTGTTAGTTTATTGTTAACCAAATAGTAATTTAATAATAATTTAAAGTGATTTAAATTTATGTATTGTGATACATAAAGTACATCAAACTGTTGTATTTTACATCAGCATTTCACGTTATTTCATTTAAGCACAACCTTAGACATAGTTTCTCATGAAACATTTCAGGTCATTTTTTTTTTTTTTACTGTCCAACCATGTCAAAATGAGGTATAAGGTTTCCAATTACATGTATTAACTGACTCAAAATTATTTTTCATAACCCAAAACATGGGATTCCTTGACAGAACTCAAAACATAGGAAATAGGCCTAAAATGTGCAGCCATATTTCTTATTCCCTGGATCTTTTGCTTTTTGTGAAATAGCTATTGTCACAATATTCCAGAACCAAAAGTATTCTGGGGACATTTATGGGCTCCCTTTCAATGGAACCAAATGGTTCAGAGTACAAAGGGAAAAGAGTCAAGATAATGAAATTAAAGAAAGGATAGTGTTCTTTTGTATCTGATGTCAAGCTTAGGAATAATGACAATTTTTTCAAAAATGTCTATAGGTCAATTCTGAAAAACTCTCTCCCTTCTACTCCTCCAAATTTGACCAGTTAGGAAAAGGAGATACTTTCTCAGATTAAGATTGAGAAAGGGTATCTCAAGGATTTTCCCAAATTGAAAGCTGTCCTCTGACCCAGTCTGAAACTTTCTGACATTATCCCACATTGATTTTAGTTACAACATTGTCAAGAACTGAAAGTCAATATAGAGTCAAATTTCTTCATATTACACACAAGGGCCTGGCCTTGTGACCAGGCTCTATACATCATCCTGGAGGGAGGGAAATAAATCATTCATGACAGAAACGACTTCATAATTTAAAATTATATTGACATGGAAGACAATCCTTTATGAACAACTGAGGAAGAATTTTATTTCTTATCTTAAAAATGCCCCCCCTAGTTATGGCTAATAATATAAAAAAATAAGAACAGGCATTCAGAAGACCTAAATACCAGCTCTTCAATTTGCCACTCATCTTGGACAAGTCACTTAACCTCTCTGTAATTTCATGAAACTTGTCATTGTCAAATGTTTTTAAAGCACCAGAACTCAAATATGCTAAACATATAGAACAATTATTATGGGAGATTTTCTGCTTAAAGATGGAGATTCAAACCTACCTGCTGCCTGCTCCCTTGCTATCTGTAGTGAGCTTGTGGTTCTCTTTTATTGTGAATTGTCGATGACAGAGAACAGAAGGGAACCATTTCAGGTAAACACTAGGACAGGAATTGAGTCCCATATGTGGGGAAGCACAAGAGAAAATTAAGGCAGGTAGTGCGGAAACAACTTTATTTAATTTATTTTCGGAAGAAAGAGCAACTGACATTTTTTTTTTTTATCCTGAGGTATTAATGGAGAAATTTTTGCGAAAGAGACATAGAAAGGAGTTGGAATGAGAACCTAGGAAGAGGGATGAATGTTTCAGCAGGGTAGATAGACAAGTTTTCCTTAAAGACAGGCAGGTACAAAAAGAAAAAGGGTAAAGGCGCTGACTTTGAGGAGAAAAGGAGAAAACTCAATGGCATTAGCACCACATGGTCCAATGTCCTTGGTTAAGCAGAGGGTAGATTAAGTCCTCAGAAAGAAGGAGGTATAAAATAGGAGAAGAGTTGAAAAAGCGGGGAGAACTTTTAGGGATCTCATTCAAGAGTCAACTGAGTAGGCTAAAAATGCTTAGAACCAAAATAGGACTCGGAGTGACAAATCATTCATTTATAATAGCCCAAACAAACAAAGCCAATCAAAATGGAGAAGAGACAAATAAATAATAAGCATATTGTTTAATAGAAATTCTTACTCCTTGGAGTTGATGTGATGTCTAAGAAGCATCTTAGTGAAAATCTCATTTCCTTCCACGGCTCTTCTCCAGCTCCTCTGCTATCCCTCAGAGAATCATTTGTTAACTCTACCTATTGACCTTAAGTACTAACTGCTACCTACCTACGACTACTACTGACTGCTGACTACTCTCTACTTAATTGTTAACTACAAACACTGATTATTTCTGCATCCATGATCTAACTCTACACCATCAAACACTTTGTTGTACCCATTCTCTATGCTAACTGAAATGACTTCATCTATGCCAGGCCTTTATATAAATCTCCTCCACTCACAGTCTATTTTGATACACCATAGTGAAAGGTAATGATGAGCTCTTTCAGGCCTGTGCAAGTCAGCCACTCATATAGAAACAGTCCTTGTGACATTAAACCCCATTGGAAATGTTAAGCAAAATATACAGAACAGCATGGCTTGTTTTTACCATATTGTTTTCATCCCCCTTTAACTTTTTCTAAGGATCCTTTATGCAGCCAAGTTGATAAGTAGGGTCAATGGAAAACCTTTGATTCTTTAGTCATAAAGTTTAAAAAAATGATTAAAAATACGGTAGCCTCATATTTACCCCTCTAGCAGGCAAGGATTCTAGGAATTCTTCAGAGAAGAAAATCACTTACATTTAAAGATACCAATAGCACAACACAATTTTCACATCGGTGTATAGTTTGCATTGATGTTTTTTTTTGTTTGACCGGTAATATTCTTCACAAAAAAGCATAGTTTCAAAACCAGCAGTCAGCCTGCAAAAAGCATTGCAGATATTGCCGAATTTGAAAAAAAAAAACATGTTTCTTCTCTACACAGACTAGCGAGTAAATTCACACATTTGAAAATGGGACATGGAGACTGGCAAAAACCTGCATTTATTTTTTTTATATTTATTTATTTTTTTTTTATTCTCAAGTTAGTTAACATACAGCATAGTCTTGGCTTCAGCAGTAAGTAGAATATAGTGATTCATCACTTACAACACCCAGGGCTCATCCCATCAGGACTGGTGAGACATCTTTTAGTTTTCTGTAAGGAAATACCTAGGTACTATTTAGGAGTTGTATTAAAATAGCTGTCTACAATGTACTTTAGAAGATGTTTTCATCTGCATGCTGATTAGTTAACAGAAACTGCCTGGCTCTACAGAAACTGTGTAGGCAGCAAAGTTTCTCACTAGCAAGAAATCTCCTAGCACACATGCTTGCCTAGTGTAGCCAGTACCTGAACCATATGTGCTTTAGAAAGGGCAAGGTGCATGTCTTTCCTATTTTTTACCAAGCTACTTACTCTAAAGTCTCAAAAATAGCACACAGAACAGTAAGTGCCATCTGGAGCCCCCTGACATGCACAATAGCAGACTTCAGACAGGCATCTGGTATTTTCGTGTCCCAAATGGTATGTGCTCCATCATGTTTCACAAATGATTATGGTCACTTCATCCTTGTCTCCAACCGTTATCAAGAAGGACTTATTTACGGCTGGCACCATGCTGCTTCTGTGCAAAGGGAGCTCTTAACAGTGGGATTTTATCTTCGGTGGTTCCTGAACCACGGGAAATGACAACGTGGCCTGGGGCTTTATGCATGAAAAAACAGTCATTGCAAAAATACCACACTGAGGCAGTGAACTTATTGCAGTTCTTCCGTTCGTTAGTAATGTTCTTCTCCCAACAATAGGATAGTGGAAATGATGTGTCCAATTTTTTTAGCTCTTTGAAATAATGGTACTATTCAAACAGGACTCTAGAGTGCATCTCCTCCTGCTGGAGCATGTGATGCGTTTCCAAACACTTTCTCTGGAGTCCTAGAAGCACAGGAGTAATTCAAACTCCATTCAGTTTGAGATCACTTACTATTCAACACAGATTTAGCCTGTAATTTAAAAAAATACAGAAAGACATCAAAATTTAGCTTTACAACATTCTGTAAATATGACTTTAAGTCCCTTTTAATTCAAATATCAGAGTAATTCAGCATTTATCAAACTTAATGAAATCAAGCCATTCACAATTTCTCACAAAATAAAGTCCAGTATTTTCTTTAGTGGGAGAATTATCTGAGACATTGCAGGAACCTGGAAATTTATATTGAAATGGATGTGTAAAAAAAAAAAAAAGAAAAGAAAGAAATGGATATGTTAATAGTCCACTCACTATGTCAGAATTTAGGTGGTTTTTTTTTTAATTTATTTTTTTAATATACATCCAAACAGATGTCAGAGTTTTTTTATATCAGTTTTTAGGGGTAAAAGCAAACAAGAGTAAGTTCATCCAGTTCAATTGTTCTTATAGTCTTAAGGCAGTAGTACTTAAGGAATTGACATATTTTTTAATTGTTTTCTTGGTTTAGACATTATGCTATCCGTGTGGATGAGTGTGAGTGGAAAAAATATATAATCCTTGCCTCTTTTATAGCAGATGTTCCTTAAAAACCTCTTTTTGTTTGCATCTTGGGGCTCCTATTGGTCAGGCGGGTCACCCCCAGAAGTCTACACTCAATTTAAGAACTGATAAGAATCATTCTTATTCAGGCTCCAGCACCTAAGATAGACATTTTCATACTCTGGAGCTGTGCTAAATCATTTATATAAGTGCTGCAGTTCATTTTTTTCCCACTCCACTGGAATCTTCTTAGATCACAATGCTTTACACCACCACAGAACTGAAACATATCAGTAGCTAGAAACACCTACCAGGGTGAGAAGATAAGTCAAAGGTTCATTCCGTGTAGGTATAATTCCTGTATTTGAATCATAGAGCTCCATTTCTACTAGCCCTCATCTTGGTTTTGTTTTGTTTTTTTGTTTTTTTGTTTTTTTGGTTTGGTTTGGTTTATGTATTTATTTTGAGAGAGAGACAGTGCACACAAGCAGAGGAGGGACAGGGAGAGAGAGGAAAGAGAATCCCAGGCAGGCTTTGCGCCATGAGCGCAGAGCTGGTCGCAGGGCTCCATCTCGGGAACTGTGAGATTATGACCTGAGCCAAAACCAAGAGGGACGCTCACTCAACAGAGCCACACAGGCGCCCCACCCTCAGCTTGTTCTAACAGTGGAATCACTATGTGTGGATGCCAGGAAATTGGGGTGTTAGTTGTATTTTAAGATGGGCACTTTAGCCCAGAATCTGATTCTAATTTCGTCTGCTTTGTCAATGACCACTGCTTCATATTGAACAATAGACACAAAACACTGAGGTCACAGCATTATAATAAAGCACGTATGGTTAATCAAGATGTTTCCTCTATAAATTTCCTATACGTAGCATTTTTGCATAGCTTTTTGGTTACCTTTTTCTTATTTTATAAGAAATCTCTGTGAATTATAGATAATAGTGTTTTGTCTGCCATCTATATTGCAATTTGTTTCTAATCTCTTTTCAATATATTGATTTTGTTAAAAATATCTTACAGATTAAAAATGTTTTTTTAAAAAAAATTATTTTCAATATGGTCCAGTTAGTCAACTTACATAGTTCAGAGATCTTGTCCTGATTTTCAAAGGTCCTATGAAACATATGGATTATACAAGTAGTGTGCCAGATTTGCTTGTAAGTTTTGTTGTGTGATTAGAAAGAAAATTCTGTATTCTGTTTGAAATATAGCTTTGTAGATTATTTTCTTTATCTGAATAGAAGGTAGAATGTAAATAAGTCATTATTTTTCTATTGATTCAAAATACCATCTTATTTAAACATTAAATTGTCAGATATAATTGGTATACGTATCTTTACTTTCAAATTGGCTCTATTTGTTCATTCCTATGGCAATATAATAATTTGTACTTAGTGACTTTATACTATGCTTTAATATCTGACAAAGTAGGTCAACCCTAACTAATCTTGTTTTTCTTGTTTTCCCTGGCTAGTTGAGAGTTCTTATTCTTCCAGATAAGATATATGACTGTTTTCATTCAATTACAACAAAGTCCACATTGACATTTGAGCTAATCGAAAGATGAGATTGTCAGATCTGGCTAATGAGAGTCGGAAATTGTAACCAATATCAAGATTTACCAACAATGTCAAGAATGTGTATAATTTGGGGCTCCTGGGTGGTTCAGTCAGTTGAGTGTCCATCTCTTGATTTCAGTTCAGATCATGATCTCACAGTTTGTGAGATTGAGCCCCACATCATGCTCTGTGCTGACAGTGCAAAGACTCTCTCTCTCAAAATACATAAATAAACATTAAAAAAAAAAAAGAATGTATGAGGGCGCCTGGGTGGCTCAGTCAGTTAAGCGTCTGACTTCAGCTCAGGTCATGATCTCACGGTTCGTGGTTTCGAGCCCTGGGTCGGGCTCTGTGCTGACAGCTCAGAGCCTGGAGCCAGCTTGGGATTCTGTGTCTCCCTCTCTTTCTGCCTGTCCCCCACGCCCACTCTGTCTCTCTTTCTCGCTCAAAAATAAATAAACATTAAAAAAAATTTTTTTAAGAAATTCTTATCTTTGCTATTAAATTTATTCTTCAACTTTGTACAGCATAGTCAGTTAAACAAATGACATATATTACACATTTCCATTTTTACCTGTGTATAGATAATAAGGAGTCAAACTATCTTCTTTACAGCAACCTAGTACATTCCCTACATTGTTTTGATAGGACTTTTTCTTAGTTTAATGTAATTTGGTTTGGTTTGGGGTTTTGGAGGATTTTCCTTGAGCATTTATGTTGGATATTCTAGGTGTGCAGTCATATCAGCATCAAAAAGAAAGAAATTCACTCTCTCTTTTTAAATACTATGTATTATGATTTTTAGTTCACTAGATCTTCCGAAACAATTTTGAATAGGGATAGCTGACTTCAATAAAAATAACTTCACCATTAAGACTAATATTTTAAAATATCTTTGCATTCCTGAAATACACGCTACTTGGTCACTGAGTTTTTTATTCTTTTTTGATTCTGTTGGTTAGTAAATTATTTAGAATTTTGCCTCTATTTTGATATGGCATACACTTATATACTCTTTTAATGTTAGAAAGAAATTATCTGTAAAACCATGTGGTCCTGGAGGTTTTCATATAGGTCTTTAATCACCATTTCAACTCTACTAGGTATTTATTTACTCTCTTTCTTCCTTGGCCAATATGGTAATGTTTGTTTTGTGAAGCCTTCGTCCATTTCATCTAGGCTTTCAGAGTTGTAAAATAGCATGTAGGGTTCTCTTCCAACCCAGTCTTTTCTGTATTAGCAGGTACATCTGCCTTCTCATTCCTAAACTTGTATGTTTTGTTCTCTCTACTTTCCTTTAGCAGGCTTTCAAAAGATTTATGAATTTCATTGGATGTTGTTCAAGGAACTAGCCTTTGCATTAATTTATACTTGCCACTATTCTTTTTATTTCCAGAGTTTGCCCTCATTAATTCCCCATTTTTTATCCCTTTGGATTGGTCTATTATTTTCAAGATTGTATTAAGGTCTTTTATTGTTGGAGTCTTTCTTCTGTAATACCGAAGGCATTAAGACTGTACATTTTCCTTTCAATGCAAGCTTTTCTGTGGTTGCATCGGTTTTGGTATGACTTGTTCTCCTTTTATTGCTTTCTGCATTATTTCTTCTTTGATCCAAAGGTTATCATAAAGTATGGTTCTTAATATCCATGTATTTCTGATTTTCTGGTCATGTTTTAATAATTTTTAAAACTTTTTGGATTATAGTCAGAGTTAATGGACTATATAACATTTCTACTTTTATAAATGTTTAAGCGCGTACACTTAATGTAAAAACAATCTGTAGTTGCAATTTTTAAGATGACTCATCTTTATTAAGTCTTTCCAAAGCATTTAGCTTTTTATTTTCATGGGGATGAAGGAAACTGCTCTCTTGTTTTACACATATTTTATTATTTTATGTGCAACATGATTAAGTTACATGATTCCACTAACAAGTACAGCTGGCCTAAATAGATTTCAGAACACGCACAGCTGGTCTAAAATTCAGTCGGCAGAAGTAGAAATGTGTAGGAACAATATCTGAAACATTTATTAGAGTGCCGGGGTAGCAAGAATCAATACATTTTACAGAAGAGGAATAGATAGGTGGAGGAAGAGAACTTCTGCTATTTTGAGAGCTTCTCCTATTTTGTGAAAAGTTTGGTAGTTGCTGATATAGTCATCACTTTTTCTAGGAAACAATTGGAATTGTTGTCTGACCCTAACCATTCGAAGGAACAAATACCCTAACTGGTACAGAGTGAAAATGACATTTATGCTACATTTCTATTCTTTGTTAATTATTGATAAAAACCAATAAATGAAATGAATGGGGGACGTTTTGTCGCCACGTTAGACGCAACTTTAGAAATCCAGTGTAATGGACAGCTGTGGTAAGTCAAATAGTTGAAGGAACCCTAGACTAAGTCTGAAGTCTTAGTTCCTCCACAAATAAAATCCCTAATGCATTTATATTTAAGCTTTCACATATAAAAAATGAGGTAATCACCACTCTCTATGCTTTATATAAAGTTGAATCAAAACATTTGATTCTAAAATATTATCACATGAGAAAGGTTTCTGAAAACAAAACTAGGTTTAAGTTCAAGACAGCATATCAAGTACAGGGTGGTACTTAAATCACTCTTTTCATTACCTGGCAGACTGCACTCCCTTTTCCTTTCTTTGTGAGCAAGCTCAGGTCATTTACAATTCATCCATTTTGGAAGAAGTGTTTTCAAAGCATCCAATAGACCCCACTGTAATTTATTCTGTTAATGCCTGCCCTCGCTCCCTCTCAAGGAGTTGGGTTCAGTGGAAGTTCCTGCAATTGTTTCTCAGTATCCAGGTTCCTCCTGTTACCTTAAGAAAACCTAGTGGGTTCCGTGGGTTTCCCTTGAGATTTTACTGCATACATCTTAATGCACCTTTTAAAAAATAAAATAAAATAAAAATAATCAGTCTTCTGCTGAGTCAGCAGAACTCCAGAATCTGGGTAACAAGGACATGGATGTAAAAGCAATAAATCCTTTCTGCCTACTCATCATTACCCACACTCCAACTCATCCTTGGCCCTGACTTAATCGGAGTCAGTTTAAAGTTGTCCTTCTGGAAGCAAAGATGCATCTCACATATCATGCTGTTAACTGAGAGAGGCAAGGAGAAGAAGCAGGAGGGAAAACTGTTTCATTTTTCAGGGAATCATTACTTGTATCAAAAGTGGTTCAGGATTTATGACATTGGTTTCCCTGTCTACGTGTGGCAAGTTTCTGTTCTGTTCATGATTTTGTTTCTAAATGATGTAACCATGTGACAAATGTGGAAAAGTTACATTTTTAAAATTAGTTAATTTTCTCAAGGTTTATAAAGCCCCCTATCATGGATTGCAGGATACTTTGCTTTGCCAACAATCTGGCCAGATATGGTATCCTTATACAATAAAATAACTCCTTATTCTCATTAGTCACATGAAGGTAAAATAAGAAAGCAGATAGCAAAGCAGTTTGAGCTTCAGACCACAGCTGCATACACTTGAATGTTTATAACTCCTAAAACAATCCACTTTTCATGATCAGTGGGTAAACATGAAGTATTAAACATGTAATCTCCAAGGAAAGATGAAAACTATATGTTTCCTATTCCTTAATGATAAACCATAACCATAACAATAACATGATCTGGGATGACCTCCAAATTAGGGAATGCATGAGTTTCTAGAAACAACAAAAGCAAGGTTCAGTATTTTGTAAGTGGTAAGGATTTATCAAATGCTGAATGCCCACATGGCAAACAGTGATTCTATCAGAATCAGAAAATGCTATAAAGTCTTAAGGGCAGAGATTTAAGATTTAATATATTGCCTGCATCATCTATTTGATAATCACACTTGAGGATTAGTGTTTCAAGGGGAGTGCTAATTTGTGTTTTGATTAATCCTAATTTGTCAAGATCTAAGTGTATTTAATGAACCAGAGAAGCCCCTCAGAAAATTTCCTAATATGAGTTATCATAGTTACCAAACTTGTTCATAAGATTAATTTGCTGTTTAGGGGAATCATTTGACACAGACTGTCTTCTTCAACAGTGCCCTTTTCAGCCTGCCTTTAGGAATGTTCCTCTCTGCAGCTATGCTAAGTGAAACAAATAAAAATGCATTCATTACAACATAAACCAACTTTCCAATATTATCTGGATAGAGGATATCTATAAGAAAATACATTGTGATTCTTTCCAGAGCACATAGAGGGTTTAAAACACTATAGATGGTGTCTGGAGAACATCTTCATAAAAAAAAACTCCATTGTTGATTTCTTCTAACAGAATTTAGAAAGTATACCCACCAAAAAAGAGTATTTGGCAGTCCAGCCTAATAAACAGCAAACATTGAATCATGTATCTTAAATTTGAGGAAGGAATAATAGAGTATATTGTGAATATTTAACTTAATTTGAAAATCCTTACCTATCAGCATCCAGGTAAAAGTTGATTGAGGAACTAACTACATTTCTCTCTTGCAACCTCTACCTTCCTTTAATCACATAGGGGTGAGGCCAGGACTGTGGAGACTCATAGAATAAAGGGAAGCCTTAAACTTCTGGATGGGGAAGAGAATGTGGCTTTAAGACTATACGTCACCTGCCCTACCCACCAGACATATAGTTACTGTTAAAAGACAAAGTTGTATTGAAGTATGATTACAAGAGAACTTTTTCCAGAGCAAAATCCAATGGACAGCAGTCCCTCACCCTGAAGGATGATATAATAGTTTCATATAAAAGACAATAATAATCATCTTAATTAATATTCATTAATATCTGTTTTCTTAGACTCCACTGATGGAAGCCCTGGACACATTTTTCTAAATATAATCTGTCATAGACTTGAGCCAAATTTGTTTTTCACTGAAACCCCAATACATAAATTAGGTACTATAATTGTTTTTATTGACCTAAGTATAAAAGTTTAATTTAAGATCTGCTTACTAAAAAGAAAATGAGACTAATGTCATTTTGATGGGCACATTCATATCAAATCAGAAATTGCAGGTTTATATTAACCTCAGCCTCCATTCCTTTCTAAATTTTGTATTCATTGCTCAGTGTGGAAGAAATTTGACTTCACACACCGCATAATTGCAAATATTAACAGTATTGAGGTATTTATTCCATTAGGTGTGTGTCAGCAAATTCACATTTGAGAGAAGTTTAGTGTAAAATTAAATACTCCTGAATTAATATTCAATCATGTTTGATAGGTGCCTACAATGGAATAGTTATTTCCATTTTTGCTCTTTGTGTGATTCTTCAGAGTTTTAGTTTGATTTGATCATGCTATTGTATTTTGTAATTGTTGGGTTATCCTTGTTTGAATGCCCTTAAACTTTGGGTCCTTTGATACTAAACTATGGGTTGATTGCTTTTAACAATCACAGAAAGCATTTCAAACTCAAAAGAATGAATGTCTCATTTGTCTTACATAATTTGAGGATCCCAAAGAGTTTTATTCACATAAAGTGAAGTAAAGGGGAGATAACCTTACATTTGTAAAATATTCAAGTGACTTTATACCATAAAAAAGACATGAGATTTTTATTAGCCTTGAAAAAATTTTCTGGAGCATCAGAAAGTTTAAAAAATCCCTCATAACTGCAAATATTAGAAAAGTTCCATGAGAGCTTTTCATTCACCTAATTAACTAACTGTATTTTGAGGGTTCATTTGAACAACCATTGGTATTATAAATGTCTATTATAAATGTCCAAATGTGTGCTATAAATGTCCATGCAGAGCAAACAATGGGAAATTCTGAATATACATATATATATATATATACATATATATATATGTGTGTATATATATATACACACACACATATATATATGTATATATATATATATTTTTTTTTAATCTGGGCACTTAAATCTGGGCTTTAGGTAAATTTTCAGGGATATTTTCAGAACATGTTTTTTGTTGTTGCTGTTGTTGTTTTGTTTGTTTGTTTTGTGTGTGTGTGTGTGTGTGTGTGTGTGTGTGTGTGTTTTCATAGTTATGCTTCTATACCCAGTAGAGTGCCTGGTACAGGGTAGATACTTATTACATATTTGCTAAAAGAGTGAGAGCTACTTTTCCTAGCTGCAGGCC
Organism: Acinonyx jubatus; assembly: GCF_027475565.1. Classification (NCBI taxonomy): domain Eukaryota; kingdom Metazoa; phylum Chordata; class Mammalia; order Carnivora; family Felidae; genus Acinonyx; species Acinonyx jubatus. Next base: position 149,209,359 of record NC_069381.1, on the reverse strand, counting down.
ATGAACTTGATTCTCTGTGATGTTCCTTGGTCTTTGAAATCTAATTAACTCAATAAATAATGACTCAAGATACACAGTGAAAGGTGCTGTGTACCCTCAGAGCTTCAGAACTTGACAGAGAAGGTTATATTGTGTGGAGTAGAAATAATTTTAATAATCACAAAGCCAGCTTGTGTCTTAGTTTGTACCTGTGTGTTTGACATAGCTACCCTTTACTGCCAGATCTTCTAGGCCTGGTAAAAATGCCAATATTTGAGTGTTAAATGAGGAAGTTCTGTGTCAGGGAATCTAGCAGAGGAACTAAAACTGACAAATAAAAGTACAATGAATCAGTAGGAAGTAAGGAAGGGAACACTGCTGGGACCAATGGAAATGGGTGTCTCCGATGACTACTATTTAAACCTACCCCATTCTCCTCACTCTTTCCAGTGTTCTTCTACCTCTATTTCTCTACTGTTTCTGTCTTTTAACTCTGCTTTTATAAAGTCTCTTTACTTAGGCATGCCCCAGATTCATACATAAGCTGCTGACTTATGTATGACATTTAAATCTCTGGGCTAGTAAGACATTCAATTACTAAATATTAACTTCTATGGAATTTTACTTGAGTGATCTACATAACTGACTTAAGAAAAACAAGAAAGTCAGTGAAGGACTAACCCCACAGGACAATTCCTTAATCTGGACAAGTCCTTCATGCTAACAGGTGTGTATCTTCTCTGTGGACAAGCAAAGACTTCTCCATGAAACTCTATGGTACCTCCAACTTGAGACCAGTCTTTCCAGTGGGTGTCACATCTGATAGGATAAATGCTAGGGAAATGACACTTAACAAGAACACTTGAGAAGAGAGTAGAATGATGTTGAAAGACTTTCCCAAGAGCCTTTCATGGTCTTCTGAGTGTTTCTAAGAATATCGGAATTCCAATAACATATTTATATTAATTTAGTAAATGCCTACTTTCAAAAAGAATTTAAGAACACTCACAGTGAAAACCTAAGTGCAAGTAAGCCAAAACATTTAACACAAGTCAGAAACAGGAAACAGAAGTTAGAAAGAGGAGAGAAAAAAAGAAGTCTTAAACTCTGTTGAGACAATGGAACACAAAAGTTAGTGGTGAATTTTCTATTCACCAGAGACCAAGGAGAATACATTAGATGTTGCATATCTCAATTTCTGGCTAAAGATAATTTACCAGCTCTTCAGGAACAACAAATATGTATGACAAAAAGAGTCGGAAATAAACTGTCTATGGCACATCTACAATGGATAGGATGATTTACATACATTATCACATTTAATCGTGAGCACAACCCTGTGAGGTAGATATTATTAATTATTTTTACAATTGAAGAAACTGAATCTCAAGAAAATTGAATTGAATCGACCAAAGTCCCAACTAGTAAGTGATGGAACTAGAACTTCAGCTCATGCCTGTCTGATTCCATAGCGCATCTAATGTGCTCAGAGAAATGAGTAGTCCCTATGTCTATCTTATCTGTAACTTCCAATTCAAAGCATGCATACACACCTGTGTACACGTGTGCACGCACACACACATGCACAGTTTTTCCTTTTATAAGCAAGCTATACTCAGAAAGTGTAATGGAGGAACTTCAGGAAAATGCCAGAAATAGCAGCTATAAGCTCAATAATCTCATTCCAACTATTATAGTAGAAGTGCTAGTTCCCCATTTATGTGAAATATAAAATGTCTTTTTGTGCCTTATTATAAATAAGCAAAATCTTAGGAGAAAAATAAGCATGTCTAACTTGTTACTTGGTGTGAGGCCCTTTACATCTTTACCTGGTTGGGGACATCTGAGAATCATGCCAAGACCACAACAATGGGCTTCAGGGAGGAAAAATGTGTAGGAAGACCAGTGAACTGGGGTTTTTCCTACTGTAACACCTCCAAATAAAGTGGTCCCATTTCAGAAAACAGTATACAAACATCACTCAATTCTAGTCTAGCATAACTTGCCAAAAAATCCCATGTGGGAGGGATCAGTGACGTACCAGAGGGTTGGCTCTAGGAGAGGAGCTGGGTTGTGTAGGATCTGACAAAGAGTGCAGAAAGATCCACTAGCCCCCCAAAGCAAAAATGGGCAAAGACTAGGCAAGTTATCATTTTGGAGAGGTCTTCCGTCCATGCAGGAAATCTGGCAGAAGTCCAGTCATGTAGACAAAGTCTGAAAGGGAGAGTTAAGGACAGAGGTTCAGATGAGTGCCCAGGAACTCAGAGGAAGGCTCATTTCTTTCAGGTCTGAGCCAGGTAATACAGAAACTTCGGGACAAATGTCTGAATTCCTACAGATATTTGGACCTGGGTAAGCGGTATCTAGCAATTGGCACACTATGCATTGGTAACTTACGGCAATTTTCAAAATTGTAAAAGCTCTTATTCTCTGGCAAAGAAACACAGATAGATCAAGTGACTTGCACAAGTGTCAACCTGTGGCAAATTCATGACCAGAACTCATGTTCTGTGAGTTTTCTTCTAAAACACCCTTGACCCATTTCTATGGGTGACGTTACCATGAAGGAAACAAGATTGCAGATAGTGGCTGCCATGTTTTAGGTCTCTAATTGATCCGTTTGTATGATACCACAACTGGTCTGACCAATTGCATCACACAGTGGTCCTACAGATGCAGTAGACCTGTGGCTGCTTTAACATGTAAAACAGAAATAAGTGTAAGGTAACTCAAATATGATCTAAGTTGAAGTTCTCCTATGGACCATATACATTTCAATTATCTGTACAAATGATTCATGATTATTTTTAGCTTTATCGGACAGCAATAGCAAGGTTGACCCAAAGGTTAGGAAATCCTAAAATTGCGTTATTAGGTACTATGTGCTGCCTCCTCCCTCTACTCCAAAGCATATTTAAATGGATTTATTTTTAATGACAGAGGAAAGTCAACATGAGAATTAAAATCTAGATATGACACCCAAGATAACTAAGACACACAAAGAGAAGTAAGAGTTGAGTGTCTTTGGCCCATATCCTGGGGATTTTTATAAAATAATATACAATTTTATTCCGTTTAAACTGAGTAGCACTTGTCACAAGTTATTATTTAATTTCTTCTACAAGTTTTAAATCAGTTACTGAATAAGTTGTCAAAACAGTAGTGCTGTTAGAAGCTTTATGTTTGCATTGTAAACTCTGGCACGATTTCCATTTCTGAAAACAGAACTATACTTTTAAAGTATGTTTGCTGTTATCCTTCCCTTTCTCTATTTTCAGTGCTTATCAAAATATTTAGTATTAATAGTGTGCATATGAAACATAAATATTCCACGTACTGTTAGCTAAGAGCACTCTCTTGTATATGACATTTACAAATGCCATGGCTATTTCAGGATCATTATTTTTACTAATTATAATTAAAATGTATACCAGAGATAGCAATCCAAATTGACTTGAGATTCCTTCAAAAGGTTGTCTTCCTAGCTGTACCGCCTCTCATTAGTTATGTCTTATTAATTGTCACATTGCATTATATATGTGCACAGTATGATGCTACCTCACATAATTCAGGGAATGAGAAGCAGTGTGAAACATCGGCATCACATTTTAATGAGACAGCATTTGTGTTGAGTCTGAATGCCTGCAGTTAATTCAGAGAACAAGTATTTGAGTTAAAATTCTGACATGTTTAGCAAACCAAGTATTCATTAAGGTTGGCGAGGTAGAAGCATTGTAAGAACTCATGTGACAATGACTACACCTGCAGTTCTGGGAGCAAGAAATATACTTTATTTCAAGTGGATGTACCCTGTGCACTGGTAGTATGAAACTCTTTATGTTTTTTCTTCAGGTCCTAAAGGGTTTCCCAGAATGTTTACAAGCTGATATTTGTCTACACCTCAACCAGACTTTGCTGCAAAACTGCAAAGCCTTTCGGGGGGCAAGTAAAGGTTGCCTTAGAGCTTTGGCAATGAAATTCAAGACCACCCATGCACCTCCAGGAGACACCCTGGTTCACTGTGGGGATGTTCTCACTGCACTTTATTTCTTATCCAGAGGCTCCATCGAAATCCTCAAAGATGACATTGTGGTAGCTATTCTGGGTGAGTGTTTTAGAACTGGATGGTGACAGATTCAGTTGTTAGCTGGTGCAATGTGTATTTTAAAATGATAGAAAAAAAGGATTGATCTGTTTCTTTATGAGTACTATTTAAGACTGATAGTAATTTTAAAGCTTTATTTAAAATTCAATTCAAATCAAATTGACCTTGCAGAAAATAAGTTTTCTTGACTATCTCGCTTTTCCTCCAATGTGTAAACACTTTCATGACTCTCTTTAGTTCTTGGAAGCTACTTAAACATCAGAACCCAAATGTATGAGAAGAGTCAGCACTTCGCTTTTCATGTTGGAGGGCCTTGGATTCATTTCGGATCCCTTAACACCTTAAATAAAATGTGTCCATTGTGGGTTACTTGCTAGCATGTGCCAATGCCTTGTCATGAACTGTGTCTGTGTATTGATAGGTTTCATCTATATGCTCTGCACTTTTACTTGCTGTGTTCCACCAAATGGAATTACATAGTCCTTACTTGTGAACTATGGCCTATGAACTATGAGCTATGAACTTAGCATTCAGGGATAAAGGTGTTGAGGAAATTAAAATTACTAGCTAATTAAACTGGTTTGGGTGCAAAAGAATGTCCGTCTGTCCAATCTGTGTCTTCAAAAGCAAATTTAGTCAGTGTGAACTTGTAGGATTTCTTTGGACTGTTAGAAGAGTGGAGAAGAGGAAGGAAGCAGAGAGAAAGGAGATCAGTGTTTCGTCCCTAACACCTAGCCAGCAGCCTTAAGACTCAGTCTCTGAGGGAACATCCACTCCCAATGTTTGTGAACATTTGCACTTTTTTGTTTTCCTGTGGATTAAATCCAGGTCCATTTAGATAATGAACATGTAATTCAATGACTTCCTTTCACTAGATTCTTGATGTCAACATCCAAAAGGACAGGATGTTGTCTGTTTTCTCTGCTGCCTAGTAGGACTAGAGTATGGCCTAGCACAGGACAAAGAAATTTGAGTGATTCCTGTATATTTTGATCATTTTATTTTAATGACGGTTTTTTAAAATCCCATATTGACAAGATGCATAAGGCAAAGAATAAAAACATAAATCAGGTAGTGGCTACATAGTAAGTTGGATTTTCACCACATTCGGCCTTGACAGTTTGCTCTGTATGTTGCCAGGGAAGAAGCATGCTTCAGTGCTTTCCTGATCTTAGAATGAGCCTGCCCCACCTTCTACAGGGAGGTAACAAGACTTCTTGCTTTATAAAACAGTAATTTTAGAGTGTAGTTAAGCAGTACATGCTGACTGGCTTAGTTTTTGCTCATTTTTACAGTCGTGTAAACTAATTAAGATGCAAAGCCCATGCTGAATTTAGTTGAGAGCTTTTCTTTGACAATATCTATACTGAAGTATTAAAACTATAAAGAATTTCAAGAGATTTCTTTTCTTCTGTCCCCATTTCCATGTAAATCTGCACCTAAAATCCTCACAAATTATGATTCTTCGTTCCATTTTGAAGCTAAGTATTTATTTAAAACAAAGTTAATATATTCTCTCCCATATCAGTTTCTGTCATAGAGATGTGCTTTCTGATTTCTACCCATTAAATTCACATTTAAAATAAGAATATTATAGCATTTTTTGACTGGTTAGAATTTTATCATTTAAAAGTCTTTGATAGTTTCTATAGTTGGGTATATATAAGCTTGTCTGTCAAAAAATAACTTAACAGATCCAAAAATTTTTTTCTAAATCTGAAAAGAAGCTTCAGGATATATATAAGAAAGTACCATTTTACACTGATGATCTTTAAAAGATCTATGATAGATAATTTATTGGTAGTTATTAAGCATTTATTTCACAGCTATAATTTTTAAGTGTCTTGACATTCAGAGACAGAAAAACCTAAATGGCCATGACATTCAGGTAAAATATTGGGAGGAGATAAACATATCAAGTGTGAAAAAGTTTTGACTGGAGTCAGAATGCATGGGATTTAAACATGGCTACTCTCTCCCTCCCTTCACCCAACTAAGTAGGTGACCTTGGTCTAATCAGTTTACCTCTTCAATCTTCTTGTCATAGTCATAGTATTTAAATAATAGAGAGTAACTTCCTTATGAAGTTATTTTAGGGATTGAATGAGATAATTCACCTACGCATTTGACACAGTGCCTGGCACCTACTTAATTCTTAATAAGCATTTGTTGTTGCTGTCATCATCCTCAGTATTAAACAAAGCCTGGAAAAGTAGGTGGCATGTGGCCAGGGAGAGGGGATGAGGAGAACCCATCAGAAGCCAGACACTGAGATAATCCCAGGTTTGGCAAGAAAGCAAGGAGGACACACTTTTAGAGTAAAGGCCATTTGGTAAAAAGCAAGACTATAAATAAAGCTAGATATATTCAATAATTGGACAGAGTCATTACGGGAAAATCTGAAAGTGGTTAGTAAAGGAAACAAGGTATGTTCAAATTATACCCCTAGTCCTCTAAGTGTTGAAAGTGTGCCACTATACCCCCATGTTTGCCATCACCCCTGGAGACCATCCTGAGATAGAAAGTTTGTGAATCTGACTCACTGCTGCCTTTCTCATATTCCTGGATTGACAAAATTGGACCACACCTACTGGATGGCAAGACCCATTTCTAGCCATGTAAGGCATAGCAGACTAAAGGCATATTTGCCACATTTCTAGGCATGTAGCCAAAAAATCAAAACATGGAAATAATAGTCATTATATCAGGACCAGTATGTTAAGAAGTAAAATACCACTCAGCAAACAAACATGACTGAGGCAGTCAGTAGGAGGTACTGGAATTTTGAGGCTCTAGTGTCTGTTGGCCAGGGGATCTTCCATTTGAATTCCTTGGCCCATGGATTGGTCACTGGTCCCCTTGTATTTTTAGAAAGAAAGCATTAAGTTCACATTCCTTTTACCTCCTTTATTTATTTATTTATTTGTTTATTTATTTATTTATTTTTAGGGAAAAATGATATATTTGGAGAAATGGTTCATCTTTATGCCAAACCTGGAAAGTCTAATGCAGATGTAAGAGCTCTCACATACTGTGACTTGCATAAGATCCAGAGAGAAGACTTGTTAGAGGTTTTGGATATGTATCCTGAGTTTTCCGACCACTTTCTCACAAACTTAGAGTTGACTTTTAACCTAAGGCATGAGAGTGCAAAGGTATATGTTAATGGTTTACTTATTTTTGGATTTATGACATTTTATTTTATTCTTGGATTGCCAAAATTCTTCTGCAATATCAAGCAAAATATAGCAAAACTTTACCAACTCTGAATATTTGGATACCAACTCTTAATTTTGGAATTTCTAAATTATAAGGAAGGAATTCTGTCTAATTACTTTCAAATATATTGAATAACTTCAAGGAGGTCAATTAAATTTGACCTTTCAGAAACACTTAGGTGACATACTTGATTTAAAATAGCCTTGGTTTATATTGAGTGTGCCAATTATTTGTAAGAAATGAATGATCTTAGGCTATTTAAGTCCCCTAGAAGAGCTTATTTTACACAAGAGTTAGAATATTCTCCAAGCTATTATTTATACCACACACGGGTTAGCAATGTCTTTTCAATAAAAATGAAACATTTAAACTCACTCAAGTTTAGGTCCATATTTCACACAATTTCCAAATCACAGAAACATAAATGAATCAGGCTTAAACCTGAGTCAAAATTAGTGCTATAGAATGAATAGCATATGGTCTAGTAGAAATAATATTTTAAATGATTCTACACATAATTTAACCTTGAGTGAATTTTAAGAGTGTAGCCTTTGTCTCTTTCACTCTCTACTACTATTAAAAATGTGTCTTTATGACATCACTGCTAAGAATACAGAATTGCAGTCTACAATTTATTACTAGTTTATTCCTCCTTCTTTCTTCCCCAAAACCCCATCACCTCAGCTCTGATTCTAAATAGCTTTTTGCCAGAAATCAAACGTTAGGGCTTTTGAAACTTCTGTTTTTTTTTTTTTTTGTTTGTTTTTTGGGTTTTTTTCTTGCATTTTTTTTGTTTGTTTATTTTTTTTTAGTTAATGCTGACTAATATACTCTCTGGAAGGAAAAAATCCTCAAGTCAATAGTTAGGTAAAAGGTAGTAGATTTAATTCTCCCCGGAATTGGTCATTCCCAGGTACTGTGAGAGACTTAAAGAGGATAAACTTGTAAGGTCACCAGGGTACCATTTCATAATCTGAAGCACCAGCTCAGATAATAGCTTCTTTTCAAAACACTGAAGTTGAAAAATATCTAGGTGATAAGAGATTCAAGTTATCAAGAGCATATATTTTTTATAATGGTTTGAATTCAGTACTTTATTAAAATCTGTTTAATGTCACCAACCTCATTCTGATTTTGCCTTGATGAACAAGATAACTTATTTTATTTATTTATTTATTTATTTATTTATTTATTTATTTATTTTTGTATTTGAGAGAGACAGAGAGAGAGAGAGAAAACACAAGTAGGGAGAGGGGCAGAGGGAGGGAGAGAGAATCTTAAGCAGACTCCACACTCAGTGTGGAGCCCAACATGGAGCTTGATCTCATGAGATCATGACCTGAGTCAAAATCAAGAGTTGGACACTTAAGGGACTGAGCCACCCAGGCTCCCCAGATAACTTCTTCACATAAAAAGTTTAGGTAGCAACCAGGGGAGCCTGGATGGCTCAGTCGGTTGAGCATTCGACTTTTGATCTCTGCTCAGGTCATGATCTTTCGGTTCATGAGTTTGAGCCCCATGTTGGGCTCTGTGCTGACAGTGTGTAGCCTGCTTGGGCTTCTCTCTCTCTCTCTCTCTCTCTCTCTCTCTGCTCCTTGCACATGTGTACTTTCTTTCTCTCTCTCAAAATAAACATTAAAAAAAAAGTTTAAGCAGCAAGCAAATAAAGAAAATAGGAACTTCCATTTGTTTTATTTATTTGGGAGCTTCCATTTTTATTACAGAAATGATCATAATTTCCAGAAGGGGAGGAAGGAGAAATAATAAATAGCTCAAAATAAGAAAATGCTTACGGCATAGTGTTCATTGAACTTAACTTTATATTTATTGTTGTGAAATTTAACTTTGTAATCATTACCATGTATTTAAACATCATAGCTAATTATAATTAGCTTACACTTTTTCCCTGCTGTAATACAGATTCTGAATTTTTTTTTAACATTTATTTATTTTTGAGAGAGATAGTGTGTGCACAAGCAAGGGAGGGGCAGGGAGAGAGGGGGACAGAGGATCTGAAACAGGCTCTGTGCTGACAGCAGAGAGCCCGATGCAGGACTCAGACTCATGAACCGTGAGATCATGACCTGAGCCAAAGTCAGATGCTTAACCGACTGAGCCACCCAGGAGCCGCCTGCAATTTTTTTAATTATTATTTTTATTTTAACTTTACCAAGTTATATAAAATACATTCTACATGAAGAAATATGTTGTCTCTAAATGTTGACATTATTCCTAAACATTTCTGATAAATAACTTATACAACTATGATTTCCCCATCAGATGGTGAAACTACTTGAATTATTCTATTAGTCCATTTTATAATTTAGAGACAACTGGGAAACAAAGTATTGTAGCTATTTGCCTGCAATCTAATAGTTAAGTCTCAAAGTGGTTGAAATGATATGAAACAGTAGAGAAGTTACTGATAATATGTTCAAATTGAATAATCTTCCATTTTATCTTCATGTCCATTAACAAAGGCTGATCTCTTACTACGATCACAGTCTGTGAATGATTCTGAAGGAGACAACTGTAAGCTACGAAGAAGGAAATTTTCATTTGATAGTGAAGGAGACAAAGGTAATTCATTTTATTTCTAAAATTTAAACGTAGAGCATGTGGTGATTAGCTCCTCTTACTAAATGCCCATTTACTACTGATTTCATGGGTAAGTTTCATTTGGATTTTAGAAAGGCAAATCCTTTGCTGTTCTCAGTAGCTAATAATGTGTTTTCTGATTGATAGTTATCAATGATGTCATTCAGCAAAGCCATCTGATATCTACAGGGACATCACAGAGATATAGAGTAGGTTGGTTAAAAAAGAAAAAGAGAGGGAAAAAAAAGGAGACCAATTAATAGCAGATGAATAACTACACTCAAAGTCTTGAACAGAGTGTTCTGGAAGAAGGACCCTTGTGACAGCCAGAGTGCTAAACCCTCTCACAAGCGTGTGTGACATGGATGAAGGTGATATTTGTTAGGTCTCTTCATCCTTACACCCTCTGAAGTGCTTGCCACTCCTACTCGTCTCTGGGTTTTTCTGCCCTTCTAACTATTCTTTATGTTTCACTCATGTATTCAAAAAATATTTAACATTTCACATTTTTAAAGAACTACTCAATTTCTGAGAAACTAATTGTGTAAAACAGCCCTTACCCTTCCTAGGAAGAGAGATGGCACATACCTTTTATAATTCTGAATAAAAACAGCAGGTGCTGTAACAGAATAACCTCGATGGAAACCCAGATGAAGGTATATTTAATTGTGCGTGGGCAGATGAGTGAAGGCTTTTCTGGAGAAGCATCTACACTTTTCCCATGCTGATCCAATAAGTGTTCTATTCTTCACCTTATTTGGCTCTCATTAAAACAAGTCCCCTCTTTTTCTTGAATAATATTCTCTTGGCATCTGTGTTACTGCACTCTTCCTATTTTCCTCCTATGCTCAGTAATTCCCTGAGGAGAATTACAGGATCATTATCTTCTAAACCAGTTATTAGTTATTAGATTTTCTCAAGGTATGGCCCTAGCTCTTCTTCTCTTCTCATTCTATACGAACTCTTTCCTAGGTGATCTCATTTATATTGAGTTTATTTATATTCTCACATAAGAGATGTGAATATTCACATTGTAATCCCAGACCATCTGAGCTTCAATCTCATATATCCAACTGCCTATTAAACCATCGAATTGTGGGACACCTGGGTGGCTCAGTCTGTTAAGTATCTGACTTCGACTCAGGTCATGATCTCATAATTGGTGGGTTTGAGCCCCGTGTCAGGCTCTGTGCTGACAGCTCAGAATCCAGAGCCTGCTTTGGATTCTGTGTCTCTCTCACTCTCCCTCTGCCCTTCCCTTGCTTGCACTCTGCCTCTCAAAAATAAATAAACATTAAAAAAAATTAAAAAAAAAAAAAAACACTGATTTGAAATCTCAAAGGCAGCCCAAACTGAACATTCCCTAAATTGAACTCATCATGGCCCTCTGGAAACCTCTCTCCATCATTTACCAGATCTCTAAATGGAACCACAACCCAATCAATTGCACTAATCCAATTATCTATCTAGGAGGTGACTTTCTCTCAACCTCTCCATCAATTCTTGTTATTGTTTCTCCACTGCACGTTCATTTATTTTCTTTTTTTTTAATTTTTTTTAATGTTTATTTATTTTTGAGAGAGAGAGGCAGAGTGCGAGCAGGGGAGGGACAGAGAGGGAGAGGGAGACACAGAACCCGAAGCAGGCTCCAGGCTCTGCGTTGTCAGCACAGAGCCCAACGCGGGGCTCCAACCCACGAACTGCGAGGTCACGACCTGAGCCGAAGTCGGACACCCAACGACTGAGCCACCCAGGTGCCCCACATGTTCGTTTAGTTTTCAAATGAGGTCCCTTTGGTTTACTTCTCTCCACCTTCTTAGCCACAACTCTGGGCCAAGCTACCATAATCTGTCACCTGGAATACCGAAACAGCATCCCAACTCACCTCCCCAGATCTAACTTGCCCCTCTCTTATCTATTTTCTGGACCACTGGTGATTTTTTTTTCTAAATGCAGTTATGTTTACGTCATGCCCATATTTAAAGCCCTCTAAGGACTTCCCCTTTCCTCAACAACCCTAATCTGGCTTTCTCCCAGCAGCTCATCTACTTTGCAGCATTAATTCCAGTTGTACTTCTATGTCCATTGGCATCATTATTTAATTGATGTTATCTGTCCCTAGATTATAAACTCTATAAAGGTGGGAAATATTTAGTCACCTATAAGTTGTGTCACCTATAAGTCACCTAAAGACTATTCAGTGTTTGTCTCACAGCAGGTATTCAGCAAATATTTGTTGAAAGAGCGAATTAATAATGAAATAGAATTTGAGCATCTTCCTTTTGATTCTCTTCTTTTGCCTTCATCCAGGTTCTTTCCTTGGCCCTTTTCTCTCTGAATTCTTTCCCTTGGGAAGCTTGTCTACTAGCTTCAACACTCACTACACTTCGAGTAAACTTCACTTCCCTCTCTTCCATGTAAATCATGTGTCTTTTTGCTTCTACCATTCCCTTAATCAGAAGTTACCTCCCTATCCTCAAGCATAGGCACATGCAACCACACCACTGTTTTCATCCACCATCCAAAATTACCTTTTTTTTTTTTAGTCATGGTTAATCTCCAATGATATATTCAACATTAACTCTCTCTCTCTCTCTCTTTTTTTTTTTAGAGAGATGTAATTGGTTTTATAAGCAATTTGTGAATTGGGCAGCATCTATCTAACAAGTAGAGAGATGTTCCCCACCATGAACTCTTTCTTGATTTGCCCAAATATATAGATTTTATTCCTTTTATGAATTCCTGTGTCAGTTTCCTTTGGTGATATTGTCAAAATATGCCCTGCACAGTGGTTAATGCTTATTGTCTTTTTTTCTCTACAAAAATGTAGATTCCTTTAACAAAGAATGGTTGATATATATTTGCTTAATTGGGCTAATTGTTGAGTCCTCTAGCTGATCGCAGAACAATAAGCCACTCAGATAGGTGCTAATTTATTTCTGCAGTGTCTTTCATTATTCTCTTGGTAACTTTTTCTAAAATCAGCATGATTACTGTCAAGCTGTTTTTCTGTAGGCTTAACCAAAATCCCTTATCCTGGTGTTAATCTCTCATTTTTATCTCTCTGGAGATGAAGAAAACTTGAAAATGTGTCTATATAATAATGTTCCCCATACAGTTGAAGATTTATTAAATCTTCTTTCAATCTTGTTTAGTTTCCTCAGTCTCAAGCTAAATAATCTGTTTATATCTCCTGATAAGGCCCTCAGAGCGTGTCACAATGTATATTGTGCTCATGCAACTAGACATTTCTATTAATTCTGGAAACTTTTCCTTTAATCACAGTCTTAATCTATGAGACTTAGTTTATATCAAGTGTAGATAGTAAGGGATATGCCTGCCTGCCTGCCTGCCTGCCTCTCTTTGAAATTTCCTGGTGTGTCAGTGAGTAAGCATGATTTGGGCAATGAGAAAACACAAATTAACTCCGGTTATACACAGCTTGAGAACCGATTCTAGACTTTAACACTAGTCTTTAGGACTCCATAGCACTACAGCAAGTATAAAATTTGCTGAAAGCAATTTAGTCCCCATGGACTCAATTTAATGTTCCACAAATGAGTGGCCACTCATTTGATACGTATCTTGGTGTAGAATTAATGTGTAAGAGAAAAACACATACACTAGTATGAAGAACAGGGAACTTTTAGAAAATTATTGACGCTAAATACTGTGGAAGTACATCAACTAAAAGCTGCCCATGAAATGCATCGATTGTTTACTGCTTGTGTGAAACATAGACATCCAAGAGCGCCGATGATTCTGAATCACTCAGCAGAGGCACCAAGAACCAGACAGAAGAACACAAAGCTGAGCACTGGGGATAGAGAGAGAGGCTAAGTCCTACAGTGCCATCCACTATCTACTTAAGGCACCAGAACTCTTCAGACTTCAATCCTTACCGCCCCCTACCCCTTACAATCATGCCAACTACATGTTGTTAAGGAGCTTACATTCAAAAAGATATATTTAAGAGATGCCTGAGTGACTCCGTCAGTTAAGCATCCTACTTTGGCTCAGGTCATGATCTCGCAGTTCACAAGTTCAAGCGCTGCACCGTCGGGCTCTGTGCTGACAGCTCAGAGCCTGGAGCCTGCTTCAGATTCTGTGTCTCCATCTTTCTTTGCCCCTTCCTGCATGTGTTCTCTCTCTCTTTCTCTCTCTCTCTCAAAAATAAGTAAACATTAAAAATAGTAAAGAAAGAAAGAAATAAAGAAAGAAAGAAAGAAGAAAGAAAGAAAGAAAGAAAGAAAGAAAGAAAGAAAGAAAGAAAAAATATTTAAAAAGAAAAGGTATATAGAATCCCTGGCAAGTTGACTTGAACAAAATAGAGGCTAGACATTTTGGACTTATCTCTTAGAATTAATGTGTTAATAAACGTGCTTGTCCTCATGAGTTTCACATTTCTTCTGATGAAATAAACCTACTTCTCAACAAGAGAGAGTTGTTAGTTTAGGCATGAGTTTCAGAATATCTAGTGTTTTTTTGGTGTGGTTTTTGTTTTTTTGTTTTTTTGGTTTTTTTTGTAATCTTCAAGTAGTTCTCTTTCTTTCATGAAATTCTGGATTGGAGGTGCCCCGGAACCCCCCAACTTAATTAAGGTCATTGTAGGAAGAGGTCCTACAGTTCCTGAGATGGAAATAAAGTCATTGTTACAGAAAGTGAAGAAGAAAAATGATGCTTTAGTGACCTATTTAGTGGCCTTTATTAAGGACTTGTTAAGATGGTTGGACAGAACAGAAGTAAATGAGGTATAGTCATTTGGAACATGCTAAAAAATTGTCTGGATTAAAGTAGTTTCCAGAGTTAAGTTGTGCTTACTTCAGAGTATGACCCTATGATTCATTGGGTGATGGGAATAATAATTAAGATTTTATGTTGTGTTTATTTTATAAAATACATAGTCTATAAGTACAATAACATGTATAATAGCACATGAGATATGCACATACACACTCACACCCATGTATGTTTTAACTGACAAGGTATTTGTAACTAAATATTTGGAATGTTCTGCACAACTCTTCCTATGCACAGAATATGCAGTATCAAAGTGGTATAGTAGTATGAAAGTTATTGAAGTAAGTAGTAAATATATGCAGTTGAACTTATTTTTATAGAATAAAGGTGATTTAATTCTATTAAATTAAGCCTTAAATATGTTGATGGTATACTTTGGCATCTTTTTGGAATATCTCCTCCAATACGAACAGTAGTTAGCTTTTGTTATGCATTTTAGTGATATATAAATGTGATTTGCTTATTTTCATTTTTAAGATAGCTTAAATGTTTTTTATCTTGCATTTGTATAGAAAAATGACACTAGTCCCCTTTCAACATTCCTTGAAGCTAGAGAGGAACTAAGGTATTTGAAATAAAATGAAAAAATTTATCTTAGACTTCAATTTTTCATGGAATAACTTTTTAAAATGCATCTAGCTGGAAAATGCTCAGTTTATTCCAAAACTGTTACCAATAGAAAATACAAAACTCAAATGCTGACAGGGCACATTAAATGCCTCCCTTTGACCAAAATTTGCACCTATTTATCGGGTCTGATGAATAAAAATGGTCATTAATCTGAGATAAAGGTTCCATAAAAGATGGAGTGAGCACAAGCATTTGCTTCCAGATCGACAAGCAAAACTTTTTCTTTGTAAAATGGTGGGAACAGGAGCAAACATACAATCTCACTTCTAGCAAAGGGGAAAATGTAAAACTCCCTCAGCTTACTTCAGAGTACTATTTCTACATAGAATAAGAATAGCATTAAGAAAAAACTAGTATTTAGAAAAAACAGTACCTAATACTATTTAATATCTATCAAAGAATTCAGTTTAATTAGAAAAAAAACAGAAATGGAACAGTCCATCAAAATCTAGAGGTACCCAGAGGCTAATTATAATACATTTAGCCTAATTTCATGTATTTCTTCAACCCACCTCCAGCTTAACCCTGAGCAGTTTCCATTTTTAAGCCATAAATAAATTGTCTTTTCAACTTTCATTTTATATGATAAAATGTGAAGTTTTGACTTGTCTAATAAGGAATAAGAAAATGGTGTTGCAGTTAGGTTGCATTCAAGAAACTTGTCCATGTGGCCTGTGTTCCAGGAAGCAGCTGGTTTATTTTCCAGTGGCAGTGAATCCAGAAAAAATGTGGGGTAATTCTCCTTACATACTGGAAAAGTTCAAAGATACCTAACTCTTGCTTCTTCTCCCATGATTCTGCTTTTCCCTGGAATTTTTACTATAGGAGTTAGAGACCATGTATATAAAGTAATTTGTTCTGGGGCACCTGGGTGGCTCAGTTGGTTAAGTGTCAGAGTTCAGCTCAGGTCATGATCTCACAGTTTGTGGGTTTGAGCCCCGTGTCAGGCTCTGTGCTAACAGCTCAGAGCCTGGAGCCTGCTTCAGATTCTGTGTCTAAACTCTCTCTCTGTCCCTCCCCTGCTCACTCTCTCTCCCTCTCTCAAAATAAATAAACATTAAAAAATTTTTAAAAAAATTTAAGTAATTTGTTCTGTTTTACAAGAGAACAAAATAATGATCCTTCCTTCACCACATGTCGCAAATACTTGTCCTGAGTTGAAATCAGCAAGTTAGAATTCAATTAAAAAATATGATGAATTTGTGCCTAAGCATCCAAAATCAAGTCATAGTTAAACTAAGACCGAGGCCCAGGTAGTAGGAAGGACAGAACATTTACCATCTGGGAGGATTTGAAAATCCACAGAGAACTCCAAGACCTCTCAAGCCAAGAAGACAAAATGGTTGCGTAATTTGTGAGGTACTTTCATGACAAAGATCCATGTTAGCATTATCCATACTTAGATTGGAAGCATGAGAAGTGATGGTTAATTCAGTTTACCTTTGAATATACTGGAAAAAGACTCCATACAAGTGTTTTAAAAAGGCATTTTCAAGAAGATGAGAAGCCAAGCCAGAGTTGACTCAAATCCCACTGCTGCCCAAAACTGCACCTATCTGCTATACAAGAAACTGATGCAATTCACTAAGCAAGTGTGAGGACAATTTAGAAAAGGAAAGCTTTTTTTTTTTTTTTACTTTTACTAGCATACAATTGGAAACAATTATTATTTTTGAGGAATGAAATATGTTCATAAGATGGGGAATGTGGATCAAATTTCCAGGAGGGGAGAAGTTAAAACCAAAAAAAACCAGAGGGTGAGATGACAATAATGAACTCTAGAAGTTTAAGAAGGGTCATGTCCGTGTCACTGGAGAGAAAAGAAAATGCTGATCTGAATATTCACAGGCAGTTAGATTAGTGCTTCAGTGGGGAAACGCGACACCGAGAAACCAATGCTGCCCACAGTGCTGGAAACCAGAACGATCTGTGATCTTCTCTGCTCAACGATGAAATCATTGAGCAAATGTGAAATCTTAAATTAAGCAGTCTGGTTTTGCCACATTTAACTTTAATTGACAGGACATAAACTAATTCCTTAATCACATCAAGTTGATTTTTAAACTCTATTCATTTTTTACCTTGGGCTGCTTTCTGGTTTCTCAGATTTTATTTTATTTTTTTTAAATTTTTAAATGTTTATATTTATTTTTGAGAGAGACAGAGACAGAGAGTGAGTGAGGAGGGGCAGAGAAAGAGAGGGAGACACAGAATCTGAAGCAGGCTCCAGGCTCTGAGCTGTTAGCACAGAGCCCGATGTGGGGCTCAAATCACGGTGAGATCATGACATGAGCCGAAGTCAGACGCTTAAGCGACTGAGCCACCCAGGCGTCCCTGGTTTCTCAGATTTTAAATTATGAGATATATATATATTTTTTTAATAAAGGAAAAATTCTATGTTTAATTTCTATGCCATATAAGAATTTTAAAGAATCGTTGGTAGTATCTGGAGTGGCCTTAAATCAGTTCATTTGGCCTATTCCATAAATAAGAGAGTAAGCAATCAGGCATTAAGTAGATGCGGACACCGTCTTAGCCATTTCTCTTGAAAATACTATACTTTCTGGAGTTGTGTTGGTTAGTTATTAGCCATAAGCAGATGGAGAATTATACTGTCTCCCCAGGACACTAATGGAAACAAGTTTCAGGATTTGTCTTTTTGAGCTTTTCCTGCTGAAATATGTTCTAACACAACCTTCAGGGCTAAAATTATCCTGACATTTCAGTATAATACAGCCAATATGCACTGCTGGTTTTAATGTAATTAGGTAAACTCACCTTAATTACTGTATTTAAGCTTTATATTCTTTGCAATATGCCACAAGACCAAACTACCTGGAATGTCAAGGCCTTTACATACATTGAACTAAGGTTGAAATTCATCCCTTCAGCCTTTGCTACTAGGAGGCTTCCTGTTTTGACCTTTGCCATGCGTGAATGGCTGCCACATGAGAGAGCATGAAGGCTAAAAACAAACAAGGTGCATAGTCGTGGTATTTTAGAATTGGGACATATTTTCCCTCCCTATTCCCTTTCCTTAAAGAAATAGTGCACCAGATTTTAAGAATACAAATGACCGTTGAGCATGTGTAAATAAGGTTATGTTATCGGTTTTTTTTCTGAGATATAAACATTATTGCTATTGCAGATATTCTTTTAACTCTGAAACAGATATGTATTTCACAAAGATACTCTAATGTCCTTTGAATTAAAAAAATTCTGCTTAGGTAGCTACATTCTCAATGGGAAAAGGAGAATGAACATCCTTTCTGGTGGTTTTAAAGGAAATTCTATGTTAAAATTATTTAAAGGCCATAACTCTTAAAAAGGCAGTTTATGTATAGTTAGGCAGTATAATATGCATAGAGTCTCACATTTGATTATCTTCTATAAAATAATTTTTTTGATAGATTTTGGCAAAGGGAACAGTACAAAAGGTCCCGAAGACTCTGTAGATACCATAAGACATTATCAGAGTTCCAAGAAACACTTTGAAGAGAAAAAAAGCAGATCTTCATCTTTCATCTCATCCATTGATGATGAACAAAAGCCTCTCTTCTCAGGAATAGTAGATTCTCCTCCAGGAATAGGGAAAGCAGCTGGACTCCATTTTGAAGAAACAGTCCCAACCTCAGGAAGAATTCACATAGATAAAAGAAGTCACTCTTGCAAAGGTAATCAAGTTTCTCAGGAGTCACGTTGTCTCCCTTTAGTGCTAATTGTAAAACGGTGGCTTTTCACAAATCAAGAACTGTACTGACACGTGTTAATTTAATCTTTTACAACTTCATGAAATATTTGCAGAGTTCAGATCTCAGATCATCTACAAAGCATTTGTGCAATTCTGGAACAGTGTTAATTATTTCTAAACATTGATAGTGTAAGAGGTTTTTGTGGCAGTGAGCTTTAACATAATGTCACGTAGAACATTGTGGGAAGGTCAATTGTGCTTCTAAGAGAGAGGAGGGATTAATGGGTATTTTAAGAGAGCTAACCAGTTGATTCTTATATGTACCCTCTGTACCTATTCCTCACTCCCAAACCAGCCATTTTATAGCATGAAAAGCCAATGCAGTAACGCTATAATACATGCCAAGAAGAATTTGTTTATAGGGAATTTGAAGAAATGGGAAGAAATGCCCGTAAATAAAGTATGTGCTTTATCCAACTCATTTAAACACATTTGTTTAACATCTCTACCAGAAGGAATATGGGGGGGGGGGGGGTGTAGAAAATATGCATGAGATGGATAATAATGCTTAATTAATGTATGCAGATTTGGTTCTAAAGGATGGGAAACTTAGGAAAACTTGAGAACTATCACATGGAAGAACAAAAACTTAGCATAACAGGAGCTAGAGCTACAGATGTGGTTAAATCTAACCTTTAAGTGGGTGCAAGAACAGGTGTTTGGGTCCCAACTTGGCTCCCTTTATTTCTTTGCTTTGTTCACTTGCCCCCTTTATGTCTTTGAATAAGTGACTTGACAGACCCCACTAAGGCTCAGCTTGCTCAGCTTTTTTTTTTTTTAAGTTCATGTATTTATTTTTGAAAGAGAGAGCAAGCAAGAGATAGAGAGGGAGAGAGAGAATCCCAAGCAGGCTCTGCACTGTCAGAGCAGAGCCAGATGTGGGGTTTGAACTCATGAGCCTTGAGATCATGACCTGAGCTGAAACCAAGAGTCAGATGCTTAACGGACTGAGCCACCCAAGTGCCCCAGCTTGCTCCTCTTTCAAATACAATAACATTTTCTAACCAACAATAGTCGATTGCAATTACTGAACAGGAGAACATGCATAAGTTACTTTCTCTGAAATAAAATCCCTAAATCAGTCTAGTATTGTCTCACAGGTTTTATTTCCTAACCTTTTAATTACTGAATGTATATATAAAATGCCTATACAAATAGAGCTATAAAAATGTAGAAATAAAGAATGTGTAGCCAAAAAAATCAAAAGAATGTAACAGAATTGAAGGGAAAATAGGATGCTCTTGGCCTGGCAGGATAGCAAAATTATGGCACCAGGTAAATAAATATTATGTATCATTGTCACCATTATTGGAAGTGACTATACCTAGCAACAATCGTTTCATTGAATTTTGGATGTTTACATCTTTCCCTATCACATATCAAATCAGCTTTTGCCATGACCCTGTGTTGAAGTAAGCTAAGAATATATGCAAATGTTCTCTGGACAATTTAAAATCTTGATGAAGTGAATGAAAATAGTACCTCATTTATCACAATGGAAGAATGGAATATTCGATGTGATTACCAAATGTCCCATTTTAGTTATTTATGAAATCAGATTCTGGGAAGTGCTAAAAATAGGAAAAGGTTGTATCATCGAAGTCAGAAGTTCTGAAGAGCTCACTGAGCCATCTCTACTTCTCCAAAAGTCAGCATAATGTGGACTTGATTTTTTAAAAAGTACTTTCCATTGTTTTCTTCTTGAGTTGTAGAGTCTCAAGTGACAGGGCACTGAAGATATATTTGGGGGACTTTATTTGACTTTATCATGACTCTTGCTGACAGTGAATTGTCATGCTCTTCATCTTGTATTTTTCTTGGCCGCTTCTTCCAATTATTTTTAATTAGCTATTTTACATGCATAATAAAAAAAGTATTCTAACAAATAATCTTAATATCCCCAGATTTTTAATTTTCAGAAATGTACAATTCAATCCCTATTCAAGTCATAAATCATTACCTTGAATGGAAATATATAGCTAAATATTCATGCCAATTGAATAAAATAATTGATGGCCTATAGCATTGTGACACATGGTTAACCTGGTTAATTAATGTGATCAACTGATGGAGAATTCTAAAACTTCATTCACTGCAAATTTTATTCCCTAATGATTTTTTTAAGGGGAAGTATTATGGAATGTTTGAGAATTTGTTTTTTTTGTTTTGTTTTTAAATTTTTTTTAACGTTTATTTATTTTTGAGACAGAGACAGAGCATGAACAGGGGAGGGTCAGAGAGAGGGAGACACAGAATCCGAAACAGGCTCCAGGCTCTGAGCTGTCAGCACAGAGCCCAACGCCGGGCTCGAACTCATGGACCGCGAGATCATGACCTGAGCTGAAGTCAGCCGCTTAACCAACTGAGCCACCCAGGCGCCCCAGGAATGTTTGAGAATTTGAATAATACGTAGGATGTGGCTGTAACTGCTACAGTTTGAACTACTAAATCCCCGCAAATTTTAGTTTTGTCATCAATAGGAAGTTCCATTTACTCGCATTCCTGGTACTTATGCTGAATCCAACAGAAGAGCACCTTTTGGCAAAACTAAGAAGAAAAAAAGCAAACTAAGTGGACTCTGACCCTACTTAGATTGAGGCCAAAAGTTACCTCTAGAAATATCGTGTACCCAGAGCAAAGTGAAAGTTTACTTTCTGTTCATCCATTTCCAGAAATGCGTCTTGCAACTATAGCAACATTTTCCAAGGCAACCAAGTGCAGATTCTTTCTGAGCTATATTTAGAAAGTGTCTACAAGGACGTTCATTTTGATTAAGACCACTAACCAGGATTTCCCCTTTGAACTTTTTTTCTATGTTACTGTTAAAACAAGCTAATCATGCATAGCCAGATTTTAATAAAAAAGTAAATTACAATTAAGGAAGCCTTTATCTGATAGTTTACACTTTATTCATTTCTGCTGAGAAGATAATCAGTTTTTTTCTTGAGCAGTAAAAATATATATATAATCATACATAATTTATTGCATGCGATTCACCATTGTTATTTAAAAATCAATTTATTATACATGATTTGAGAATGAAAGAGCTGTTAAGCACAGGCAGAAATTCTATACGCTCTCTTGGCACAAAACTTCTGAGCATAATATGTAACTTCCATCTTATCGATTCTTACTGTCTTCTGTAAAGATTCCTCCTAGCCGGCTAGCAGGTAGCTAGACAGAGACAAGGATCGGCATCCCCAAACCATTATATGTGTGCCCTAAATGTTGGACATTGCTGCTCCAAAATTGAAAAACTGGTGTACTAAGACATTATATTATTGTTTTTCCTTTTAAATAGAGTCACAATTCTGTGAATGGCAAATCATACTTTTCAGTGAAAATCTGCTGATATATTATTACCCAAAACTTCAGCACTGTCATTTTTCTAGGTTCATTTTCCTTTTGTTGTGTTTGGTAAAATGTCAAAAGAAATCATATACTGTCCCTTTAAAAGAAAACAAAACACCAAAGATCTCATAGGCTAAGAAGCCTTAATCACAAAGAGCCATTCTGGAATGCTTAACAAGCTCTATGAGATCTGTTGCCCATTTCAAGAGAACAAGGAACCCCGACCTTCTATTTTTCTAATGCTGTCTTTGAAGATGCTGATTCCCGGGGTACCTGGGTGGCTCAGTTGGTTAAGTGGCCGACCTGGGCTCAGATCACGATCTCACAGTTTGTGGGTTTGAGCCCCACGTCGGGCTCTGTGCTGACAGCTCAGACCTGGAGCCTGCTCCAGATTCTGTGTCTCTCTCTCTCTCTCTGCTCCTCCCCCACTCATGCTCTATCTCTCTCAAAATTAAATAAACAGTAAAAAAATTTTTTTTGAAGCTACTGCTTCCTTTGGCACAGCTTCACCCAAATGAGACAGCAATTGTAGGCCTCTCATTAAGAGAAATTTCTGTGTATTCAATGATAAAGAGATAATGATAGAAAAAAAGCATGAAGAAAGAATACAGAGATCTTTCTGCTCCTTAAAGAGAGGGGATGCTTCTGAGCTATCTGACTGTACTTTTGGAGAAACTGCAGGAAAGGGACTACAAGAAGCCCTGCAAATCCTGTTCCCTATTTCTAGAATCATACCTAATCTTCCCAAATCAGTTACTTTCTACCCATTTTTTTAAATAGCTGCGGATATAAATTCCTTAAGTTTATATAACTTTTGTCCGCATTTAATCATAGCTAGTGTCAAAAAAAAAAAGAAAGAAAGAAAAGAAAAACAAAGTGTTTCTATCAAACCAAAATCACTTTCTATAATTCAAATCTATTTCCATGTGAAAATGAAGACCAGTTTTAGATACTCTTTTCCTCCTACCAACCCTCCCAGTGAGAAGATGTCACTTCTTCTTTATCCCTGAAATAAACTCCCAGCTCCACGAGTAATTTTTCATGGGCTTTATTTTCCAACCCTTGAATCATTTTATATGCTCTTTTGTGGAATGTAGAGGGTAAGAAAGCAGAGCAAAAGTCATCAAAGTATATGATACAAATGAGAGGAAAAGTAAGATATTACATCCGTCCTCAGATATTGATAACTTGCAAGCACAGATCGTAAGAGAAGCTGTAAATTAAAAGATTAGTCAACAGATGAATCTCTGTACGAAAACTATCAGAACCTTGCTACCAAATTCTTCAGGTGTAGGGCCTGTCTTCTTTGCCTTAAATTCCTCCACATTTAGCAGAGTGTCTGGGACATAACAGACACTGAGAGCACTTGAAAAGTGGACTTGAACAGATAAGCGGTATGTTTCAAATATAGAAACATAAAAATATTCTAAATGAAAGCGCCACAAGAAAGCATATTGGAAATTAATGTGACTATAGTAAAGGGCAGTGCAGAAGGAGCTACAAGGAAAGACAAAAACATGTAGTGGGCTTACAGGACATTTAACGCCCTTGCCATCTTTAACGGCTCCACTATGAGGTGAGTTGCCCCAAGGGAATCCCCTGAAGTTCGGCACTTTTCTGTGGCTTTCTCCTTGGGCCCATTCTGAATCACACAGTATGCTGATTATCCTGGGAGAACGGCCCTAAAATCTTAAATGCAAGGCAAAGCAGTACAGGCATACCTCAGAGAGATTGCAGGTTCAGTTCCAGACAACTGCAAAAAAAGTGAATATCACTCTTTAATGTGCAATAGCATTTTGTTTAAAAAACAACGTACAATCCCTCAGTTACAAAATACTGTGTTGTCGAGGTGTGTCGGTTAAGCATCCAATTCTTGATCTCAGCTCAGGTCTTGACCTCAGCGTCATGAATTCAAGCCCCATATGGGGCTCTGCCCTGGGTGTGAAGCGTACTTAAAAAAAAAATGCTATATTGCTAAAAATATGCTGAAGTTTATCTGAGCTTTCAGCAAGCTGTAATCACTAGTTAGACTTCACCGTAATAAATATAATAATAATGAAAAAGTTTGAAATATTGCAAAAATGACCCAAATGTGACACAGAGACACGAAGTGAGCAAATGCTGTTGGAAAAAAAAAATGAAGCCCACAGACTTTTGCTCATCACAGGGTTGCCGCAACCCTTTGATTTGTAAAAACCGGGATCTATGAGTGCAACAAAGCAAGGTGCAGTAAAACAAGCAAAATATGCTGTTTCTTCCCAAGTAATCTAATTTGTCTAATCAGAGACAAAATCACGTTCAAAACTCTTGCCCTCCTGTATGTTCATTCATATGGAAATGGACAGAGGAGGTGACAGGCAGGGTGAGGGGAGGGCTCAGCTACCAATTGGTTGTGGCCCCTGGACAGGTCCTTGAATCACTCTCCTGGGTCTTTCGGCTTCTACTCTGAGGTCCTTTCCTGCTTATCTTGTAGAAGTCTCTGTATTATTGAGGCAAAGAGGCACCCAAAGAAGTTGACATCCATCTTGCTATTTCCCACAGATATCGCTGACACCAGAAGCTGGGAGCAAGAAAATGCGCAGACTCAGGCTGATGAGTCTAGCCCCTCAGCACTTCAGCGAGCTGCCTGGGGGATCTCTGAAACCGAAAGTGACCTCACTTACGGGGAAGTGGAGCAAAGATTAGATTTGCTTCAAGAACAACTTAACAGGTACAAGTAACGGCAAGGCAAAGAGAGAGCATCACTCAAACCCTTGGTGGGGTCTAGCTTTTCTCCTTGTAAATAGCAAATTCCTACTACCATAATCTCGTAGTTTTCATATATGCTCACTTATTTAAAATAAGACTACAAGTTGACAGAATTATTAATCTGTGTTGCAAGGAGCATTTATTTAGAACACGTCATGCTTCTGGCAACATAAATCCTATTTTTTCTTTACTTGTCATAAAATTAGTATATCACCCACACCAGCTGCTGAAGAAAAATCCTTTTTGTCCCTCAAAATAATTCATATTTGGCTTGTTTACTAACACCCTCTTTTAATCCTGCTTTTACACTTTTGGTTGTTTCTGGTAACTTAGTTATGTGTGATGGCATTTTTTTTAAGTATAGACAAAATTATTTCAACATTTAGATATTCAGTCAATATGTGAAAAATGTATTTGAATCAAAAATAGCACAGCGTTGAAGCCCAGATCTTTTCCATTTTCCTTCCGTCTTTGATCTCTACCCTTTTAAGATGAGGCATGAATTTTGGTTTTAAGGAGAATAGAATTCCTTAACGCAATCTGTGTAGATTTAGTAAAATCAAACTGGTCACTAAGTCAGGAAAAAAAATATGTGATTGAGTATGATATCACTGCTTTAGTTGTGCTTCACGTGGGAATTGACCTTGATTCAAAGGTAGCCTCTGAATACACCACCAGGCAAGGCAGTGTTCATAGACAAAAAGCTTCATGGATTAAACTAAAATGCTCAAATCACACAATTTACTAAATCAATGTAGAACATACAATGAGAGGGGCGTCTGGGTGGCTCAGTCGGTTGGGTGTCCGACTTTGGCTCAGGTCATGATCTCACAGTCTGTGAGTTCAAGCCCCACGTCGGGCTCTGAGCTGACGGCTCAGAGCCTGGAGCCTGCTTCAGATTCTGTGTCTCCCTCTCTCTCTCTGCCCCTCCCCCACTCTCACTGGGTCTCTCTCTCTCTCTCTCTCAAAAATAAAAAAATAAAAAAATAAAAAAAATTTAAAAATTGAAAAAAAAAACATACAATGAGAGTTGAGGAAAGCTAGATGAGATACTTAACACATTTCTAATAAGTGCACGCGCGGTAAAAGGAACACACTACCCGAATCCTGACTTATGACATGTTCATATATGCTGCATCATCCTGCCCTGATGTGTGGTGACTAGGACAACAGTGGCAGTTTGCACAAAGCATCCACAGACAAAAAAATCTGTTCCAGTGACACACACTTGCTCTATCACGGAGATGTAAGGCTGGATATGCCGGCCACAGCCGTGGCTCTCCAGTTAGTCTGCTCAGCAACTATGTATTTTATTTGCTCTTTGTAGGTAAAGCCCATGTGGAGCTGGAGTGAGCCTATGCTGTGTGTCACCACTGGATGGCCAAATTTGGGGGTGACAGTTGTCTGTCCTGAGTTGACTTGAGAATAATTTCTTGTTTCTGTCTCTATCTCTGTAAGCCACATTCTGGTTTGTTACATCCCATTTCTGTTCTATCTTTGGAAGGTTACCTAGCATGCTGTCTGTATTTAATACACCTTATGAATTCTCTCCACGCTTAACAAGCTACTTACTCATTATCTATACTTAACTAACACGTCCTATGAGTTTTGCCTACACCACATAAGCTCCCTGGTTTACTAACTACTTGCTTAATGTTTCCTATGTGCTTTATCCATTATATCTATCTTTCATGGTTTTTTTTTAAATGTTTATGCCAGAAATGAATACGGACAAACAATACAGTAAGCACATTAAAATGCGTGTACACACACATATACATTGCCACAAAAAAATAAATTAGGAATTAAAACAGACAAATAGAAAATCTACAGATTTGTAAATTCAAATAAATTTGTTCATTTCAAACAAAAGTACGAAAATATTGCAGGAGCTAAAGATTTATTTTGTAGTCTGTATTTTCATGGATTTTAGTTGAATTTAAAACCTCCTGGTGCTAAGGTCCATACACCATTTTCAAGTGCCAAATGCAAGTCTTATAAAATTGAAACATACCTGAGAAGATTAAAGTATCGTGTCATTTACTTAGGGTCAGCAATCCCTCATTCAAGTATAAGAACTTGCCATGGTAATACTTATTATTGGTCAGAGAAGCATATTTAGTGGCTTAATTAATACATTTGCTTTTTTACTCTCTTTGCCTTGTTTACCAATCACATGGATCCTTTAGCCACAACATACACAAAAATATATACTGTACACACATAAAAATTGGTATGTGTGATCTCTGGACTTGACTTTTTTGATTCCTGTGACTTAGGGAAAATAAGTGTCCATTTCTTTACTGCCAGGACATAAAATGTGTTCAATTTGTTGAGGGGATATAAAAATGAGTGAATGAAAAAAAAATAATAAAAATAAATAAATAAATAAATAAATATGAGTGAATGAATAAGTGAATTGACAGGGACAGCGGTGATTTCTTTACAAAATACTTGTGGTTAGCCTAGATTAAGGTCATAGCTCTGCTACTTAACTATGTACAGGATTTATGGTTCTCTAGCCTCAGTTTCTGTCTTTGACTCATACACACCTGCAATGGTATTTAAGGACTAAGATATGATATGTGGAAACTATAGATGCTCACACAGGGAGGGGTTGTACCAGCAGCTAGGTAAAATCTGATGAACAATGAACTCTACTTTATTATTGGTATTCCTCCTGAGTGTATTCTCCTAGTTTATTTATATTTACTTCCTTTAGTCCTTTCTTCAGGATTAAAGTTAAGGTGTTAGGATCCCTTTAGTTGCCTTTTCAGGGGTACCAATCATTGCTGCTGAGATAAGTCGGAGATTACTGAAAACGTATGTCTTCAATATGTCCCGGGGCCAAAAGTGTAAACTCTTAAGGGCACACCCATCGAGGAGCATTTGATTTGCAATAGCCCATTAGTAATAATAATTTTTATTGTTATCTTATTACATTACTTATTATGATTTTTATATGAAACTTTTCATCTCTAAAGTACAATTAAATTTCTCCTAGGGCGCCTAGGTGGCTCAATAGGTTAAGTGTCCAACTATTGATTTCGGCTCAGGTCATGATCTCACGGTTCATGAGATCAAACCCCACATCAGGCTCTGCCTTAACAGCGTTAAGGATCTGCTTGGGATTCTTTCTCCCACTCTCTCTCTCTGCCCCTCCCCGACTCGTGCATGCAAGTGTGTGCACTCTCTGTCTCTTCATCTCAAAATAAACATATTTTTAAAAAATCTATCTTGGCATCTATTTTGACATAGTCCCAGCATCTATATGTCCTTTGATCTACTTCTCACTTTGACTTACTTCTATTTCTCTCCAATATTTTCAACAAACATTTTATGGCCTAACTCAGCTTAGCCTCTTTTGGATTTGAAATCCAAAATATTACATTTTTACTGCACTGGCGTCTCCAACATCTTTCCTCCACTTTACTCACGAAGGCAAAAGTATAAAGAACAAGTTTGAAGAGGGTAACTCAGCTCAAACTTTGACTTTGAGTGGGAATCCTGGGACATTTTCTGGAATTGGGTCTGCCCTGTTTAGCTTCAGTATTCTGTTCGAATGTAGAACTGTGAATCACAACCCCGTTTGTCTCCTTGAAATGTTCATATTAAGCAAACTGTGCAATAAGAACAGATATAAATGGGTCTATCTTGAATCAGCTTTGCTGCTACCATTTTCCTGCTTTAATGACCATTAAACTATATGTAGGGTTAAAGGTTTACAAAAGGAAGGTTCTTACATATTTATATATTATGTCTACAGACATACATATTTAGGGCAATAGCACTTGATCCTAAAACAGGGCTTCTCAAACTTTACTGTGAATGGGAATCGCTTGGGGATCTTATTAAAATGCAGATTCTAAGTCCCGTAGATCTAGAACTCCATTCTAACAAGTGCCCAGCTTTGACCACACTACAGGTAGGGAGCTCTGGAGCATGTAAAAGCTTTTAATAATGATTTCATGTCTTACAGATCATCCAGAGCAATTTACGTGTGTGCCGTTAGTATGGCATTGAGCATGTGCTTCACCTAGTGTTATACTTATTTATGTACTTCCTTCTTTTTTCCTTCCTACGTGGTCAGCTTCTCTCAGCACCTTAGACTAGATTCTACGTATATCATCATCATGTTCTCCTTTTCACCTTCCTGCCCACCAAAGTGCCTGGTATATTGTGGATCTTTAAATAAGTGCATGAACGCATTTACTTTATGCAGCTGAATAGTTATGTTGATGTAGGAGAGAAAAAATATTTTTCCCTCTACCCTTCTGAGTTCTTGGCTAAGACCCCTGTAATTAAAGACAGGTTAACAAGAAAAAACAAATAAGTTTATTTAACACATTGCCCTCATGTATACATGGGAGATATACAGAGGAAAATGAGTAAATCCCCAAGGTCGCTTAGAATCCGGGATTAGACACCACCTTGTTAAGGGAAAGTGTAGGGGACGTAAGCCTCTTAGAGGAGAGTAAATTATTTTTAGGAAAGGTAAATGGACAGTCAGAAGAAGAGGTAGAAGATGGTAGTTTGTGAAAAAGTTTGTCTCAGTGTGGTGTCGGCTTCCAGTCTTTTCTCTTGTGACAAGAGCCAATCTTCTCTTGCTGATGAAATACCAGAGGAGTGAATTTATCACAGTTGAGTTCCTTTTGGATCTGCTTTTAGGAAGATAAGGGAAGTTCAGAGAAAGCCTCTCTCTGCATTTTCTGTTTTTCATGTGCTTACAACTCAAATAATCAATATGCCAAAGTGGCATATTTCGGTACCTTTCATTGACCAAAAAAAAAAAAAAAGTTTTAAAACCGGGTTATAGACTGGGTGGTCTATAAACAACAGAGACTCATTTCTCACAACACAGGAGGCTGGGAAGTCCAAGATCAAGGTACCAGCAGATTCAGTCTCTGGTGAGGCTGGTTTCCTGATTCATAGGTGGCTGTCTTCTTGGGGTGTACTCATGTGGTAAAAGGTAGAAGGAAGGAAGCTCTCTGGGGTCTCTTTTATAGGGACACTAATCCCACTCATGAGAGCCCCACCCTCATGACGTAATCACATCCTAAATACCCTACCTCCTAACACCATCGCATTGGGGGTTAAGATTTTAACATATGAATTTTGAGTATATAAACATTCAAGCCATTGCACTGAACTACCCAAAATATCACATAACCAGTTAATAAACAAAAACTAAGTATTCAAAATTATTGCAGGAAGAGAGAATGCTATCTTGAAAGAGCCTAAGTGGTGTCTCAGGAGGGGAAGTAAGTAGGACATTCCTAGGACTTTGAAATCTGGGCCCTTCAAGGCTGGGAACTAATTGGAATTGGGCAAAGTTCATGCTGTTATAATCCAGGTTGAGGGACACAGTGAGGTGAAGATCTTCAACCAAATCTGAATAAATAAAATCTGTTTGATAAACAAATTATTTGTTCAGATGAGCAGACTGTTGTCTCCAATGAGTTGGTCTATAGAAATTTCCTCAAGAAGTGAAGTGAAGTTTATATTTAGTCTTATTTTTTTCAGGCAAGGTTTTCCCGGAACGAACAACAAAGTCAGGTTGACAGAAGTGGTCCACACAGTCTCAGTTCTCACCCTGCACCTGCTACTTCACCTGCCAGGGAACTCTTGCATGCATGAGCCCTACTTACAGTAGTACATTTCCATTACTGAAGACCCACTTTCCAACAGATTTCTTCTTCATGGAGACTATTCAAATAGAATCCATGATATTAAGATCCCATTTCTCAGAGACCACTGCTGTTTGATAAAGGACTCAAAAACAGTATCATGATTTTTTATTCTCTGTTGCATTTTGAATCCCATGTGTTGAAATTTGTATTCCATCCCCCACCCCCAAGTCCATTTATATTCAATGTAATAAATACTTTGTAAGCCACTCACTAAACATTAGTCTGTTTGCAGACTTTTCTTTGGGGGTGCAAAGGAGGGAGAAATGAATTCTGAATGAGTCCAAGATGGAAAGAGTTTCGGGTGCAGATAAAATTTGAACTGGAGCTTGAGAAATGAAAGGAAAAATTGACATATGACAACAAAATAATAAGTCTTCTCCAGTTAGATGGCACCATAAAGAAATAGATCAGACCTACAGGTAACAAGTAGATAAATAAACTGGTCGATAACTCCTTTTTTTGTCTCATTTCAGTGTGTGGTTTTGACATTTGTGAGGCACAATCATGTATAATGTATAGCTTTTGGTTTAGAAGACAGGAAGCTATATGGTTAAGTATACCAGGTATAGAAAACCTGTACGAATGATGTTATTATGATTCTCAGGAGGAAGATCTGTAGTTGCAGGATTAAGAACTAAAAAGAAAAACAAAATGACCTTTTCTTAAATCAAAGACTAAGTTCTCTCCACTTCAAATGTCACAAACAAATGCAGCATGTATATAATTGGACAAAATTAGTTCTATGATTTTAAAATTTTGGTAAGATTTACCTTCTCTTTGCATCTTTCATTCAGAGACAAAATAGCACAAGTAAGATTTAAAGTTTTCTAAAGATGCATACAGTCCAAATTTTCTGTTCTTATGCCCACAAACTTTCCTTTTTTAAAGTGCTGTTAACACATGCAAAAAAAGAAAATTAGTCCTATTGTATTTTGCTATTTTCCTTCGAATTTTAATTTAAAATGAGAATGAATTTAACAGGCCAGTTGGATCCTTCTGAGCTTTGGGGAAAAAAACATCAGACTGGCATCTTGCAAGCCAGATGGGTCATAGAAGCAAGTGAACTTGTATATTTGGTTTGTTTCTTAAATGCCAAAGGCCTGGAATTGTAAATTGGTTAGAAATTTAGCATCTAACAGCATTTAACAATAAAGAACACAATGGGGGGCGCCTGGGTGGCTCAGTCGCTTAGGCGTCCGACTTCGGCTCAGGTAATGATCCCACAGTTCACGAGTTCAAGCCCCGCATCGGCAGCTTGAAGCCTGGAGGCTGCTTTGGATTCTGTGTCTCCCTGTCTCCCTGCTCCTCCTTCCCCCCCTCAAAAATAGGTAAATTTAATTTTTTTTTAAAAAAAGAATGCAATGAATAACATGCAATACTGTGAATAGGACAGAAACAAGGTAAAATAAAGGTAAACTTGAAATACATAAGAAATTACACAATTGTTGCAGCTATGAAAGAAATGTGCTACCAAGTCCATATTTAAAGAGTAAACAAAATGTTCTCAAGAAACTGGCAAAGCCTGATTAAAAAGCAAAGAAAACTATCATTAACAATGGATTCTCAGTATGTTTTACATTTGAAATCAATAAAGGTTGGTAAAAATGTAGTCTATTTCAATTCAGCTGCTTTTCCATTAAGATCTTATTAAAGAAGCAGGAAAGCAATGGTGTTTATCAGAACCACTAGTGGAACACAGAAAGTGAGCATCAGCCAGGAGAGAATCTGTGTGCTCCCTCTCCTGTCCTTCTTGTTTAAAGCAGGGCCATAATTCTGTTTGTTGGTGGTACTGAATTTTCTCGAATGCTTTGCAATCCTGGACTATTTTAGGACTGTCTTCCCCTATTTGTGTCTGTCCTGCAGACTTGAATCCCAAATGACTGCTGACATCCAGACCATCTTACAGTTGCTGCAGAAACAAACCACTGTGGTTCCCCCCGCCTACAGTATGGTAACTGCCGGAGCAGAGTATCAGAGACCCATTATTCGCCTGATGAGATCCAGCCATCCAGCAGCATCCATCAAGACTGATCGAAGTTTCAGTCCTTCCTCACAAGTAAGTGTAGATGCTGTATAAACGAGAGTCTCTCTCTGGGTGTTTCTGGGGACCACATGAGTCAGAACCATCTGGGGTGCTATGGGAAAATAAAGGTCTCATCCCCATCTGTTTTTGCTCCATTAAATTTCTGGGAATAGCCCCTAGAATTTGAATTTAAACCAGCCCCCCAATAATTCTTCTGTTCATTTATTTTTTTTTAATTTTCATCCAGTTAGCATATAGTGCACAATGATTTCAGTAGATTCCTTAATGCCCCTTACCCATTTAGCCCATCCCCCCTCCCCAAACCCCTCCAGTAACCCTCTGTTCTCCATATTTAAGAGTCTCTTATGTTTTGTCCCCTTCCCTGTTTTTATATTATTTTTGCTTCCCTTCCCTTATGTTCATGTTTTGTATCTTAAAGTCCTCATGAGTGAAGTCATATATGTCTTTCTCTGACTAATTTTGCTTAGCATAATACCCTCTAGTTCCATCCAGGTAGTTGCAAATGGCAAGATTTCATTATTTTTGATTGCTGAGTAGTACTCCATTATATATATATATATATATATATATATATATATATATATACACACACACACACACACACACACACACACCACATCTTCTTTATCCATTCATCCATCAATGGACATTTGGGCTCTTTCCATACTTTGGCTATTGTTGATAGTGCTGTTATAAACGTTGGGGTGCATGTGTCCCTTTGAAACAAAATGCCCGTATCCCTTGGTTATGTTTATTTCAAGTTTGAGAACAGTGGACCTCAAAGAATGATTTTAAACCACTAGTAATTTTTTTCCCCCTAAGAAAAAGTTCTTTTCAAGAATCAATCTGCTTGAGTTTATATACGGTAGAGCTTTGAAAGCTGTAGCCCTGGGTCCAAAAAGTTACTTCAAAGAATAGTCTGTAATTTACTATGGTGACAAGAGGTGCTCTTGGTCACCGTCTCCAGGAGGAAGTAAGGGGAGGAGAAAGAGCGGTTGTCCACAGAGGATCTGAAGTTCCAGTGAGATCAGACTAGTAATCTCATTTGTACCCCACCCATCACCAGAGATCTCTAAACTTTTCACATCTCCATGATAGTAAAAGGAGTAATGTTAAAGTGTCCTTTATCTTGCCTCTGAAGACTTCTAAGGTCTTTTTAATAAAAATATTTTAATAAATTTTTAAAAATGTTTATTTATTTTGGGAGAGAGAGGGAAGGGCAGAGAGAGAGAGAATCCCAAGCAGGCCCCCCACTGTAGGCACAGAACCCCATTCAGGGTGCGATCTCACCAACTATGAGATCATGACCAGAGTTGAAATCAAGAGTTGGATGCTTAATGGACTGAGCCACCCAGATGCCCCTAAAGACTTCTAAGGCCTTTTGACTTATGTTAATATGAAGGTCTGCATGGCAAATTATTTTTAATTACTTAAGCCGAATAGCCAAACTGACTCTAAGGAAGGTGGACCCAGCACAGTCTTGTAAGATTTTTTTAGAAGTTTGGAAATTTAATGCAAAATATTATGGGAAATTAAGCTACATTAATAACAGGGAGAAATGTGAAGAAAGAAAATAATGAAATCTTTCTGAGATATGAAAGTAGAAATTTTTTTATCCCTAGCTAGTTTTGAATGTCTCTAACCTTGCAAAACTGTGTACTTTGTTCTTTGTTTTCAGTGGATTTAGGTAATATTTTCTGACCAAGGATGGGTGATTTTCCTTCGTTTGTTTTTTTCCCTCTAGTCACCAAATGACACACATTTCTGATCTTAGTTTTGTCTTGAATTTTGAATTAAAATTCATCTGGAAACTCAAACTCAATGTTAAATTGTGTGTATGTATGTATGTATGTATCTGTATGAATCTGATCTGGCTTCAGTGCAAAATTAAAGTTCTTAGAATGGTTGTTTAGGATAAACTGATGCCCAACCTCCAAAGCCTTGATCCGGCCTTGGGAGGGAAAGTTTGGTTAATACCACTAATCAAATATAGATTAATGGGGAAATAAAACGTATTTTGATTTCGTGAGTGTAATTTTAGCAATCTGTCCAAATGAATTGTAAAAACGTGTTTTCTTGTCTTTCTCTCAGTGTCCTGAATTTCTAGACCTTGAAAAATCTAAACTTAAATCCAAAGACTCCCTCTCAAGTGGGGTGCATCTGAACACAGCTTCGGAAGACAACTTGACTTCACTTTTAAAACAAGACAGTGATCTCTCTTTAGAGCTTCACCCGCGGCAAAGAAAAACTTACCTTCATCCAATTAGGCATCCTTCTTTGACAGATTCATCCCTAAGCACTGTAGGAATCTTGGGTCTTCATAGGCATGTTTCTGATCCTGGTCTTCCGGGGAAATAATCATTTTGTACTATTTACTCCACATACAATGTAAGTGCTTTTAATGGCTGTTTTCCTTTTTTTGTATTTAAATCCTCTCTACTTGACTCAGGGGCTCACAAGTTACCATTATATGCAAAAGTACTGTATATTTTCCTAAATTGAAGCTTGTAAGGTAAAATTGAGCAATTAGGATGTAAATATACATATGAACTCTTTTGTTCCAAATGTTAAAACTGCCAGCATCTCCAGGCATCTTATTTTATTTTTATTTATTTATTTTTTTTAAATCACGTGCATGTTAGGAAACTCCAATTTCTCTTGCATGGAGACTCCTACTTACTACTTTTACTAAACCTGTACTTTGTTATGAAAATGCCTTCCAAGCAAGTAAGAAACCAAGGGGTGACATTGTTCATGGAAGCAAATCATGGAAGATCCTAAACTCACGGAAGTTCCAGGGGTAGAAAGGGAACTTAAGTCACTCAGAGCAGATACCCTTCTGTTCTGAGAGGTTTATAGTTAATTACATCCATTTCACCACACTGAAAAAAAAAAAATAGTTTTAGAGTTCTGAATCTTCGACCACATTGGGTGTCCATCTCCAAATACATGAATATAGGCCAGCTTTAATGAGGACAAAAAGGACTTTTGACTTAAAATTCTGTCTCCAACTGCGTTTACAAACTACCTAACATATTTCTCACTGGCACATTTCCTTGCATATTTAGAAACAAGTAGAAACAAGTTTCTCTCTCTTTTTATTATTATTATTATTTTTTTTTTTTTTTTTGAGGAGGGGAAGGGAGTCTTCTCAAGAACTGCCAAGGTGTGACTGACACAAAGTGATATCTACAGCTTTCCTCTGATTCATATATTAGGGCAATCCTGAATTGGAGCAAAAGAGTGGACACACATGGTTCTTTTTTAAAAATGTGCAACCCAGTGGATTTGCATGGCAAAACTAGCTCCCATTTAAGCATATGTTGTTCCACGGTTTTCGATTTAATCCCAGCTGTGGAAAAACAATATGCTTGTACCTGCCTGTAAAGGAAATGAAGACACCAGCAGTAAAATTTGTTTTGTTCAGTTACTCAAACACATTTGTTAATCAAAGATTAAATGAAAATGCATTCTGTATGAATTGGGCTGAATATATTTGGACCCCAGAATATCAGAACATACAATGGAATATATTTTAAATATCGTTCACTGTTAGACTTTTTCGGAGGGGGTACGATATGCTTCTCATAAAATCAGGATACAGAAAAAACTGCAAGTTAATTTAAGATTCTGAGTTGTCAATTTTTAGTTGTTTTATTTTTCAATTCCTTTGAGTACAATTTTAATTTTATTATGGGCTGATCTAGTATATCCTTTCCTTCTGAACGAAATCTTGAAATTTTTTGCAAGTTTCTTCCTTCTTTAATAATTCTTACGCCCACATATATTTTTAAAGAAATATTATATCTGTGTACGTTATTAAATGGATTAGTTTCCATTCCTCCAGGATAGAAATGTAATCTATTGACTTACTTTTACCTTTGACACTATTGGTTTCAAATATAAGCAATTCCTTTAAATTTACAAAGCTATTGCACTACTTAAAATGATGAAAGTGACCTTAAGTTGCCCCCTATATATTTTTAAATGGTCACATGTGTGGGAGGCAATCTGTAGGCGTGAACACATTCTTATCCCTGCTAAATGTTCGAAAAAAAAGAAAACATAAGCGATAAAGTATGTATGGCAAAATGACTAGTCAATTCAGTAAAAAACAGAACAAGTTTAACTAGCTTCCCAAACCATTTGGTGTTAGGCAGATACAAATTTAAGGACTAATGCTTTCTTTCCTTCATTCAACAAACATTTATGGGTGCCTAGCTGGGGGAGGCAAATGGCTAACGTTGATTCAGAGGACTATTTGAGGATTTTATATCTATAGTTAGGCATATTTTTGCAGCTGCAACAAATTTCATAAGGATTGCCGGCCTAAGCTCCAGGGAAAGTCAGAATGAATTCACCAGAGACTGTCATTTGTAGAGAGTGAGGATTTGGCAGGTGAGGAATTTAGATCTGATTGATTAGTGGATGCTTCAGCTCCAACACTTGCTGTGACGTGCATAAAATCCCACATAAAGCCTCTATACTTCTTTATAAAAACTGAGCATGAAAAAAAATAAATAAATAAAAATTGAGCTTGAAGGAATGGAAAGATGGGGAATAGTATACAAGTTTCCAGCTTGCTAAAAGTTTTGCATAAGACATTCTTCCTCTTAATGCCTTGACATAAAATAATTCCTTGATATTAAAATCTAAGTCTCAGAGAACTGGACAGGATTAAGAAGGTCCCCTCTTCTAGGATATTAGCTTAACAAGAGCCTGGAAAAGCTAACATGTGATTAGTTAGGCAGAAATGTCAGAGGCTTTCAATGGTTAAAATGACTTAGAGATGACCAAAGCAGTTATCTTAATTTACAAAATGCATCTCCTTATCCCAGTCAAAGGTCCAATGCCTGAAATCACTTGTCATGCTTGCTGTGGCCAACAGTCTGACCGCTCCATTGGGGATCCTCCTGAGAGGCAGGGTTGACTGCCCATCAGTCCCCGCAGTAGGAGCACTGCTGTCCTCCTAGGTAATTCGAAGCACTTAATACAAATGATGCTTTCCACCTAAAAATAGTGAGATCTGGTTCCCAGGCCTAAATAAAATTCCATCTAAAATCTGAAGTTTATCTGAGTGAGTTGTTTTCCTGCTGTTATTGCTGGGCAAAGAGCGGGACATATCCTTTTACCTTAGAGAGGAGTCCCATGTTCTAATTAGTTGGTAAGGAAACTAGGAATGAAAAATGTTGAAGCAATGTTCTTGCAGGAGTTTTAAATTAAAATTCACCCATTCAACAGACATGAGAAGGCAGGGGCAAATTTGGGACAGCCTCCTTTTCTTATGTCCATGGTAATGGATTGGTCATCAGAGATGAATTGTCCCGCTCTTCCAGTCAGAAGATATGGGTATCGTATACGGCCTAGTGGCATTTGGTGTGAGGTTGGATATATGTATATGACAGCTGCTTACAGGTCCTTTTGGAGGTTTATCTTTAACAGTGGTTCCCAAAAGCCTAAAAGAACCATTTCTTTAACCAGATGTCATTTAAAATCCCTTCATATGTTATCAAAGGAAAAAGTTTATCACCTCGTCGGCATACCTAAAACAATCATTCTAACAGGAAAATCTTTCCCTTGAAGGCTTTTCATGATTAAAAAAAGGAATGTGGGAGATCGTTATTAAAAATGAGTCGCAACACTGATTTGGAACATAGTAGTCTTTAAATTGCTTATCCATGATTGAAACCAAAAGTAGACAATGTATTTGAGGAGATTCCTACTGCAAATCAAAATTTTTATAAATTACAAAAAATTTCAGATCTTGATTTTTGCACGATAGAAAAATGTGTCTATCATGTAAGTTCAGAGGCACTTGGAAGACAGATGATGATGTCTTCCCATGTAGGCCTAGAATTGGCAGTACTAAAACAGCCAGGGATCATGCTAGAAATGCATATTCATGGGCCCCACCCAGACCTACTGACTCAGAAACTCTAGAGGTGGAACCCAGCAATCATCTTTTAACAAGCCCTCTTCTATATGATCTCCATAAACACAAGAACTTTGAGAATCACTAACGCAGAGCATGGGCTCTGCAGTCAGACCCACGTGGGTCTCAGGAGTTCTCTCATGAATAGCTGTGTGACCCTGACCAATTTAATTTAATTAACCTCCCTGAGTCTTTTTCCTGAATTTGTAAAACTGAGATAATGGTACCTGCCTCAAAGAAGCTTGAGGAAGAAGTGAGATAACATATTGTAAAGTGCCTGGCACACATAGGTGCCCCTAAAATGCTAGATTCTTTGATTCTCATCCAGGACCACGATATTAAAAACAATCAGGAAGACAAAAAGTTTTTTCCACAATAAAGCTTTTCTGTAATGTGCTATGCCTCCAGCTAAATAGCCATTAACAAGACTGAAGGTTTTGATTCAGAAGACACAAGAGTAGTTACTGTTTTCTCTAATTGCATTTTGCACTATTAGGTTTTTAGCTTTAAAGTAATACTATTTATAATGATAGTGAGAGTATGAATGTCATTGTTACAAACCTGTGTACTCTGAATCAGTGATCTGTTGAATTCAGTGCTACTAAAAAGTGGTCCGTAAAGACCGGCTCACTGGGGAAGCCCCTCTTTAGATCCGTGACGTAGTTCCCAGATGGGTATTTGGAAATGCATTTTCAAAATAGTGTTGAAAGAGAATACACTTTCTATTTTCTCATAAAATAGAATTTATAGTTGTAGTGGTCCTTTGCAGGCTTCTAGGCCCACACCATCATGCACA
This sequence comes from Acinonyx jubatus, assembly GCF_027475565.1. Classification (NCBI taxonomy): domain Eukaryota; kingdom Metazoa; phylum Chordata; class Mammalia; order Carnivora; family Felidae; genus Acinonyx; species Acinonyx jubatus. The sequence continues at coordinate 149,169,716 of NC_069381.1, read as the reverse complement.
GATACGCTAAACAGACTGCCTGCCTAAGTCCAGTGTGCAATGGTAGAAATGGCAAGAGACTTGGTGTCATAAACCTGAATTAAAATCCTACCTTCTCCACTTTTAGGACAAACCCTCGGTGAACCCCAGTAGCCAAAATTATGAAGGCAATGTCTTAAATATCTTGAGGAGTGTTGGGGAGCCTCTGAAGTACGTATATGGAAGTGCTTTGTAAACCATAAAGCACCGTGTAACTATAAGCTCTTTATGTGACTTGTGCATCATCACAAATACAGTGTCATTATGGTGGCAGTGCCGTAGCATGACCTAGGTCTTCTGAAAACCTTCCATGGCTCTTCCCCCTACCCAACACTGACAGCATTCCCACTCTGACAAAAATCTATACAGTGATTCTCACAAGGCTCTCAAAGATCTATTTACTCAGAGTACGAGAACACCGGTTTTAGGAAAGCTATCCTCTGCTATAGCATCCCCGTATTTGTCAAAAATTGTCGGTGTCCAACATCCATAGAATTCTATATTTGAGTTGTGATGGTTTTCTAGGTATGCAGTACTTTACCCCTTACCCCCTCGCTTCTTAAGTGTTCTCATTCAAAGCTTCTGTCTCTGGGTTCCACTTAACTTACAACAAAGTGATGTTACCATTTTAAAAACTAAAAGGATGTTTTAAAATGCTTTGTAAGGTGTTAGTTGCTGTGACTGATCAGTGCCCAACCTTAGAATAATTCATTACATGTTCTGTAGTACAAATACACTTGCTCTAAGAATATACGATACAGAAAATTCACGGAAGACGTGAATTATTAATAATTGACAGCATGAAAAGAAATTATCACAAGGCCTATTTATATAAACTATTAAGTGGAGGTTGAGGGAGATGACTAACAAGACATTTTTTAAAATACATTATCACTATGAATAGGATGAAACGTCTGTAGGAATGCAATGTTAAGAACACAGAACCATATGATCAACTGACCGATTTCATTGTTTTAGCAATCAAAATCAAACTTTTAAATGAGTAGCAAGTATTAGAGAAATGCTCCCAATAAAATGTTTATTATGAGAAGTGGCAAATTTAACATGATTTTTCTTGAAAAGCTAATGTCAAAACTTAGCTGAATTCCTAACTGGTAGTCATGAAGTCATGACATTTGTGACTTTCGTTAGTGAATTTATATTTTGAGAGATACAAAATAATTTGGTACACCTATGGTTTTAAAACACTGTATGTTTAACCTTCACTTTTGGTGTTTCCCTTGTATGCATCATTTTTAAATGAAAAATAATCACACCTGTTAGCACTTAAATCATATCCTTTTTGTATTGACACTGTATTAAGTATTCTGAGTATATGTAAGAAAATTCCACACCATCTCATCAACCTCATTTATTTTGGAGTAAAATTTAAGGACTGGTCATCTTATACTTACCTCCTCCACAGTCTCTTCAGAAGATACAATGTTACAATAACATTGAATATGGCACCCTTTTTCCAAACATAAAAACACCGAGGAAACCCTAGTTTTCATCTCCCGGGTACCTACTGACTTTAATTAGACACACCTCCTTCTAGCTGAAATTTGCATTCTATGATTTTGATAGAAAAATATATACCAGAATGTTTGCCAGTTCAATAATACATTTCAAAAAATAATGCGTGTAATCATTTGAAAATGTCAGTCATCTGATAAAAAGAAGTTCACTCACATTGGTTAAGTAGTAAGTACCTTGGAATGCTTTAAATGTAATGAAACAATCTACCAAAACACATACTTTTTCCTAGTCTTTATGCACATAATGTAGCATGAAATCATGACGCTTTTGAAATACTCTGTGCGGATATATTTATTTTTTAGCAAATATTTTCTTCAAAGATTGGTATGTGGGTATTGGCAGTGTAATCTACTTGCACAACTAGTTTTGCAATAACCTACAAATAACTGTAAATAAGAAAAATGTAAATTTCATGTAAAAATGGTTGCAGATTTTTGGTAGCTAAAAGTGTACAAGTTGTATTGAAAATATAGTATATATACATAATTTAAGAACGAAGCATATACTTTCTGATCTATTTATACATGAAAATTCAAGAATTTGTAAAAGAAATTATTTTGGGGAAAAAGAAAGTAAATCTCATTAGCTAGCTTTTATTAGAGAAGCCAACTATTTCCAACATTTTACTAGGTAGAGTGCTAGATACAGGCATGGCGGTGCTGATGTACTTCACGAAATCCCATAATTGCAACAGTGCCACTGCGGTTTTACGGAGTTCACTGGGACACTAGTAAACTGGACTGGGTGGTAAAAGCATTACGTCTAAAATTAAAGAACTGTAAAAACATTTCACTTACTTTTGACTGTCAAGCACACAGTGGTAATTGACTAAAACATCTACCGTTCCATTATTTAAAATTTCTGATAACTGAGCAGGATTCAAATTACATGGGACACATTTGGTATAATGCGTGGATGGTTCATTTTTTTCGTCAAGAATGAAAATATCCAGATAACATTATTTTCATTTGCCTATGTTTCATATATTCTAATTCCTCCCCTAGAATCATTTATCTATTATTTAAGAAAAAGCATCTATCTTCAGAGAAACCTTTTCCACAAAATCAGTTGGTCATAATGTGGCATTTTCTAAGCTAAGGACTATTTACTCTGTTTAGTGGTTTAGATTCTCCACCATTCATTTTTTTAGGTTTAAGAAGCCGAGAGAACATTTTGCTATTTAATAAATGAAAAACCAAATCAAATATAGATTAGCAGAAACAAACGTATTGGTATCTTTAAGTGAGGCTGATTAGAAAAAGAAGCAAAGTATGAATAAGCTATTTAAAAACTTAAAATCTCTTGCCATAAGAGAGATTTGAAGGTGATGCATTTAGATAGCTTTGGGAAATTAAATATGCATCCAAAAGTTCGGCTAACCCGAAAATTTTCTGATATGGCCTATGGATCTTTATTTAGTATGTTTCTGGAACATACATACCTGTTCAGGTTGTCTCTTGAAATTTCAGTTATCACAGCAATATAAATGTGATTAAGTATAGCCAGCTAAAATGCAAATGACTGCATGTATCTGTAAAGCACATACTTATATTTTCATGCTTAAGGGAAAATGTTGGGATCCGCCCCCCCCCCAACAGTGTTATCTGATGAAGGTACTAATTCCTGGCATATTTGTCTCTGAATATAGCTATTAAATGATGACAGAGCCAAAATTCTCATTTCCTGTGAGCTTTCCAAATCGCCACCGTCTCTGATGTTGTGGGAGGGTTGGAAATGTAAGTAGCATATAGGCAAGGACCCTCCTCACCCCGTCTGGTGCGTCATAGTAATGTAGGAGTGCTGCCAATGTCTACTTACGCTACATTCAGATTTGCAGAAGCACACCTGAAGTTATTCCTGAATGCTCACAAAATAATACACAAAGCTGTACATTGCCAAGCTACCTGGGTAAAAGGAATGTTAAGCAATATAAGGCTCTTTTCTTTATTAGATGCCGGTAAAATAAGTTTTTTAGAACAAGTAGGAAAAGAAATGGCAAGAAACAAAAGCACAGATTTCCCAGCATCCAAATAATGAGTTGATAGTGAGCCAGACAAATTTTTCGTAAGTGTCCTGATGTTTTGCTGGAAAGTAGTTTTGTGCTCAGTATTCTAAATTACAGGAAATATGTAACTTAATATATGGACATATCTGATGTTGTAACCTTATTCTATACTACAAATTACCTCAACAGTATTCATTTAAAATCTTCTCTGCATTCATCACTATAACAGAAGTTTTAAATATTTGTTTTTTCTTTGTGTCATCTAATTTTATTATAAAGTCTAGACATACTCTTAGATGATAGCTTAGAATTGTACATTTATTTCAAAGTGCTTACAAAATCAAAAAGATGTGGTTTTTTAATACAAGTTTCAAACTTAATAAAACACCCATGGCTGCATTTTAAAGTTTAAAAGAAAAGAAAAAATGCTAACGTGAAAGAAGTCTTGGATTTTTACTCACTAGATTTAATTACCAGATGTTCACAAATTTATTCCTATTAATTTCCCAGAAAACTGCTACAAATTCGAGAAAACATATCATCTGTGAATTTGTCAAAAGTACAAAAGAAAAGCACATTTCTGACAAATTGTATTCATTTAGTGTGTCCAGTTTAGTAATGCCGTAAGAGTACAAGTGAACTTGATTTCTATATTTTCCTTAGAGAAAGAATTATAAATTGATGTTTGTCATTTTTTAAACTGCACAGACTTTGAACTTCATTAATAAATTCTACTTTCTTCCAGGGTGAATACCTTTTCTGGAAATAAATATATTATTTGACACTTTTAAATTACTTTTTGTTTCTGAATGCATGCTTAAATAGATCAAATGAGCACAGTCCTTGAAATTACTTTAAAGTGGACCAAATTAAGATTCCAACAGTATTTATTTCCCCTTGATATAATTTAAAAGGTGTAAACTGCCACTCACAATAGAAGTGCAATATCTGACATTGAACCATTTGGCAGTTTTTTAGGCGGAGGTGAATTAACTGCACTGTTATTTGAACTGAAGCATCTCATATATGTTAACAGATTTTGTATGATACAAAACTTTACAGCAAGCTATTTGAATGTTTATTAAAAAATTCTCAAAATGACATGGAAACATGTTTACTGTATAAATAAAAGCACTTAGATGTTAAGAGTGTACATTATTCAATATTTTACTCTTTACAAGAAAACTGGGTGTGAGTTAACCAGTACAAACTACCATACGATATTCATATTCCAGTCCTTTTTCATCATAAGACTATTTAATTTTTACTTTAGTAATGGATGTCTGTTTACATCAATTATCTTTAAAGCATCAAAAAGTGAGTTGCATTTCGGTATAAAAACTCCATCTAAAATATCCTCTACGCCTAACGTTTTATAAGATTATCTAGTTAACGGACAGTGCAAAAGAACTGTCTGACAAGTTGGATTGGCATGGAAAATTAGTTCTGCTAGCGAAAGGAGTTCTGTGGTCAAAAATTTTTGGAACAAACTATGTCAAACAGAAGTAAACAGGATTTTCTGTACCTTAGGCTTTATCAAGCTCCCTGAAAAGGGTGAGAATTTCCCAAATATGTTTGGTCACTGAAACGGCTTCACAGACTGACCATGACCAAAATTCACAGAAACACCTTTGGAAAAGGACGAGTTAGAGAATCATATGAAGAGTTCTAATACAAAGTGTCATTTGGCAGAAACTTAAATGAAAAATATCATATATCATTTTTAAAGTTTTTAGCCTCAACCATTAGCCTACAAGTAAGAAAAATTATAACTGACGTCAGAACGGTACCGCAATGCAATTACCTATAAGCTGGATGTTAAGATACCAGGCTGCTGAGTCATATTATCATCCTCATTCAACATGAATGATGTAAGAGTGTGTTTACATTCGTTTCTTCTACAACACTTCTAATTAGAATACTGTATTTTATTTTATACCTCAGTTAACATCCTCTCACATTATCAAATATATGTTCATGGAAAAAAAATTAGCAGCCAGAGGACAAAAGTATATGGATTATTTATTCACACGTTTATACTGCTGACCAACTGAATCTGACAGCTAATTATCTAAAAATACAACGTCAAAATGACTACCCAATACTTCCTTTCCAGGACTGTTGAAAGTAAAAGTGGATTTAAAATTCTGTAAGTTTACGAAACTTTTCTTTTTTTCAAGATGCTACCATTCATCCTCCATCCTTTAAGAAATCCGGAATTTTCTAAAAAGAATAATTAATTTGGTCACCAGTCATACTAAAATTACATCAATTTGTACTCACATTTGAAGCTGGAAGACATTCAGTTAAGGTGTAAGAAAAACACATGGTGTTTCAAATCTTCATTAAGAAAGACTTAAGAGTGTTTGCAAGGAAAGGGGCAGGATTAACTACAACAGCTCATATCAGGGGTCTGAAACGCTAAGGATGTGATGACCAGTTTGCAATTTCCACAGTGATGCCACTCTGAAACAGGGTGTGGTGCCTGCTGTGGTCAGTACCCCCCACATTACACACCTGCATTCAACGACTTGCCAGTTTAGCAATGCCAAAACCTGTGGCTAATGTTGTCAAGAAAGGTGAACTTACAGTTTCTGACTATCTAAACAAATTGGTAGATTACTTGATTTTTTTAACTTCGTAAACAGTTGGCATTATATATGAAACAATTTAGTTTAATAGAATACATTGAAATGTTGACATCTCAACATTTCAATGTGACATCTCACACAAAAATATGTGTCACTTCCAGAAAGTCTAGATTTAAAAGGAAGATGCCATTTTAGGCCCTCTAGGTCATCACTAATGAAAAAAAAAATGCAGAGAGAAAACGTATGTTCTGTTAAGAACTTTTTTTTCCACAGAAGATAATAAAGCATATTGAAGAAAAATATACACTGAAAAAAATAAAGGAAAAAATGCTTCCTGTAGCCTTATTTCTCTATATATTAATTTGCAGTCTACTTAAGGTGACGTAATACGAAATTTTAGGAACTACGATTTTCTTCTTCATAGGCAAAGACCAGTGAGTTTCTCTTCTTAAATTATGCAATCAAGGAATAAAGAAACCCTTCTACAAATATGGCACAAAATCCAGACTTCTAGTTCACCTTCAAAACCAACAACGAGGAAAAAAAATTCAATGTATAATTTGTAACCTTCAGGTAAGTATACATTAGCTTTATGTAGGCTTTCACATTTGGCTTCTTATATTATCTATCTTGTAAATACATTCTTCTGGATTTACAATGTTAAAAATTAAGGCTAAAAGGTATTTACATCAATTCATCATATACCAATGTTTTATGATACTAAGATATGTTAAGTGAACAGCTTTCCTAAAAGCACTACTATTCCAAATACAAAAACACTTCTTGTATTGCTTTAAATTATGCACTAAAGTAAAAACACATAGAAATAGGACAGACTTATAACAAGGTAGAAACATGGAAAAGCCAAAAAAGCATTAAATTCAAAGTAGTCCAGTTCATGTCTTCCAAGTAAAAAAAATTCACAGTATTTCTTCAGCTTTCAAATTCTAGACATTCAAATTGCCATAGTACCCTGCAAAAACTAACACATAAGTAAAATCATCAGCTGGTAACAACAAAAGGCTTTTTGCTTTTGATTAATTACACTCCATGAAAACATTTTCACAAGAGGGGAAATTTTTAAAGTTTCCAAGGTTTGTAATTTAAACCAGTATGTACTAGCAGGGAAGTGTTGACTCCCTAACTTCCTCACAACAAGAACAAAACAAAAACCCTGAAACATTGAAGTACATGTGAAATATAATTAGTTTCAATTAAAAAAAAAAAAAACACTGGAATCAGGTTAATTGCAACCATTTGAAATGAGAAATGAACAGCTTCATAATTTATCATCATAGATGAAAATTTCCTCTTGAAGATTACCAAAAAATAAACTACTCTTTATAAAAATGGTAGCTTTGCCCTTAAAAATGATTTGAAAGGTAAACTGCCAAAAACATGTCATAAAATTTAGAAGTACCTTTATAATATAATGTCAACTTGATATTTATACAAGTATTTAACCTTTTATTTGCATTTAGCTGATAAATTCAGAAAAGGAATATGGTCTATAAAATATATTATTCCCATTATTGGTACCAGAGACCTCTTAAATTTTTTTTAACAATTATGAACACATCTAGGGAACAGTGTAAATCCCAGAATACTTACATCATCATATACAAAATGCACAACCCCTTGTTGTAAGTGGTCTCTTCTCCTAAAGAAATCTTTAAACAAACAAAAATTTATTACAATTTTAAATATATAGTTGTAAATGCTTAGTGCCCCTAGGTTCTAAAAAATGACTAATTTCATTTTCAATTTTTTAAAAAAAGGATTTTTTAGGGGTGCCTGGGTGGCTCAGTCGGTTAAGCATCAGGTCAAGATCTTGAGGTTTGTGAGTTTGAGCCCCGTGTCAGGCTCTGTGCTGATAGTGCAGAGCCTACTTGGGATTCTCTCTCCCTCTCTCTCTCTGTCCCTCCCCTGCTCCTGTGCTCTCTCTCTCTCAAAATAATTAATAAAAATGAAAATAAATGTTTTTAAGGTTTTTTTAAAGTTGTTCTTTAAATTCCAGCTAGTTAACATACAGTGGAGTATTAGTTTCAGGTGTACAATATTGTAATTCAACACTTCCACACATTATCCGGTGCTCATCACAAGTGCACTCCTTAATCCCCATCACCTATTTAACCCATCCCCCCAAACACCTCCCCTCTGTTGACCATCAGTTTGTTCTCTCTATAGCTAAAACTCTGTTCCTTGGTTTGCCTCTTTTTTCCCTTTGCACATTTCTTAAATTCCACATGTGAGTGAAATCATATGGTATACGTCTTTCTCTAATGGACTTATTTCACTTAGCTTGGACCTCTCTAGCTCCATCCGTGTCACAAGTGGCAAGATTTCATTCCTTTTGATGGCTGAGTAATATTCCATTGTGTATACATACCACATCTTCTTTATCCATTCATCAATAGATGGATACTTGGGCTTTTCATAATTTGGCTACTATAGATAATACTGTTATAAATATCTGGGTGTATGTATCCCATTGAATCAGGATTTTTGTATTCTTTGGGTAAATACCTAATAGTGCAATTACTGGATTGTATGATAGTTCCATTTTTAACTTTTTGAGGAACCTTCATACTGTTTTCCAGAGTAGCTGCACCAGTTTGCATTCCTACCAACAGTGCAAGAGGATTCCCCTTTCTCCACAGCCTCACCAACACCTGTTGTTTTTTGTGTTGATTTTAGCCATTCTGTTAGGGGTGGGGAACTCATTGTAGTTGTGATTTGTATTTCCCTGGTGAACAGTGATGTTGAGCATCTTTTCATGTGTCTGTTGGCCATCTGGATGTCTTCTTTGAAAAAAAAGTCTATTCATGTCTTCTGCCCATTTTTTAATTGGATTATTTGTTTTTTGGATGTTGAATTTTATAATGTTCTTTATATGTTTTGGATACTAACCCTTTATCAGGCATGCCATTTGAAAATATCTTCTCCAGTCCCATAGGTTGCCTTTTAGTTTTGTTGATTGTTTCCTTTGCTGTGCAGAAGTGTTTTATTTTATTTTTTTAAGCTTATTTATTTATTTTGAGAGAGACATAGAGAATGTGAGTGAGGGAGGGGCAGAGAGAGAGGGAGAATCCCAAGCAGGCTCCATGCCACCAGTGCAGAGTCCGATGCAGGGCTCAAACCCATGAAACCATGAGATCATGACATGAACTGAAATCAAGAGTTGAATGCTTTACTGACTGAACCAACCAAGTACCCCATGAGTGTTTTATTGTGATCAAGTCCCAATAGTTTATTTTTGCTTTTGTTTCCCCTGCCTCAGGAGACATATCTAGAAAAAAGTTGCTATGGCCAATTTCAAAGAGGTGACTGCCTGTGTTCTCCTCTGGAATTTTTATGGTTTTAAGGCTCACAGTTTAGGTCTTTAATCTATTTTGAATTTATTTTTGTGTATGGTATAAGAAAGTGGTCCATGTTGCTGTCCAGTTTTCCCAACACTATTTGTTGGAGAGATTGTCTTTTTCCCATTGGATATTCTTTCCTGCTTTGCCAAAGACTAACAGACTACATAATTGTGGGGTCATTTTTTGGGTTTTCTATTCTGTTCCATTGATCTATATGTCTAATTTTGTGCTAGCACCATACTGTTTCAATTACTATAGTTTTGTGATCTAATTTGAAGTCTGGAATTGTGATGCCTCCAGCTTTACTTTTCTTTTTCAAGGTTGCTTTGGCTATTTGGGGTCTTTTGTGGTTCTACAAACATTTGAGGATTAATTTTTCTGGCTCTACGCTTCTTGAGATAGACACGTATTGCTATATACTTCCCTCTCCGCACTGCTTTTGCTTCATCCCAAAGATTCTGGGCCATTGTGTTTTCATTTTAATTTGTGTCCACGTATTTTTTTTTAATTTCCTGGATGACCTATTCATTGTTTAGTACAATACTGTTTAATGTCTGTATATTTATGATCTCTCTAAGTTGTTTTTCTTGTAGTTGACTTCTAGTATCATAGTGTTGTAGTCAGAAAAGATGCATGGTATGATTTCAATCCTTTTGTATAACTGAGGCCTGATTTGTGACCTAACATGTGATCTATTCTGGAGAATGTTTCATATGTACTTGAAAAGAATGTGTTTTATACTGATTTAGGATGGAATGTTCCAAATATATCTGTTAAGTCATCTGGTCCAGAGTGTCATTCAAAGACATTGTTTCCTTGTTTATTTTCTGTTTAGATTAGCTGTCCATTGATGTAAGTCAGGATGTTGAAGTCCCCTACTATCATTATATTATTATCATTAATTCCTTTATGTTTGTTAATTGTTTTATATATTTAACTGCTCTCATGTTGGGTACATAAATATTTGCAAATTGGTAGATAGTCTTGTTGAATTGTCCCCTTTATTATGATGTAAGTACCCTTCTATATATCTTATTACAGTCTTTGTTTTAAATTCTATTTGTTTTATATAAGCATTGCAACTCTGGCATTCTTTTGACATCCATTTGCTTGATAAATTTTTCTCCATCCCCTCACTTTCAATCTGCAGGTGTCTTTAGGTCTAAAACAAGTCTCTTATAGGCAATGTATAGATGAGTCTTGTTTTTTAATCCATTTGGACAACATATGTCTTTTGATTGTGGAGTGTTAAGTCCATTTACATTCAAAATAGTCCTTGAGAAATGTATTTAGTGCCATTTTATTACTTATTTTGTCATTGTTTCTGGAGATTTTTCTCTCATCCTTTCTTGTCTTTAGACAAGACCATCACTTTTGGTCTCTCTCTGTTGCACTCAGTCTCCTTTAATATTCTTGCAGAGCTGGTTTAGTGGTCACTAATTCCTTTCGTTTTTGCTTGTCTAGAAAACTCAACTATTCTGAATGATGGACTTGCTGGATAAAGTATTCTTGGCTGCAGATTTTTCCCACTCAGCACTTTTTTTTTTTTCAGTTTATTTTTAATGTTTATGTTTGAGAGACAGAGTGTGAGCGGGTGAGGGGCAGAGAGAGAGGGAGACACAGAATCCGAAGCAGGCTCCAGGCTCCAAGCTGTCAGCCCAGAGCCTGACGTGGGGCTTAAATTCACGAACTGTGAGAGCATGACCTGAGCGAAGTTGGACACTTAACTAACTGAGCCACCCAGGCGCCCCTCCCACTCAGCACTTTAAATACAGCATGCCACTTCTTTCTGGCTTGCCAAGTTTCTGTTGAGAAATCTCCAGCTAGCCTTCTGGGTTGTCCCTTGTAAGTTAAGGACTTCTTTTGCCTTGCTGCTTTTAATATTTTTTATCACTATATTTTGCAAATTTAATTATAGTATGTCTTGGTGTTGGCTTGCTTTGGTTGATTTTGATGGGAGTTCTCTGTACCTCCTAGATCTGGATGTCTCCTTCCTCAGATTAGGGAAGTTTTCAGCCCTTATTTGTTCAAATAAATTTTCTGCCCTCTTTTCTCTCTCTTCTTTTTCTGGGACTCCTATAATATGAACGTTATTATATCTGATGAAGCCACTGTGTTCCCTGAGTCTATTCTCCCGTTCCATAACTCTTCTTTGTCTCTTTTGTTCATCTTCATTATTTTCCATTTTGTTTTCAATATAGCTAATTCATTCCTCTGCTTCTTCCAGCCTGCTGTTCATTGTATCAAGCCTATTTCCAATCTCATTTATTGCATTTTTCATCTCTGATTCTTTTTTTAACTCTTTTTCCTCTGTGACAAGGGTCACCCTGATGTCTTATATTCTTTTCTCAACCCCAGTGAGTAACCTTATGATTGTTGCTTTACATTTTCCATCAGGCATGTTACTTACGTTTGTTTTGCTTAGATCTCTGGCTGTGGCCTTATCTTGTTTTTTCATTTGGGATAAATTCCTCCATCTTGGCATTTTGTCTAAGTCTCGGTCTTCTTCTGTGTTAGAAAGGCCAGTTAATTCTCCTGCTCCTGAGAGTAATAGCTTTATGAAGAAGAGGTCATGTAGTATCCAGGGCCTGGTGCTTCAAGGAGTATCTTTGATGTTTGCTGTGTGAGTTCTGCTCTTATGTTTTGGCTGCTCTATCCTTCTGGCCAGTCATCTGTAGAGGTTCTACTTACCTGCTGTGGTCAGCGTTTGGTCGCTGGCCAGAACATGTCAAGTTTTAACTAGGTGTGCTCTAGTCTGCTTGTTTAATGAGTCCTGATACCACCTGCACCAGAACTGAGGCTGTATAGAACTCTTCTGTCAGATGTGGTGGAGGCAAGGGCTTGTGCTGGTCTTCTGGGGAAGGAGCCTGCCATTCTGAGACTACCATGCTTGACTGAGAAGTGAGTCCTGCTAGAGCACAGGTTTGGTATAAGGAAATCAGGCAGCCTGTGTACGTGCTATGCCACTTCCCACATGCAGCTATGTGCTTATGCTTAAGGGTGGGGGAGGGAAATGACACCAGCTGGCTCCTTTGTTCCTGGAGAGGTGTCTCTGTGAATGCTGCCTCTCAGGGATGTGCAAGAAGAGTGAATATTCTCCCCACTGTGAACCCCAAGCATTCTTCAAATCACTGTTTCCATGCTGTCTGCCCCTAGGTTGTGTGCCTGCCTTCTCTCCAGGAGCAGTGCAGTACCCTCTGGACTCTATCCTAGTCAAGTCTGTTGACCTTCAAAAGTCTAAGCTTCAAGCCCTGCTAGTTGCAAGAACTCGTGAAATTCAGCCTCTCTCATTTTCCAAGCCAATGCTTTGGGGAAACATTCTCCTTATGCATTCCCATTTGTTCCTCTCTCTCTCACCCTTCTCCATGACAACAGCTTCCTCCTCCCTACACCACCCATGATCCATTTCTCCCCTCAACCATGTCTGCACTCATCCTACCTTCTTTGATGTGGCCTCTTCTCTCCCTTTAGTTGTGGGGTTTGTTCTGTCCACCTTCAGGTTGATTTCTGGGGTACTTAGAATAATTTGATAGCTATCTAGATGTGTTCATGGGACAAGATGAGCTTAGGGTCCTTCTACTCCACTGCCATCCTCCCTCTTTCTCTTCATACTCAATTAAATCAAGTGATTTCATATCCCAGGCAACTGAGACATGAAAACTTTCCAAAACTGAGCTACAACAATCTTTCAGTATTCATATTGCTCAAGTTTTTTTAAATTTTTTTTCACAATATTGCTAAAGTTTTAAAGCCTTAAAACTGATTGAATTTAACAGTGAATAATGGTGAAAAATACATAATATTACAAACTTGTCAAAGAAGACGAGATATTTTTCAGAGAAATAGCTACGGGGCACCTGGGTGGCTCAGCGAGTTAAGTGTCTGACCCTTGGTTTCTGCTCAGGTCATGATCTCATGGTTTCATGAGTTCAAGTCTCACATCAGTCTGTGCTGAAAGTGCGGAGCCAGCTTAGGAGTCTGTCACCCTCTGTCTGCCCCTCTCCTACTGTCTCTTTCAAAATAAATAAACTTAAAAAAATCAGTAATTTCAAAAAAGAAAAAGAAAAAGAAAAATAGCTACATAATGCTATACCCATTTTTAAATGATGAATACCTGTCAGTGCTCGAAGCTTCACACAGCAAGCCACATAATCATCAAAGAAGATTCTGCCATTCTTGCTGTACCGTTTAACAATAGCAGTTAATGTTTGAGGGCTCAACCTATAACCTAGAAATAAGAATTAACAGATTAAAACTTCTAAAACCAAACACCATAAGAACATCACATCATTGCATTTTCTTTAAAAACAATCAAAAAAATAAAATTCCAAAATTCATTCCATAAAAATATATACTAAAAATAAAACACATTCATATTGAAACTTATCAAAGGCTTTACTACTAATGGTTAAGTGGTACATAAACATCTAAATTCTAGCTCTGTAATGAAGTCATAGCTAAGAAAAAACAAAATTATGTTTTTGTATTTTTAGAATATATTTTTATTTTTAAATAATGTCTAGAATATTTTATATATTTTAATGCTCCAATATTTCAATTCTGTAATTTCATAGTTCTTTAAAGAATATCAAGGAAAGATTATTAGTGATTTTTGCTATCGCTTAAATTCTTTATTTCCTTTTTGCCTTTTTTTTCATTGAGGTATAATTGGCATATATAATTATATTAGCTTCAGATGTACAATATAATGATTCCATAGTTGCATATATTACAAAATGATCACTATAAGTCTAGTTAACACCTGTCACCCTATATAGTTACAGAATTTTCTCTTCTTGTTATGAGAACTTTTAAGATCTATTCTTAGCAACTTTCCAATATGTGCATACTTTACTGTGAAGGATGCTGACCTAGAATTATTGTCTTTATATATTACTATATTAGCAGATTTGGACAATCTACTCAAAGAGGAAAACAATAATAAACGTAGAGAAAATTTTATGTGTAGCTACAATCCAGGGAACTTGCTAAAAATAAATAAATAAATAAATAAATAAATAAATAAATAAATAAATAAATGGAAAGGTATAAATTAATAGAAGTAAAGTATGGAAACTTATGTAATTATATGCAAATGTATTTTAAGCTTCCTAGTAGAGAGTTATGATCTGAATGTGTAATGATAAAACTCTTATTATTTCCCATAGCATTCTCAGCAAAATAATTTGAATATTTTAACATGCATCTGAAGATCTTAAATTTGAATAATCCACAATATCTCTCTATGGCACTCAAATGCCTACGTGAACTCTGGCAGTTTTCTTTTTTGCCTAAGGTTATAGTACCTTTTCTACATTATGTTGAATTAAGGATCAAGTTTAATCCATTAGGTATTAATGCTTTAACTGAACTATATATGATGTGTCCAGGACTGTCTCTAAAATGACCATCTATTAAATTAAAATGTCTAATTATAAAACAAAACAAATCACTAGCTTTAGCTTCTTTAAATTGGAATTTGAGATAATTTGCATTGGGTTCAGATTTTAAATTCCAAAAGGTTAATTTTCTTACAACTGTATTTTGTTTACAAATGAGTGTAAAAAAAAAATCAAAGGGTAAACACAATTAGGAATACTACATGAACTGTAAAAGCAGGTTAAACACCATTTTATATTACCACTTTTGAAAGAAAGCAGACTGAGAACCTCAGCTTACCAAAGATAGGATAAAAATAAAGTTACATTCTTTTAAAATACTCTAAAATGCAGACTTTGCATTCTGAGGTATTTTGGCATATACTGTGTATACTAACCACATAAGAAAACGAAGGAAAATTTAGAAAACATGGTTTTTATTGTTGAAAAGCTAGAGTGTAATATGGAAGCCAGTAATATATTGAGATAAGCCTTTGCTATCAAATTAGAGCTCTTACCACAAATGAACACTATTCTATACTCAGGGATTGGAAAAACCAATATTGTTGAAATGTCCATATTACTCAAAGCAATATACAGATTCAATGCAACCCCTATAAAATATCAATGGCATTTTATCACAGAACTAGAACAAATTATACTAAAATTCGTATGGAACTAAAAAGACCCCAAATAGCCAAAGTAATCCTGAGAAAGAAGAACAAAGTGGGAGGTATCACAATTTCAGATTTCAAGATATACTATAGAACTGCAGTAATCAAAACAGTGTGGTACTGGCACAAAAACAGATAAATAGATGAAAAGACCAGAATAGAGAGCTCAGAAATAAACCCATGCTTATATGGTCAATTAATCTATGACAAAGAGGCAAGAACATACAATGGGAAAAAGTCTCTTCAGCAAATGGTGTAGGAAAATGGTACAGCCACATGCAAAAGAATGAAACTGGACTATTTTCTTACATCATGCACAAACTCAAAAAGGATTAAAGAACTAAATATGAGACCTGAAACCACAAAACTCCTAGAGGAAAACATAGGCAGTAATTTAACATTGGCTGAAGCAACATTTTTCTAGATAGGTCTCCTGAGGCAAGGAAAACAAAAGCAAAAATAAACTACTGGGACTACACCAAAATAAAAAGCTTTTGCACAGTGAAGGAAACCATTAACAAAATGAAAAGGCAACCTACTGAATGGGAGAAGATATTTGCAAATGACATATCCTGTAAGTGGTTAATATCCAGATATATAGAACTTAGACAACTCAACACTAAAAAACCCCAAATAATCCAATGAAATATATGCAGAAGACCCAAACAGACATTTTTCCAAAGAAGATAAACATATGGCCAACAGACACACAAAAAAATGTTCAACATTCCTAATCATCAGGGAAATGCAAATCAAAACCACAATGAAAGATCCCATTACATCTGTCAGAATGGCTAGAATAAAAAATACAAGGAATAATAAGTATTGGTGAAAATGTAGAGAAAAAGAAACCTTTCTGCATTGTTGTTAGGAATGTAAATGGTACAGCCATTGTGAAAAACAGTGTGGAGGGCCCTCAAAAAGTCAGAAATAGAGGGGAGCACCTGCGTGGCTAGGATGGTCAAGCTTCAGACTCTTAATTTTGGCTCAGGTCATAACCTCACAGTTCGTAGGTTCGAGCCCCACATGTGGCTTACCAATGGGGAAGTCTGCTTGGAATTCTCTCTCTCTCTCCCTTTCTCTCTGCCCCTCCCTGCTTTTTCTCTCTCTCAAAATAAATAAATAAAGTAAAAATTAAAAATAGAAATACCATATAATCCAGTAATTCCAATACTGGAATATTTTCAAAGAAAAGGAAGACACTAATTCAAAAAGATATGTGCAGCCCTGTATTTACTGCAGCATTATTTACAATAGCCAAATTATGGAAGCAACCAAAGTGTCCATCAACCAATAAATGGATAAAAAAGATGTGGTACATATATACAATGAAATATTACTCAGCCATATAAAAGAATGAGATCTTGCCACTTGCGACAAATGGATGGACCTAGAGGGTATTATGTTAAGCGAAATAAGTCAGAGAAAGTCAAATACCATATGGTTTCAAAAATATATGGAATTTAAAAAACAAAACAAAGAAAAAAGGAACAAACAAAAAAGGCCCTTAAATATAAAGAACAAACTGGTGGTTACCAGAGGGGAGATAAGTGGTACAAACTTCCAGTTACGAAATAATTAAGTCACCCCAGGGGCGTCTGGGTCGCTCAGTCAGTTAAGCATCCAACTTTGGCTCAGATCATGATATCGCCGGTTATGAGTTCGAGCCCCGCATCAGGCTCTGTGCTGACAGCTCAGAGCCTAGAGCCTTCTTCAGATTCTGTGTCTCCCTCTCTCTCTGCCCCTCCCCTGCTTGTGCTCTGTCTCTTTCTCACAAATAAACAAACATTAAAAAAAAATAAAAAGGGGTGCCTGGGTGGCTCAGTCGGTTAAGCATCCAACTTCAGCTCAGGTCATGATCTCACAGTTCACAAGTTTGAGCTCCATGTTGGGCTCTGTGCTGACAGCTCAGAACCTGGAGCCTGCTTTGGATTCTGTATCTCCTTCTCTCTCTGCCCCACCCTTGCTTACTCTTGCTCTCTTTTTCTCTCTCAAAAATAAATAAACATTAAAAAAATTTTTAAACAAAATAATTAAGTCACCCTGAAAAATACAGCATAGGGAATAGAGTCAATAAGATCATAATATATGTTGTATGTTTACAGACGGTGAATATACTTGTGATAAGCACTGAGTAATGTATAGAACTGTTGAACACCTATACGGATACGAATAGAAATGCTGTATTCTTGAAATTAATATAACACTGCATATTAATACTTCCAAAAATCTGGCAAAAATAGAATAAATAATTAGACACCTCAGCAAATTAAAAAAAAATACACTATAAATGGTGGTTACCCACAATTAGAGGAATGCATTTTAATATACTCAACAGAGGAAATTCAGAAATTAATTTTATCAACCACAATGTATAAAAAAGATCATCTTTAAAAAAAAATAGATAAAATGGTTTTGTTAAAAGTCTTCAATCAGAATTCATCTACAATCTTCAAATCAAACTGCGCAACAGCTGGTGAAATAATAGATTCCTTTGTCACTTAACAAATTAAAACAGTTAAGATTCATTTCATCAAAGAACAATTATCTGAATAGATTCTAAAGAATTTTAACATTCTTACCCATAGCAGCGATGGCTTGATTCAATTCATGATGTTCCACTGTGCCACTTTGGTCTTGATCAATAGTCATGAAGTTTTGCTTCCAGGCATTAAGAGCTGCCCAAAGTTCTTTGAATTCACTAAACCTCATTTTTCCTGTGTAATCTCTCTGATAGTTTTATTAATAAAAATAAATTTTGATACCAATGAGAATTTACTTGACCCAAAGCTGTAAATCATTGACTAAAAAACTATTAGTATGCTTCTGCAAGTTAGCTAAATTCAGCATATGAATAGATTTCTACTTCAAAATAGAAGAGCATGGAATTCAAACAGAATCTTACAAAGTATTTTTAAAGTCTCTAATTTACTGTAGTCATATACAGCCAACAATTGCTTAGTTATATTCAGAAAACAATTATTCCATATTCTAGTATTTTCTATTTTTATTCAAGGATACATCCAACATGGCGATCATAATTCTGCAGGTTTCCAAACTAAAGGCTGTAAAACATATTTATTATTTGAATTGGAGTCTGCCCAATTTTATCTATGTAAAATTATGACAATTACTATTTTATAAAACAAAATGTTTAAAAATTGCCAAAAATACACAGTCACCCCATCAACAAACTTTGAATGCTTATGCATCCATAGTAAAAAAAAAAAAAAAAAAAAAAAAAAAAAGACTAAAATAAAAATTACTACTACTCCAAACTATTCACATCTAGTAAGGGGATTTGGTAGTTATATAAGCAATTATAAAATAACTGAAATTATTGTCACAGGGGAAAGGAGGGCTTTGATCTTCCCAACACAAACGACGAGCAGGTTTTTAAATAGAAATCTGACATATACGGAGTACACAAAACACGAAAGATGTAGAGATGTGATTAAAGTTTGAGATGAAGGACTGGCTTGTGATGACATCTAAAGGGAGAAGAGGGTCAGATCATGAAAGTCTTGAATGCCACCCTAAAGATTTAGACCAAGGGAAGTCACTGAAGAATTTTACAGAGCAGAGGGGCAATTCTAAAATTTCCATTACAGAAATACTCATTTACATTAAACAGACTGCAGAGTAAAGTAAGATGAACCCGGATGTAGGTAAATCATTTGCTAGTTTACTGCAATCAATCAAGTAAAAATGTGAACTTCTGATCTGAAGCAGCTGTTTTCCCTTGGGCAAGGGAAAAGGCAGGAAGAAAAAATAAATATAAACTATCTTAATATCATGGGTTATTAGAAATATTAACATTTTCATATTTATAGAACTATAACTGAAGACTCACACTAAGTAGAATTTTTCTAATCCTTATCACAATTATATTGAATTAGTATGCTGATTTACCTCATGACTTATTATATCAGTCTTGATAAAAGAAATATTACGTCAGTACAGTTTAGGTAAGCTTACCAAGTTCTTACTCTTCGCTCCTTAAAATGAATAAATGAATAAATAAAAATGCTTAAAATTATCTTATTTTGTTATTTGATGTTAGCATATTTTGAAATTTTTATGAGAAAAAATATTTCAGCTAAATTTTAGACCTATTAAGAAAAAAAATCATAAAACATTCTACAAGTTAAAATAGCTGATTTTCTTTAAATGTTTATTTAATACAGTGTCAACGTTAGAATAGGTGGTTATAATATTTTCAGATGGACAATTCAACAGACACTCGATGAGTATTCACTATGAGCCAGGTAGCATGATTTTGTGATTTTACATAAACATACAAAGGTATTATAGTCCCAATTTACAAATGAAGAAACAGAGGCCCAGAATAATAAAGTTTCCCAAGTCATAAAGCCAGTAAGTGGAAAAGTCAATACAGGAGCCCAGTCCTCCTTCAAATCCTGTTCAGGTGGGAAGAAGCAGGGTGGCAAAGTTTCCATGAACAATCCCTGGATGGCATTCCATCATTTTGTCAGGCAAATGGTATGTTTTGCTTTCAAGTTAACATGGCACCCATCCGTTATGTGGGAGAATCTCAACAGATGATAACAAATGGCAAGAACTGAGTCTTCATATAAGCGTACCTTCAATCATAAAATAAGATTGAATGTATATGTATAGAAGATTAAATATTTTTGACAAAGAATAGAGAAGAATTTTTAGGAAAGTTCATAGATTTTTAATACCCCATTGTAATGGGAAAAAATTAAATTTCTAAAGTCATAAACCATTAGAAAAAGGAGAATAAGAGAACATAAAGGAAAAGAATTGTAAAATAGTAAGATGAATGGAAGTTAACTGACGTAGATAGGAGAAAGTGACCATAAACACGCAATAAGAAAAGCTGAAAAGTAGCCTAGTTATCCAGGGGAAGACCCCAAACATGTTTAAGAACTGGTAGTATTTCTAAATATGGGTGTGCAGGTAGAGATAAAAACAGAATAACCAATTGAATATCTGCTTAAAAAGTATCTACAGCCCCCAAATCCCTCCTTGCCTTAGCTCTGTAGATGGATACTATGTCTATTCTCACATCAGCAGAAGTCTGGCAATTTGCTGTCTGGAGAGTTCTTCCAATTTCAGGGTATCAGGCACATATATGAAGCCCTAACTACTAACCAATGACCAGTAACCCTTAACCTCTAGCACTGATACTAACATTGACTCTAACATTAACCCTAACACTAACCCTCTAGAGAGGTCTCTGCACGACAGGATAACAGTTATATACCCTAACAATAATCCTAACACTAACCGCTAACCCTTAACCCCTAATACTAACACTAATCCTAATCCTCACTATAACTCTAACCCTAAAAGTAACCTTAGATAGGAGAAAGTGGCTTCCTGAATACATGGTAAGAAAAGCTTTGAGAAGCAGCCTAGTTATCCTGGGGAAGAATCTCAAAATTTAAGAATCTGTAGTATTTCTAAATATGGGTGTGAAGGTAGAGATAAAAACAGAAGGACCAATTGATGATTTATTTAAAGAGGATACAGAGCCCCAAATTTCCTCCTTGCCTCAGCTCCATAGATGGATGTCATGTCTATGCTCACACCAGAAGTTGGGGGATTTACCATCCAGAAAGGTTTTTGAAGTTCAGGATGCCAGGAACATATTCAAAGGCCTCACCACTAACCAATAACCACTAAGCCCTAACCCCCAACCCTGATACTCACATTCACCCTAATATTAACCCTAACACTAATCTTCTGGACAGGTCTCTGAATAGCAGGATACCAGGGACATACCCTAACATTAACCATAATCCTAACTCTAATTTTAACCACTAACCAGTAACCTACAACCCCAAACCCTAACACTAACACTAATCCTGACTCCAACCTTAACCCTAGAGATGAGAAAGGGGCTTTCTAAGCACAGTTTTTCTGATTAAAAAAAAAAAAGAAGAAAAAAACAAAAACAAAAGGTGAGCAGCAGTCTAGCTATCCATGAGAAGACCCCAAACATTTAAGAATTGGCAATATTTCTGAAAATGGATGCAAAGGCAGAAATAAAAACAGAAGGACAAATTGAATATCCATTTAAAGAGTATTTAGAGCACCAAATCCCCTCCTTGCCTCAGCAGTATAGATGGCTACGATGTCTATTCCCACCCAAGCAGAAGTCCAGGGATTTACTGTCCGGAGAGATCTCTCAACAGCAGGATACCAGGCACACACCCAAAGTCTTCAAACCTAACCTCTAACCTGTAATCCTAACCTTAACCCTATGACTATCCCTAATCCAAACTTTCTGGAAAGGTCACTGAACTCCAGGATACAAGGCAAATACAAGAACAGTAATGCTAAACCTAATGCAAACCCTAACCATAACCCTAGAGCTGAGAAAGTGCCTTTTAAATACATGATACAAAAAGTTGAGAAGCAGCCTAGCTCTCTTGGAGAAGATGCCAAACATTTAAGAACTGTGTGTGAAGGTAGAGATGAAAACAGGAAGACCAGGTGAATATCTATCGAAAGAGTATTTAGGGACCCAAATCCCCTCCTTGCTTCAGATTGGTAGATAGCTGCCATGTCTATTATCACCCCAGCAGAAGTCTGTGGATTTATTGTCTGCAGAGGTCTCTGAATTGTAGGATACCAGGCACATTGCCTAAAACTGACCCTGACCCTAAGGCTAACACCCCTAACCTAACGCTACCCAAGATCTGATAAAGTGGCTTTCTAAACATATAAGAAGAGCTGTGGAGCATCATACTTATCATAAGGAAGACCCCAAACATTTAAAAATTGGTAGTATTTCTGAAAATGAATGTGAAGTTACAGATAAGAAGACAACTGAGAATCATTTAACGAGTATTTACAGCCCCACATCCCATCCATAGCTCAGCTGTATATAAGGCTCACATGTCTCTTCTCACCCAGGCAGAACTCTGGGATCTTATTCTCTGAAGTGGTCTCTTAACTGAAAGATTCAAGGCAAAGACCCAAACCTTTCACACCGAACACACAATCCCTAACCTCTAACCCTAACCTTCACCCTAAGACTGTCCCTAACCCTAAGCCTCTGGAAAGGACTCTGAACTCCAGGATAACAGGCATATGCACTAACATTATCCCTAACCCTAACCCAAACCCTAACTGTAACCTTAGATCAGAGAAAGTGGCGTCTGAACGCATGATAAGAAAAGCGGAGGAGCATCATACTTGTCCTGGGGACGACCTTGAACATTTAAGAACTGGTAATATTTCTGAAAGTGGGTGTGAAGGTAGAGATAAACATGGAGCCAATTAAATATCTACTTAAAGAGCATTTAGAGCCCCCAAATCCCCTCCCTGCCTCAGCTCAGAGGATGGCTGCAATGTCTATTTTTACCTCATCAGAAGTCTTGGTACTTACATTGTGGCGAGGTCTCTGAACTGCAGGATATTCATCCATACCCAAATCCCTAAACCCTACTTCTGAAGCCCTAATGCTAATCCTCACCTTAATCCTAAACCTCTGGAGAGATCTCTGAACTGCATGACACCAGGAACATAGTAGAACCCCTAATCCACAACCCACAACCCTTAACCCCTAACCTCTAACCATACACACTAACTAAAACAAACCCTAACTGCCACCCTCTGGAGATGTCTCTGAACTGCAAAACACCCGGAGCATACACTAGCATTAACCGTGACCCTAACCATAACCCTAACCCTAATCTTAACCCCAATGCTAGGCCCTGACCCTTGATGTGAGAAAATGGCTTCAGAACACACAAGAAAAGCTGACAAGCAGCCTACTTATCCTGGAGAAGACCCCACAAACATTTATCAATTCGTAGTATTTCTGAAAATGGGTGTGAAGGTAGAGATAAAAACAGAAGGACCAACTGAATATCTATTTATGGAATATTTAGAGCACCAAATCCCCTCCTTGCCTTAGCTCCTTAAGATGTCAGCAATGTCTATTCTAACCTCAGGAAAATCCTGGGAATTTATACTCTGGAGAGGTCTCTAAATTCCAAGACACTAGGCATACCCAAGCCCCTAAGCTCCATCCCCTAACCCCTAACCCCTAACCTTGAACCTTAACTCTAACCATCTGGAGAGGTCTCTCGACTGTACAATACCAGACACACACCCTAACCCTAACCCTCACCCTAATCTTAACCCTAAATCTGAAAAAGTGGCTTCCTAAACACACGACAAAAAAGCTGAGAAGCAGCCTAGTTATCCTGGGAAAGACCTCAAACACTTAAGAGTTGCTAGTATTTCTGAAAATGGGTGTGAAGGTAGACCTAAAAACAGAAGGATCAACTGAATACCTACTTAAGAAGTATTTAGAGCCCCAAAGCCCGTTCTTGCCTCATCAGTAGATGGCTGCCATGTTGATTCTCACTCCAGGGCAAGTCTGGGGTTTTATTCTCTGGAGAGGTCTCTGAACTGCAGGCACATATCCTAACCCTATCCCTAAACTCTAACACTAACACTAACCTATCTAGCAAAAACAAGGTATTTAAATAACTGTTTATCAAAGACTGAGAACCCTCCTGGGTCCTCTATCCTCTTTTCCTACCAAACAACCAGCCCAAAAGGAAATCCCAAAATACGCTGATTCTCATTGTTGCACGGCAAACTGCCCCACCAGGCTACCAGACATTGAAGCCTATAGTGAATACCAAACCAACACCTCGGAGCTTCTCGCCTGCATTTCAGTTAAATATGTACGACAAGGATCAGCACACCTGAGAAAAGCATCTAACATGAAAGACAACCAAACAAATAAACTGGAAAAAAAAACTGGAGAAAACACAGTTTACAAAAGAAGAAAAAACTTTGAAAAATACATTAACAGTTTCAGAGAGATAAGGGAAGACTTCACCTACATGAAAAAAGAAGAGAAGCTCTTGGATTTTAAGAATATGATAGCAGAATTAAAACACTCATAGAAGGGGGGCACCTGGATAGCTCAGTTGGTTGAGTATGTGATTCTTGATTTCAGCTCAGATGACGGTCTCAGGGTTGCTGAGATCAGGCCCTGAATCAGGCTATGCACAGACAGCATGGAGCCTTCTTGAGATTTTCTCTCTCCCTCCCCTGCTCTTGCTCTCTCTCTCCCTCAAAATAAATAAATAAACTTTAAAAAAAGAAAACTAAAATCTATAGTGATAAAAGTATGTTATTTTGAGATCTGGAGGCAAATTTCAAGAGTCACCTGAAAAAGCTGAATGAAATTTCATCTAGGAGTAGTTAATGTCAGGGAGACAGCTATGTACAAGGAACACAAGGAACAGTTATCTTCACAATAAGCTTTGCAGAATTATTGGATTCTTTAAATTATGGGCATGTATATCTGTGATAAAAAGATTTTTTTTAATATTTTAAATACGGGGGTGGGGGAGATCTCACGAGAGTAAGTTCCACTAATTCCAGACTGTGTCAAACATTTCTGAAGTTCCTCAGCATCCACTTCACCATCCTGTTAAAAAATAATTATAGTCTGATTTAATGCACAGCTGTATAAAATCACATTAAAGTGCTGACTGGCTGTTCTAGGCCAATCAACAGACACGCATTTTTTAAAACATTATTATCAACTACAAAATTAAGACAGACAAGTATTGACAACAAAGGCAAATTACACAAGAGCATACAAAATAAATAATTTTTCACAAATTATATTCTATTAATTTTTAAGCACTTCAAATACAATCTATTTTCTCTACTCCTGAGAAACAACATAATCACTCTGACCTATAGTAGGTCAAAGTAACATCTGTTGAAAGTCATTGGAACTCTATGTAAAACAGAAAATCGATCAAAATGTGTTCAGAACAGTCTCAGACACATTCCCTTAATGCCCCTTTCATGGGGGGGATTATTTCTAAGGGATACTGAGGTTGTAACCACTCAAGCAGTAATCGGGAGGAGAGAATCCCTTCCCCCCTCCAACATTACCCCCAGTCATCCGGCATCTTGTTGTTATTCTTCTGATTACTGCCCAAACATTCTTGTTTGAACTTATTGTGGGAAATAATTTTTTTTTAAACACAAACAAGAAATCACAACCAAAGTAAAACAGGTTGAATATTTTCATCATGTTTCAGTACCTCACCCTATTTTCTATAAAAATATACAGAGCAATTTACTTGGAACCATCACAGACATTGTCATAAGTGCAAAAAAATTAGCTCTGAGGAAGGATCAGGGAGGCAAATTTAAAACACAAACTTTTTAAGCGTTCATTTTTGTAAGAGACCCAAGAAATGAAAAAAAATGTTTCCAAACTACTTCTAAGAAGTATCATAAACACTCATATCTTAATGGATCTTTAGCAGGGAATTCCTTATAACAAAAATTTCGGTAGAAGAAAAAAATTCCAGTAGTTCTAGCAGGAATAAAAAGCATTCTTTCCAATGGATCATCCATGTGCCTACAAAGAGTATCTAAGTGTTCCTTCCTCTGCCACGCATAGTTTTGAGATTTCTCTTATAAATTTTTAAATTCTTTAGTAAGAGAATTGTACTTTATAAAATCACCATTTGTTTAGAACCAAAGCTAGGTTAGAAATTTTTCCTCCAATGATAAAGACCTTAGAAGGAATTTTTATTTAAACAATTGCCTACCTCCCTATTATATCAAATCACTATTATATTTCAAGACTTTGAAAAATTAGGCATACACTTCTAACATGATTGGAGAAGAAATCAGCAGTAAACAACACCAAACCAACAAACAAAAACAATCAAGGAAGTCTACAGCTGCCACTGTCAATAGTATCTCCATGAAATGACGGCACAGATGCCAGGTCATTGTCAATTACTGCACAGGAAATTTTAAAAGACAATCTTTTACAAATTATTAAATCAGAAGCAAAGGTAGGAAATCACTTTTCTCTCATTTTTTTTAAATGTATTCTATCTTCTAGTACGCTTAAGATAACATGGTTATAAATCACCTTTAACTTTCCTTAAGTGGGAAAATGATACTCCACCCGAGACTAACATTAGTGATAATAACTCAGCTTCATCAATTGTTTTCTCATTTATAAGAAATAACGCATTGTGTAAACATTAGGCTCAAACTTAAAACTTTCTAGAAAAGAGAAATTTGCATTTACTAAAAACCTTGACCAATCCAATTAAAATGAGGGAAATCAGTCCCATGTGGTCTGATGATGATTTCTGTTCAACCATGAGCTTCTCTAACATTTCATGGAAAAGCCCACTTACTGTACAGAAGACATTTCTCTGAATTATATACATTCAGAGACATAGAAGGGACCTTGAAGAGTACGGAAATTCTTTTGTAGGGAAAGAACAAAGATTACAGAGGAAGCAAAGTTGAACAGCAGTAGGTTCAAAAGACACACAGGAAAAGTCATTATAAATTCGGGTTAAGGAGTATAAAAATTATGTTAGTCTTTGTTAACCCTTTTTGAAGAGAGTGAAACTAAGAACAGTACAAACACAGCAAATTAGTGTTGATGATTTTAACATTGAAAGAGTTCAGAAGTCAAATAAAAGTCTCTAAATATATATGCCCAGTTCCTATGTTTTAAGTTATAATTTTATAAAACAGATTTAATATATAGTCAGTTATATATAACAGACTTATTCCCAGCATTACAGTACTTAAGAGTTCTTAGCAGATTGGAATGGTATAATGTAACCGTTAGCATTACAGTTAGCTGCAAACAATAGAAAATACTACCGAAGAGATTTAAACCAATAACGGTTCATTGTTTTGCACAAGAAGTCCAAGGCCAGGCAGAACAGGACTGTAAGGCAGCTTTAAGATGCCATCGATCTCTGCATTTTCCCACGTTTCTCATCCAAAGGACTTTATCTCAAGCTTGTTGACTCAAGATACCAAGATGACTGCTGCACCTCCCAACTTTGAGTTCCCTTTCTAGGCAAGAAATAAGGAGCAAAAAAGGCCAACACCAGTTCCCAGGAGGGATTTTCTCCCTTAGAAAAGGAAAGTGTCCTAAAGAAACGGCACCTACATCTCAAGGGTCAGTCCTATGGCACGTGGCTACCTTTACTAATCACAAAGGTGTCCGGGATGGCACTGGGGCTTTTCCAACTACCACTACACAAGGGAAAAAGAGGTTGTGAATGGAATTGGGGTCACGAAAACAAAATGTCTGCTACATATAATAATTCTGTGTGCATCCTCTATTTCCAGCCAAGTATATGGGACCTAGTGAACACTCAAGCGAAAGAATACCGAATGAAAAGTGTTATCAAAGTTCTGTGAAGTTCTAACTACTCAAAAAGTTTTCATCGATAAGTATAAACGAAGAGATACGGACTGTGACTAAGACTCAGTGTGAACCTGCCTCTTCTCATTTGTCTGGTAGTTGAACCTCCTTTCTGCCCTGTTTTCTTTACCCTTTCCCAATTTGCTTTACCTTCAAGTCTCTCCCAAACTATTCACAATTGAAAAGTCTCCTTTTGACGCTCTGCCCCAGCTTCCTCAAGGAGATTTACACGTAGACCTCTTTCCCCCAATCCTCTTTGGCTCAGTCACCATGCAGCATACCACACTGTTTCCTCTTTCAGTAAAATGAACAATGTGTCAGGTATCACACTAACAGAGTTTTTAAAAAATGAAGTAATTATGACTACCCTCATCTCTGATCTCAAGAGAAAAATCGGTCTAGGTAAGTTTAAATACAAATTTCATATACATTTAAAATGACATACTAAGTAACAGAGTTGACATTTCTTTTAAAAAGCAATCACTTCTTAAAACTGATATCTGTGGGGCACGTGGGAGGCTCAGTCAGTTAAGCATCGGATTTCAGCTCAGGTCATGATCTCACCATTCGTGGGTTCGAGCACTGCGTCGGGCTCTATGCTGACAGCTCAGAGCCTAGAGCCTGCCTTGGATTCTGTGTCTCCCTCTCTCTTTGCCCCTCCCCTGTTCTTTGTCTCTGTCCTTCTCCCTCAAAAATAAACAAACATTAAAAAAAAATTTTTAAAACAAAAGCAAAAACAAAAACCCTGATATCTGTGCAATATATTTAGCATCTCACCTGTCCAGCAACAGCAGTGAAGTATGTCCACATGGGGTCTCCTGCTGAGGAATAACTGTCAGAATACGCTGGGTATCCACCAGGGAGCAGGTTTGGCCCTGTTCCTGGCATTGGTTGTCCTATCTGCAGCTGCATTCCTGGCATCTGACCGCTAAAATCTCCAAACTATAAGAGTGAAAAAAGTTAAGATTATAAATGCAAACATTATTTGTTATCCACTAAAGTAATATTTATGAGTTGTCTACTGAGAAGCAAGGATAGAAAGAGTTCCTAAAAAGCAACCAAATTCACTGTCACAAAAGCTGTTTGCTAAAAAATCCTAGATGTCTGGCATTAGGACATAATTCAGTTCACTAATATGTTGTCCGGCATCAAAGAAATGTAACAGAAGAAAGTACTCTCTAACCTTTAGGAACTTAGCAGATGAACATGACACACAATTTTTAAGTGTTTATCATCAACATCACTGAAATAAACAAAAGGCAAAGAAATACAAGAAAATTTCATCTATAGTCAAACTAACACGTAGTATACCTCGGACACAGAAGAATACATGGTAAATACAACGAAACTGTGAACTAGTCATGGGCAACTGCATAAGGTGCAAACATCCTCTCCCCCAGAAAATATCCTTTTAAAAAGACACCAATAGGAGAACCAGGGTGGCTCTGTCCGACTTTGGCCTCCGACTTTGGCTCAGGTCATGATCTCATGGTTTGTGAGTTCCAGTTGTGAGCCAGGCTCTGTGCTAACAGCTCAGAGCCTGGAGCCTCCTTTGGATTCTGTGTCTCCCTCCCTCTCTGCCCCTCCCCCACTCGTGCTGTCTCTATCTCTCATAAATAAACTTAAAAAAAATTTTTTTAAAGACATCAATAAACAGATAAAGTGATAATTCCAACCACAGTCTTCAAAACTAGTAAGAATAGCAATACGAATACCGACAATAATAATGTACAGCTAATATTTATGAGAGCTTTTTATAGGCCAGGTACTAAATACTTTCCGTTATGTGATTTGATTTTCCAACAACTTTATGAAGTATGAAAATACTATGTACGTTCTGCAGTTGAGGACCTAAAACTTCAAAAGGTTTCCGAAACTAGTAAGAAGTAAGACCGTGGTTAAAATGTAGACAGTCTGATGTTTGTTTCCTGCTACGGTATGGTTTCTCTCTACTTTTTTCACTTTGGAACTTGTTATACATTTTTAAAACCTCAGAGAGGCATTTTGTTGAGCATTTTTATGAGTCTGGAGGAGAAAGAAGTATCGAGATTGTTCATTATCCCATTTTGAACAAAACTCTTGACCTGATCCTTGAAGGATGAGTAGAGACTGCCAGAATGAACAGAAAAAAAGAATTCTAAACTGGGGGGAGGAGAAGAGTGAAAAAGGCAGGATACTACCAATAGTTTGAAGAACTGCATCACTAGATGTGTACAGGGCAAAGGTATGGAGGAAATAATTGGAATTCAGGAAATGCACTTCAACCTCCAGGAAATGCATGACTAGATCATGAAGCAATTAAGAAAGTAAACGGCAAATGTTAAAAGGATATAATGGATAAAAAACAAACAAAAATAGATGGAGGTTTTTTTGTTTGTTTGTTTTGTTTTTTAAGTTACTTCTTTGAAGAGAAGAGACCAATAAAAGGCCAAATTTAGGAATTAAAAAGAGTATATAACCACAATTACAACTTCCAACTCTCAAAGGTGATTTAGGATAAACAGTTATGTAAGAAAAAGTAACCTAACCCTGACCACTTCCCCCTAAAAATCTAGAACAGATTGCCCTTGGTTGAATAGCAAAAATTAGGAGCATTTTAGCATACCTTATTTATTCGTAAGCAACTTAAAGGGAAGAAAACAAGAAGTGGTCAAAAAATCGGAAAGAGGACGTGTAGCAAAACTGAGGAAGGTGTGGGTCCACCACAAAACATCACTGAACAGGAAAAGGGTGCTTTGGTTCCTCTAAACCAAGAAGGCAATTTCTAAAAGCACAACACATCCCTGGCTCCACAAGGAGCACCTAAGGTGCCCCTCAGGGACCAGAAAACCTGCGGCTCCCCGCTCCCCTGTGCTTCCAGCACAGTGTAGTCTCAGCCCCACTGAGTACGGGAGACGAGCCACGCGAAGCAGAGACAGAAGGCGGACCCCTCAGGCTGGCACCGCCCGCAGGGACGCTCCACCTTGCAGGGGCGGAGGCTGCGGAGAAGCGGCCAAGACTCACCCCTCCTCCGTATCCTGGGTAGGCCATGACGAGTTGAATTAGCGTTCCCCGTCACCCTTTGAGTCAGCGTCCGCCCAACTGGAAGAAAGGAGGAGGAACCGACGCAGATGCAGGGCAGATGCAGAAGCAAGTGAGGCAGAAAGATGCGCTAGCCGCCGACCGCCCCTTCCCGGAGTCGAACCCCGCCTTGCTCGGCTCCGATTGGCTGAGTCCCGTCCTTCGGGGCCCAAGCTACCGAAACTCGCGACTAAAAGGAATCTAATCCCACCCACCTCATTTCTGATTGGCCTCACGTACCCAGCCCCCCTCTTGCTCAGTTCCTATTGGCTCGCTCAGGTCTCGCGCTCTCTCCTCACCAAACTGCAGAGGAGGCTTTGCTCCGGTAACTTACTTACTCTCTTTTTGGCAAGGGTCTCCAGGTTGAAGTTTCCTTTTCCTGAGAACCCCTAAACCCGCCAGTCCATGGTTTCTTTTAACCTACTCTTCCACTTTTTTGAGCTGTGCTTCCAAATATACATTTGTGAATTTCAAAACTTTCAGTTACTCACATTTATTTTTGCGTAATGTTGACGTCACATCATCAAACTTAGAAACCTTCATCATCTCTGCCCCAAGGGGAGTGCTTCTGAGCTAAAACCCACTTCATGCGAAATTTTACCAGGTTATTTGTAGTTTGATAGAGAAATGGCGAATAGAGTTGCCAGATTTAGCACATAAAAACACAGAATGTTCGGTTAAATTTCATTTTCAAATAAACGATGATTTTTTTTTTTTTTTTAATGTATGCAGGTCCCAAATATCACACGAGATATACACTTTTACTGAAACATTCGCTGTTTATACGTTAGTACACAGGATGGCCTGTATATTTTCTGGGAACTCTACCAATGACTCAACCTTTAGGCAAACTCTTCGGATATAATTATATCCTTAATTATATGCACCTAGCCAACAACTTGGTTTATATCACATGGTGAAAAAAGTTATTTTAATGTATTAAGTAACAGTATTTGATAGTTCTGCTATTCTCTGGAACTCAAATGAATTTTGTAGCTCTGGCTTTAAAAAGACCGTATGCACATACACACATGAGAGAACAGGATAGCTGTAGCTTTAGCTTAAAAATGGAAAAAAAAAAAAGAGCAGGATGATATTAGATCTGAAGAATATGACAACCAATAAAATGTATCTTAACATTTTAAGGATGGGGGATGAGATTTAGATATATATTAGCAGAAGAAAACAACCTTGCAAAGCTGAGTAACAATTGCCCAGCTACACAACAAAGAAGAAACATACCTTCTGAAATTTTATCAGGAAGAGGCAGAGAGAAAGGAAGATTGCTAATATACAGGAGACTCTTGAGAAAGTGTGTGTTTAGTTCCTCTAACACAAT
Source organism: Acinonyx jubatus (assembly GCF_027475565.1). Classification (NCBI taxonomy): domain Eukaryota; kingdom Metazoa; phylum Chordata; class Mammalia; order Carnivora; family Felidae; genus Acinonyx; species Acinonyx jubatus. Next base: position 149,137,512 of record NC_069381.1, on the reverse strand, counting down.
AAGAAATACTTTATGCTATAAAGTTAAATTAGTGGCATAAATAAAAAGATGATAAAACCTACTTGACAAAAGGAAAAACATGACTGTTAAAGCATCAAGTGATAATGCATTACAAAGCAAAACAAATCATAGCAAGGTCTGATTCTAAATGATTAACTACATACTCAAATGCTCAGAAAGGATTGAGTGTTTTACATCTACAGTGTTAGTCTAAATCTCTGGTCAGAATTTTTGTGCATTTTTTTTTTCATCATAATAGACTGCGTCTGTATTGCATTTGTGTATATCAGGGATCAAGTCTCCTTAGCTCTCTTGCATTGCTACAAATCTACTTTCAAAGATAGGGATAGTATTTCCCTCAAGGGCAGAGAAATTTGTTGCAAGCTAACAAAGATACTCTCTCCCTCCAGGGCAAAGTTTGGGTAGGTTTGCTAGCAAGAAATTCCAAAACTTGCAGTTCCTCCATTCTGATACAAACTAACTGCTTGCACAGCACTTGCCTAGCAGGTCCAGCTCACACTGAGGGATTTGGGAGCATGAGGAATCTATGGGAGCCTGAAGCTCACACTGCCTGTTGTGCTATGAATAATAAAATCCTTTGTCTCTGACAGAGGAATCTCATGCATCTGCAACTTCTATGAAACTGTGACAGGCTACTTGTTGGCTTACAAGTGAGATAAAATGTCAAATCATTCACAGTTCTTGGCAGTGGAGCTACAGAGCTACCTAGGGAAGTTCCTACCAAAGGGTAGCAGAAGATGCCGTTCCAAAATATGCCACTTTGGCGTAAGTATTATTTTGAATTGAAAGCAACTGAGAAGAAGCAGATACAAGAAAAGCTCCTGCCTTCCCTGAATTTGCCTAAAATCATGCCATAAATTTACAAAAGTGTCCTTCCTCCCTCTCTACCAGGAAGGACAAAGATGATTCCTGCGACAACTTAGACCCTTATCAATGGAGAAGATGCAGACATAAATCTGCATAACAAATCTTACACTTGATTACACTGCTTTTCCAGGCAACCTCCCCACAATTAGTCTCCCCCTCACCTTTCTTCCTTTTCTCTTTAGCTGAAAATGGTATCTAAGATTGAATCACCTCTGAAAGTTATTAATTTTTCCCTGGGTATCTCCCATGTATACGTGAGGATACATGTTATTAAACATCTGGGTTTATTCTGTTGGTAATCTGTTTTTTATTACAGGGGTGTCAGCCAAGAACTCAGAAAGGTGAAAGGAGAATTACTTTACCTCTTGTACAGAACACCACTGTTTGCAGCATCTCTCTAAACCTAGTATTTCAAATTATAAATTTTCTAGTATAGGAATTTAAAAATTCAAATGAGCCCATAAAGAGGTTTTTTTAAGTATATAGTAATGAAAATTTACCTCCATGATTCAGTTAATATTGTATGACCAATGTCGTTTTATGAAAATGTAAAAACACAATGTTTTGTAAAAAAAAAAAAAAGTGTAGAACATTACATTTCTAAAATGTAAAAAAAAAAAAACATCCAATTTTAAATTACACATTTTCTTTTCTGAAAACACTCCATTATTCTATAAAAATAGCTGCTTACAGAGTGGATACTGTGTAACAGGCACTGTGTGCTGTGATGAGCTGTTGCTCAAAACAGCGCCATCAGGTATATACTATTATTATCTCCATTTCACAAATGTGAAAAGTATGGTGGAAAACTGTATATCACTTGCCCAGAGTTGCATAGTTGGTAGCAAAGCTGAGATTAGAACTCAGGCCACCTTGGCTGCAGAATGTAATCTCTAACAATGCATTTTCCCTTCCCTGCCCACTCCCCACCGTATCATCTTAAAATACAGTAAAAATGATTTACACTATAGGAGAAAATGGTTTAAGGAGTAGAAAAACAGCACATCAATAACTAGACAAGTAGACAAGAAAATTCATCGTTTTGACTAAGATGAGCCAATCAAATTACTTCTCTTACACAAGATACAAGTTTTCTGGTGAGCATTAAGCTTTCATGATTATGTCTACTTATGGTATTTCTTCCTAATCTTCTTGAACTTTGGTCTTACCATAAATTTAGATATTAAACTAACCAGTAAAATAGAAACACTGAATTAATAATGTTTTCCTTTCCTATCTGTTGCTACCTCATTTTTCTTTCCCTCTATACAGGGGGGTGGGGGAGTAGGAAGTAGGGATAGGAGAGACAGGGACATAAGCGCCAAGCGTAAAATTTTAATGCTCCTCAGCAAACTTCAGTTGCAGAGCCAAAGGCTACCTCTCTCACAGAATTTATTTATATATGCTAAATACTATAACAAGACATACCGACTAATGAAAAACAACATTACAGGAGCTTATTTTATATCATTAAGAAATTTCACTTAGACTGATTCATTTATTCAAAAAATTATTGAACATCTATAATGTGGCACTGGTTTAAATAAGAAAAAAAATACACCAGGGTTGGAGGAAGTTTTGTACTTCTGGACGTTACATTCTGGCAGAGAGAACAAACAAAAAGTGAAGACAATAAATCAAGTCTGTGGTATGTTAGGAGAGGATAAGTGCGTGGAACAAAAGGAAAACAAAAGCTGGGTGGGGGAGTAAGGTGACAGAGCAGGTTGCTCAAGGTAACCTCACTGAGAAGGTGAAGTTTGAGCAAAGACTTGACCTGAGTAAATTAGACATGTAGTAACCTGCAGGAAGAATGTTCCAGCAAAACTAGAGCTACAGTTCTAAGGCAGAAGCCTTCTGACCTGGCAGAGAACAGCAAGAAGACCAGTGAGTCTGGTGTGGATGGAGCCAGAGGGAAAGTCTAATAATGGTTACAGAGGAGGGGGAATGGGGCAGGTCACCCTGGGCCTTTATTAGGCATTGTAAAGACTTTATTCTCTGGGTGAGATTAAGAACCCACTGAGGGTTTGGGGCCTTAGCAGAACATAATATGATTTAATTTGTAAAAGATCACTCTTCCAGCTGTGTTGACAATAGACTGAAGGGGGTTAGCATAGAAGAAGCAAGGAGATCCAGGGGCGCCTGGGTGGCTCAGTCAGTTGAGCGTCCGACTTCAGCTCAGGTCATGATCTCGAGGTCTGTGGGTTCAAGCCCTGTGTCAGGCTCTGTGCTGACAGCTTGGAGCCTGGAGCCTGCTTCAGATTCTGTCTCCCTCTCTCTCTGCCCCTCCCCCGCTCATGCTCTGTCTCTCTCTCTGTCAAAATGGATAAACATTAAAAAAATTAAAAAAAAAAAAAAAAGCAAGGAGATCTGATAGCAATCTGTTGGTAATTTAGAGATGGTGGTGTTTACCAGGGTAAGCAGCTGAGATGGGAGATGTGGTGAAATTATTTTTTTTATTTTTAAGGTAAGGTACTGATGTTTTCGATTTGCCCTTTATTTTTTTTTTTTGTTAATGTTTATTTATTTTTGAGAGTGAGACAGACAGACAGAGTGCAAGCTGGGGAGGGGCAGAGAGAGAGGGAGACACAGAATCTGAAGCAGGCTCCAGGCTCTGAGCTGTCGGCACAGAGCCCGATGCGGGGCTCGAACCCACAGTGAGATCGTGACCTGTGCTGAAATCAGACGCTTAACCGACTGAGCCACCCAGGTGCCCCTAGATTTGCCCTTTAATGACATGGTGATAAATAACTCTCTCCTTGACCAAACTCTAGCCGGGTTCTTCTGAGCTCTCTTCTTGACTAAGCCTTAATCCTGGCCTATAAAGAATTGAACAAACACTAACATAGTTTGACAGCTCCAGGCTGCATCCCTAGGATGACTGTAGCTCCCTTTAAAAAGTACTTATCTGAGAGAACTCAAGCCTGCCAAAAGAATTTACTGTTTGTTCCAGCCAACATCTGAAGATCGGGCCTACTCTCCTAGTCTCTGTGAGAGGGTAGGAGCCTAACTTGGAGAAACGCCAGCAGACAAACCCAGATGTGTTTCACATCGACTAAACCCCTCTTACTGCTTTTTGTAATTTTTCTTTTTCCTGACACTATAAAGCCCCGACTTACTCCTTTCCTATTCTCTCACTCTCCCTTTTATTTTTTTTTAATTTATTTAAAAAAAAATTTTTTTTAACGTTTATTTATTTTTGAGACAGAGAGAGACAGAGCATGAATGGGGGAGGGTCAGAGAGTGAGGGAGACACAGAATCGGAAGCAGGCTCCAGGCTCTGAGCTGTCAGCACAGAGCCCGACGCGGGGCTCGAACTCACGGACCGCGAGATCATGACCTGAGCCAAAGTCATCCGCTTAACCGACTGAGCCACCCAGGCGCCCCTCTCACTCTCCCTTTTAAATACCCTGTCACTTCTGTACAAATCAAAGTTGAATTCCATCCACTCTGGACATTTTTCCCCATTATTGTTATTGTAAATATTTCCCTATTATTTAGTATAAATAGTATATTATGGATTAAAATCATCCTTACCACTTTAACTAGTCCTGCTTTGTTTATCTTTGCCAATGGTAAAGACCAAGGAAGAGTTGTTTGGGGTGGCCAAATCAAAACTCAATATGGTACATGTGAGACTTGGGATGTCTGTGAAACCAGGTGATAGTGTGAGGTAGGTTGTTGATCTAAGAGGCTGGATGGAGTGAACAGCTTAGCTAGTGATGGTTCGTACCAACCACCCAGCATCTGTAGCTTAATGAACCTTGCTATTCTCCACTTGTTACATATGCAGCAACTGTTGGGAGGTAGGGAAGAACTTGGTGGGACGTGGAAGGTATTCCTCCAAAAAGGTCTTAAAGTGAAAATTAATTGCTAATGCTGGTAATGAAATAAGAGGGGCCCAAGAAATGAATACCCCTTACATCATTTTCCTAGAAATTAATAACAGAAATAGATTTATGACCTAGTAGATAAAAGGTATAGCTTATTACATATGCAAAATGATTCTGGCAAATTTTCAGTCCATGTAGTTTGAGAAACTACACACACACACAGTGTCTCAGCTGATGCTGCCATAACAAAACACCATAGACTGGGTGGCCTAAAGAACGGGAGGAGTTTATTTCTCACAATTCTGGAAATTGAAGGTCCAAGGTCAAGGTGCCGGCAGGGGCAATGTCTGGTCAGAACTCTCTCCTTGGGTTGCAGATGGCCGCCTTCTTGCTGTATCCACACATGGTTCTTCCTCATTCTTGCTCTGTCCTCTGACTATGTGGGTGGAGAGAGACAGAGGAAGTAAGTTCTCTGTTGTCTCTTCTTATAAGGGCATTACTCCCATCGTGAGAATTACACCTTCCTCATCTCATCTAAACCTAATTACCATCCAATGATTCCCAATATCATTACACTGGGGCTTAGGGCTTCAACAAATAAATTTTAGGGGGGCACAGTTCCATCTATATAGCACACCAAATCTGGAAGGTGAGGAAGAGGAAATATGTCCATACGTTAGTCATAACGTCCACTGTTGTGTCATCACCTTAGATCTGCCCTAGTATTTGTTTATCTATTTTATGCTAAAATGTATTCATACGGATTTCATGCCATGGTTTTAATTGATATACATGCAATAATTGTCATACTTTTTTAGGAAATTATTTATTGTTTTTATGGAATAACATATTGTATGCAATAATGAAGGCTCTGTATGTATTATTTGTACAAGGCATAAAAATGTGACAGTATAAAATGAAACTATCCAGTAATAATTTTATTATCAAACATTGCAAGTGCCTAAGGGTTAATGCCCACTAGTGAGGACAGAGAAAAATAAGCTTCACAAATAAGACAGAAGTAAATATTATTTGTCTTTTATTACTGAGACCAGCCACTTGACAAACTGCCCTTATTCAGCTAAGCTTTCAACAACAGTTTTTCTGTTTCTAATTTCCGTAATATTAAGTACTCTTTTGGCAGAAGCACAAACTCAAAAGCAATTTAAAAAAGAGTAATGCATATATGAAAAGTGTCAACAGGGCTCTTCAGAGAGGTGAAGAATGGTAGTTTCGTAATACATACTTCCTCACTTGGATCATCAGGCACTATTAAGCAATCTAGATTCAATGCAAACTTCTTTAGAAATTCTAAAACTGTATCTAAAATGCTGACCACAAAATGTGTCCACAAAAAAATCCTCAAAAACAGCTGTAATACTTACGCGCCTAGGTGGCTCAGTCAACTTCACATCCAACTCTTGATCTCAGCTCAGGTCTTGATCTCAGGGTCGTGAGTTCAAGCCCCACATTGGACTCCACACTTGGCGTGGAGCCTACTTAAAAAAGAAAGAAAGTAAAAGCGCAAGCTGCAATACTGATTAATAACCTTGATAAAATAATCTGTTACTCAGGAAATGTTGGAAAAATACCCATCTTACATGTTAAATCCAGGTTTCATGCTTGTGAATATCAATTAGACTCCATATCAATAACATGGGATCATATACTTTCAAAATTATAGAAATATAGAAAAAACTAATGTTGACTGAATACTTATTTTAGCTGGTGCTTATCCTTGGTTAGTAACTTGCTCACATACAATGGGAATTAAGTTAGAGTAGTCCTGTGACAAAAAAACAAAAATATTTTGATCAAAAACATAAAAGTGCTTAAACACATTACAGACTAAAAGCTGAGATCATTCCATTTCTACACTAATGCTTAGTTGTTTTGCATATGTGTGAAGATAAGATTGCCCCTGTCTCTCATCAATGTGAAACTATTGGTAGGAATAAGACGCAGTAATAGAAATTTTAACAACTACAACCTATTTATTTATATAGCACATGATGCTTTTAATAGCTATTTTGGACATTATCATATTTGAGTTTCCTCCAAATCTTGTGAAATTAGTAGCACCAATTATATTTTAAGACGAAACTAAGATAGTAATAAGTTGAATTATGGAGGGAGACACAGATCGAAAGAGTTGCAAAATATTTTTAAAACAAAACATGACCTGATTTATTCATGTTTGGAAAATGACAACCTACAGTGCTCCTACAGTTTTGAATGAATGAATGAATGAATGAATGAATGAATGAATATATGAATGAAGTCCCATGCTTAGAGCTTTTTAAGTTGCTTAAACTAAGAATTAAACTGGGTAGGGGCGCCTGGGTGGCTCAGTCGGTTAAGCGTCTGACTTCAGCTCAGGTCACGATCTCGCGGTCCGTGAGTTCGAGCCCTGCATCAGGCTCTGGGCTGATGGCTCAGAGCCTGGAACCTGCTTCCGATTCTGTGTTTCCCTCTCTCTCTGCCCCTCCCCCGTTCATGCTCTCTCTCTGTCCCAAAAATAAATAAAAACGTTAAAAAACAATTAAAAAAAAAGAATTAAACTGGGTAGAACTTTATTGCTTGAGTTATCCTAAATTAAAAACTGAACTAAATAAAAAGAAAAAAAATTGGTGCTCTCTGTGTATATAGTCCCTGAGGTTGGGATTATGATATATACTAACACTGATGAGGACTCATGATCAGAAATGGTGTCAGGAGCAACCTGGGTAGGTGTAACAAGCCCAGCTAATGCCCCATCTAAGATTTGCTTCATTTCACCTACCTCGGACATTTGTTTTGCTCTCCTGCCTTTAGCCAAAAAACTCACTTGCTGCCATATCCATCAGAAAACAGCAGATGGCACACTCAAGCATAGTAATTGAGAAACTGCAATAAAGTCACCATTTACAAAGGTGTTAATACAGTTAAGAGTCACCAAAAAGGGATGATGGGGCATCTCAGAGCAAGCTACGATGAGAATCCATTACTGCCCATAGGATGAGAGGGCAAGGCAAAGAAGAAGTGTTGAAACCTAAAGAGAGTAGCTATACAGAGACAGCCATCTGACACATGACCTTTAGTAGAAGGATTCATGATGAACTACACAGAAGGGAGCTGAGGGAACAAATACTACAACCTCACTCTTTTCCCTGCCTCTGATCACCTGTCAGTGCTTCCACTGGCTGATCTCAATCAGAAGCCAGCGGGAAACAGAGTTCATGGATGCAGTCCATAAAGGTCAGCATCCCGGGGCACAGTGCAAAATAGAGGGTAGAGCATGGGTCTTCAGGAACAAGTGGAAAATATCATGCATGTTGAAGAAAAAGAAATTCCACAACTTACACTTACAATCCTGCCAGAATTTGACAACTTTTCAATGAGAAACTCAACCCATTTAATTTTTCTGTAAGGTAAGGCAAAAATCCAGGCAAATTGCATACAATAAATATTTATAGAATAATTATATTGAATGGTGAATTAAATCCAAAGGGATGATTAAACAAATAGGCTATATAGAAGTTGGGGGGAAGGAGGGAGAGAGAGGAATAGACAGAGATAGAAAAGATAGAAAGAGAGAGAGAGAGCGAACATGAACATAAGTTTTTATTCAGCCACCATGATTCTAGTAAAGGAGAATGTAACCTAGCAACAGAAGCTTTACAAAACGGTTTGCTCATAAATTGTTGAAAATGGTAGTGATATCAGAATGCATAATTAAATAAAGAGAAGTTACCAAAGCGCTGACTGGGGACAGAGAGAACTAATATCTAAGTAGATGGGTAAGAAAGATCAAGTGGTTTGTGGGGTGCCTGGGTGGCTCAGTCGGTTGAGCGACCGACTTTGGCTCAGGTCGTGATTTCATGGTTTGTGAGTTTGAGCCCCGTGTCGGGCTCTGTGCTGACAGCCCAGAGCCTGGAGCCTGCTTTGGATTCTGTGTCTCCCTCTCTCTCTGCCCCTCCCCCACTCATGCTCTGTCTTTCTCTGTCTCATAAATAAACATTAAAAAAAATTGAAAGAAAGATCACGTGGTTCTTAATATTCAAATTCTGATGTAAAACCTTTCTACACGTTATTTTAAATAAATATTCACATAAAGTGAAAACTGTTTAGAACGAAACAAAACTAATTTTTGCTGGAAAAGCATGTGCCTAAAATAGATCTTTTTCAGTCTAAATTTGAAAAAAAGTAAGTATAATCTCAACCTTGCAGGAAAACATTTATCTTTAAGTTTGTGACCCTATCATAGTTTTTCAATAATGAAAAAAACAGCCGATACTTAGATCAATTTTGGTATATCCTCCTGATTGATATTTGGTAATATTTATGTATAAAACTATCAGCTAACCACATCATGTGGTTAATACCAATAAATTAATTACCAATGTCATAAATTAATACCAATGTCAGAGTTAGGATAATTTCTCTTTATCACTACTGATTTCATTTATTTACACACACATTGTGAGTTCAAGGGAATATGTTAATTGGTGTATGTACTATATTTTCTTATTTGCTGTATTCCTGACTCTCAGGCATCTGGGGCCTCTCCGCCTCGAGAGAGACTGGCCCTCTTAGAGACAGCCAATTCTTAGAGATAGCAAATGACTCAACTGTCATACGTAAACTAGGCAATCCACAGTCCCTGCCCTAAACTATCTCCTTTCTGGGCTCTTTCACCCCAAAGGACAGTACTTCTCTGCATTAATCTCCCCGGGGCTGGACAACATGCAGCTAGAGATAACCTCCCTGCCCAGAGCCCTCTAAAATTATTCAAACTCGTCAATTCCAACCCTACCTACCTTACCTCGCATTGCCTTTCCCATAGAAACCACAATAAAGGCTTCTGCCCATGCTTCCCTTGTTCCTTCTGCCTCTTGACTGACCCCGGCATTTCTCTATGTGGTCCTCCATGGGTGATGTGCCCCTCTTATTGGAAATTGTAACAAGCTGTTTTTCCAATGGCAGTCACCTCTGATCTGTTGGCCTTACCATACTGGAAAAATAAGAAAATTTACATGTTAAAACAGTTGGTACTAGTCATTATTGTTTATGCTAACGCCTAAAAGAACTGGGCAATAAATAGTTTAGAGCTTTATAATTGACTCCAAGTTCATCTTCTGGCTCTGTGACATTGGGCAATGTAATAAAACTTTTATGAATCTTGGTTCCTCCTTTGGAAAATGGGGATATTCCCTTCTAGAAGATCCATTAGTCCCCTTTATGTTGTTCTCTGCTTTTATAAAATAAGTCTATACCAAATTATCTTTATCTTTATCTTTATCTTCCCATTGGGAAATATAGATTACCTACCTTTTCTTTTATGTGTTAAAAATTCTATATCGTTCATAGTTGCGATTTTACTTAATTGATACCAGCCAAATCGGTTCTGACACAGTTAATATTGACAGTAAAAACCCCACAAGGTGGCGGCAGAGGAAACACAATTATAAGCAGGTTGTATACAAGAGCCTGAGGAAGGAAGCAAAGTCTGGCTTCCCCTTTCCGAATACCTTTCTGAGAATGGGGAGATACAGCCGAATGTCAACCACTTGGCCTGGGCTGCTTTGAGTCTGCCACCTCCTCAGAGAGTCACTTGTCATCAAAGTTCCAGGCACTTCATGAGCCACAGGCAGTTCTTGGGCCCACCTGAGAACCTGGGTCAGCTTTTGGAATTCATTTTGTGAAGAAGCTCAAGTTTTCTCTACAATTCATTGTGGCATTCCACAAATATTAAATGTTAATATTATTCTTAATTCCTTTTTTTAAAGTTTATGTATTTATTTTGAGAGAGAGTGCAGGAGGGGCAGAGAGAGAGGGGAGAGAGACAGAGTCCCAAGCAGGCTCCATACTGTCAGCACAGAGCCTGATGTGGGGTTCGAACTCACAAATGAGATCATGACCTAAGCCAAAACCATGAGTTGGCCGCTTAACCAACTGAGCCACCCAGGCGCCCCAAATATTATTCTTAATTCCTGATCAGTGACATACAGTACATTTATGTGCATATAACTAGTCTGTTCCTGAAAAAGAAAATATTTGTAAAATGTATTAAATCAAACACCACTCGCAATCGATGCTTGCAGCCTTATTTACATTTATCCATCTATTAAAATCATAAATCCTTCATCTTGAAATATTTTTAAGTGCATCACTTGTAGTAATAAAATAATTTGGACCGCTCTATAACTAAAAACAAATTCCCACATAGCACAATATGTCTCTCTTGAATCTTTTACTGCATTGGAAGAGAAAGAATCAATGAATTAACACCATCTGTGCTAACTAAGTTCCAAAATTTTTGCACCAGTTCTAAAGGTTGGGAAGGACTATGCAAACTCCCCTAAGTCTATACACCTTCAACACAAATATGCATTATAGACAAGCAAATGCAATGCACAAACACACGTCCTAATTAGGAATTTAAAGGAGAAAGATTAAATCATTTTAGCAGGAATCAGGAAATATTTTACAGAAGTATTTTTAAGATATTTTAAAATATTTAAAAAAGTAAATCATAAGTTGTACAAATATGAAATCATTACACATTTTAGGATCATTTGCTTTATAAAATGTGGTATCATTTGCAGCCTGAGTGAATTGGTGTGTCATTCTTTGAGTCACTGACTGATTCTACTCATGCCTTCTTTCACTTATAACAAGCGTAGAAGTCCCTTTCCCTCCCTCAACAAAGTCCCTTTCCCTCCCTCAACAATATGGTATACTGTTTTCAGAACTTGCCCAAATTTTCTCATATGTGGTTCTGTGAAAAAATGGCTGGGGCAAAGGCAGCTGCCCAGCCTAAACTCAGAGTTTTGACTTGTTGGGAGACAGTTCAAGAAGGCTGTACTACTTGGGGCACCTGAGTGGCTCAGTCGGTTGAACACTGGACTCTTGATTTTGGCTCAGGTTGTGGGATTGACCCCCATGTAGAGCTCCACACTGGTCATGAAGGCTGCTTGGGATTCTCTCCCTCTCTCTCTGTTCCCTCCCCTCTTGAGCTCTCTCTTCTTCTCTCTATAAAATGAAAAAAAGAAGTCTCTGGTACAATATTTCTATTTCTTTACAGAATTCTTTATACATCATGTTCTGGTCTTTCAGCACAGAAATTTTCAAATGCTTGTCCAAATATATGGAAAAATGTGGAATTTTTTTCTCACAACAATTTTTTTTTTAAATGAGTCTCTTGACCTAGTCATGGCCTTGAGGTCATCAGGGATCAGCCACTGTCATATTCAAAATCATGCCTTTTATCAGGCAAAAGTTAATGTCCCTTGTCTTCCTCAGAAGAAATTGTGTCAGGGATGCCAGAAAGACTTGAGGTGAAGCCTATTTAAAACTTGATTCCTTGGACCAGAGGAAAGTCCTTACTGTAGTTGATTGTACAAGTAGATATTCGTGGATTGTTTAGCCTGACCACCAGATTCTCTGACACCACCAGTGTGATTTTCTCCTCCAAATGTACCTCTAGTCTCAGTCCCAAAGTATAAAGTGTATAAAAGATGATCTGCTGTCTTTGGAGTAGGAGTGGGGCCCAGAGCCTTGCCCACTGAGCCTCTCTCCATACCCCTCTAAGGTATCACTATGTCATATTAAGTTTCCTCAAAGTAGGGTTTGAATATTAGTCACCAAGGGTATGACAGACTTGGAATAACAGTGGCTACACAATGGAGCTTTATTGGGTGTGAAACTTGGATTTCCTGATAGTCTTCCTAATTTCCCTCTTAATGGTAGAAGAAGTATAAGAAATTCCAGTTGCTTAACATAAGGAAGACAGTTTTGAACCAGAGGGGTCGCTGATTCTCTTTGCTGAACCAATGGGTTGGGGACTACCCAGAGCTTAGGTAACAGTTAGGTGTAAGATAAGCTAAAATTCCTCTAACGTCACTCAGGTTCAGATTTTCTGCCCTTGTTTGTTACTTTCCAGTTCACACACATTAGATGACCTTTTTAGTTGAATTTATATATGATCCATTTTTTTCAAATATCTGCTGGAGATTTACATTCTGAAATGTTCACAGGGCTACTGCCATGAAGGTATGTATTTTCTGTGATGTAGAATACATTTCATTTGTTCTAGGAAAATATCTGACAATGTCCAGGTCAATGGATTTGGTAGACAAATGTTGCAAACTACATTTCTCAGAACAAAGTGCTGAAAATGTATGTTCATTTATATCTTGGCTTTAGCTAAACTGAAAGGGAATGACCCAGGAAGTACACAAAGTGCAGCTGAGTTTTTCATATTCACCTGGGTAGCCTAGGAAACTACTTACCTACTCACTAAAATTTATCTGTAACCCCCAAATCATTACTTTTGATGAATCATTGGTGGATCTGTGCAGAGTAGCGAAAAATTTGAATCACCTAATGCGGATGTTCCCAGCCGAGGCTGAACAAGGCGAAGTTTTCCCTTCTTGTTTCAACTCTCATACTATGAACAAGTGTCCTTTTCATGGAATATTTAGTGCCGATTTTTTGCATTTTTGTGCTTTTTGTTGGTGATTTCACTGTTTAAAATGACTCCAAACAGAGTCCTGAAGTGTTATCTGGTGTTTCCAAGCACAGGAAAACTGTGATGCATCTCACAGAGAAAATGTGCATTGGATAAGCTTCCCTCAGGTATGAGTTATAGTGCTGTTCAGCGTTGAGTTCAATGTTAACGAATCAACAGTACATATTACATGAGGTGTCTTTAAACAGAAACACACACAAATCAAGGTTATATATTGATTCGTTTTTAAAATGTTGTGAGCAGAGTGTGACCTCATTCTGTATATCCCCAAGAGCAGTGGTTCTGTATTCAGTGATTCAGTACAACTTTATAGTACAAAACTATCATGAATAATGAGACTCTGCTGGACTCAGCCAGCACTAGGCTAGCAGAGGCCCTAACACCTCGTCCTCACCTCTGGCTGGAGAGCAGAATCACAAGTGGAATTGAAAGGGAAAATAACTGACACTAAAATTCCAACACTGGAGATTTGGATGCAGTGGATAATTGTGTACATCTTTCCATGTGAGTCTAATATGCAGCTCACCGGGCTTGAGAACAACTTCCTAACTCACTCTGTGGCCACAACAAGAATTGAACGGCTGCTTTGGCACTACTTCCCACTGGGGGTGCTCTCCAAGGGCAATATGTGTGCTCCAGTAGGGAAATCAGCTAGAAAACAAAATTTTCTAGCTTTCCTTGGGTCATCTGTATATTTTAAAATTTAAATAAAATGGTTTGAGCGCCTAGGATAAACAGTGCCTTACTATTAAACATCAGGATTGTTTAATTTATGAGCAGATACCACTTTATGTTAGGGAAGGATACAACCCAGTTCCAGCCAATGAAATATACAAGAAATTCTGCTGCCGGGGGGGGGGGGGGGGGGCTCCTAGGACATTTTTTTTCCCTTCACTGTTGGGAGGAAGCAAATGGGAGAAACTTGATGCTCCAACCCTCTACAACAAGCTTTTAACTGAAGCTGTGAGAAGAAATAATGTTTGTAGCTACTGTAGCCATTTTGCAACCATGAGACGCATCCTAGGGTTCTGACATCAATGAATGCACTGACTCCTCTTGTTATGTGAGAAAAATCAATCCTTCTGGCTGCACCACATTTACTTAGCGTTCTTCATCTTGTAGCTGAAAGCATGCCTACAGAGATGGCCCTTTCCATTCTGCAGAGCATTGTAAGTCTCGCACTATCCTTAAGATGTCTGAGGATTCCTCGGGGGCTTATGCTCTCATTGTCACCCTTGGATGGAATTCTCAATCCAAGTTCCCTGTCACAATTTCAGCAGATACATTTTCTTCCTATGCAGCTCTGCTGTACCACATGGGGTCACCAGCTCTCTTTATTCACCAAAGCACCACAACACAAAGCTGTTCTTTGTGGCAGACTTTTATGAAAGATCTGGGACCAAGAAGGGTCAGTACAGCAAGTGCAACATAAGAATGTGCTTGTTATTCAATAATAGGCATTGCTGCCCAAATATCCCGGCCATCCCTGCTACTGGGAATCTCCCACAGACTCTTTCTCCCCTTGGCATGTCAACATGGTCTCCCTATGAAGATCTCTTCCTTGGAGACCTCTTCCTCATCTCAGACCACTCCCTGTTGAAGAGATGTGTATATGCACACAGGCATATACACCTATATTTACATAATAAGATACTGGTAGGAAATACACTTAAAATATTAATAATGCTTATCTCTGGGTGATGGGAGGACAAAGTAATTAATATAATCATCTTCAGTATTGTGTTATTTCCTTCCAAAATTTCTACAGTGAACATAAACTGTTTCTTAAGTGAAACATTAATTTTATTAAAATATTCAATTCCCGAATACATTTCATATCCTATTGCATGCCTGGCAATGATATGAAATATATTCAGTTTGCATGTGTTAACTTAGTATACTGACATTTGTCACAAAGCAATACTAGAAATTGGAAATGTTCTTCCAAGATCTAAATGCTGAATTGCCCTTCTTTTTCCGACGTTCACTCTCCTTTCACCTACACATCTTCCTCTTCTACTCATATTAATTCTGCTCTACAAATTCATCACAGCCTCTAGTGCTTGGGCTCTCTAGAGCTGAGGTCTCCAAGGAGTTTGTTTTTGATTCCTTATTACTAAAAGTAGTTGACCGTGGACCATAATAAACTTTTGTATGTACTTACTTAGAAAAATCTTTACGTATACAACTGTAATAATTTATCATAAAATACAAACAAATTAAATAGTAAGGCATCAGATGAAGATGAAATGACATTGTTCAATGTCATTGATATAATCCAGTGGGTTAACAATAAAAGGTATTTTGTAATTGACAATGCTTTTTTATCTAAAAAAATCTTAGTTTAACCCTTTGTGATTTAGCAATTCAAATAGATTGATTCAATTTATGTTGATATTTGATTTCAATAACTCGTTCTATAACACACCTACTTCAAAACTTTGTCAGTTATAATATGAACAGGTGAAATAAAAATATTTAACTAATTGTATGGGGGTGGATATTAAGTAATTAGAGCAGCAACCCTTTAATCAAAATGAACACAGGATGAGACATCTAACCCCAAGTGTTTACCAGCTAAATGTCAACCGTCATTTCAAGGAAAAACACAATGACGCTCTAATCCCTCTGATTGAAGCTTGCTCTCAACCATTGGTTTTAAAATCAAGTAAAAGAAGCATGGCCAATTTCTGCCTTTGAGGTAAAGGTGTTGTTTTAACAAAAACATGTCCAAGTGACTGTTTTTGAAAAGACTTAAGCTATGGAGGAAGCATTTGGAAAAACAGATGTTTGGAAAAATGTTCACTGATACCTGATTTTTTTTTTCTAACAGTGTTTGTTACGTAAAAAGACGTTTACATGTGCATGCTTACAACCAGACCTTTATAACTGAATTGGTAAAAATAATTAAGAACTGAGTATCAGGATCTGATAAACTTAGCTAAAAGTTTTAGCTTGCTGTTTTGGAACTCCTGTTTTGAAATATAAAGCTGTGACAGTACACTTTCAATAACCTTCTCTGCTAAATCAGTCTATCAGCTTCTGTTTCTTGAAAAAAGTGATACTGTCTAAAAACTCAATTACATGGCTAGTTACTATATAGGTTTACATATATACGTCACCAATTATTTCCACTATAAATTGTGCATTCTCTGAGAGGTAGCAACATCTCTTACTCATTGCTTATATAAGAATGCTGGCAGTTGCTTCTTGGACTGGTGCTAAGTGCTTTACGGTCTAACCTTTGAACAACCTTATAGCATGGTACTGGTGTTCTTGTTTCACAAGTGCAAAATTTTAGGTGATTTTTCCTAAGAACACACAGCAATTAAGAGGCAGTGCTGAGGGTCACCTGGGTGGCTCAGTTGGTTAAGCATTGACTCTTGGTTTCTGCTCAGGTCATGATCTAACGGTTCAGGAGTTTGAGCCTCACATCGGGCTCTGTGCTGACAGTGTGGAGCCTGCTTGGGATTCTCTCTCTCTCTCTCTCTCTCTCTCTCTCTCTCTCTCTGTCTCTTCTTCCCTCTGCCCCTCCCCTGCTTGTGCTGTCTCTGTCTCTCTCAAAATAAATACCTGAACTTAAAAAAAAAAATAGAGGCAGGGCTGAGATGTGAGTTCTGATGTCCTGGCTCAGGGTCATGATGCTTAATCAGAACAGTATACTGCTAGATTAAGTTTAAAGCCACATTCAGCTGTGAAATTATACTTCCAGTTTGCCAAAAAAAAAAAAGTACAATTACTTCTCAATTGTACAAAACTCAGATGAAAAGTTGGATAATGGCAGGAGTCAGTTATCTTGTATCTTTCTGAATTACTGTTTCTGAGAACAAAATGCTAACAAGTGACTTTTAAAATTGATGAGGTGATGGGGCCTAAAATGTTTCTTTTGGGTTTAAAAAGAAAAGGCAGGTCTAGAAAAAAGGAAACAGATAAAATTCAACAGATTTTCTATCCCAAAGGAAAGAGGAAACAGAAACTGATATTTAGACAACAAGGAGGAGAATGAAAATGAAACTTATCAGGAAAATTGACAGAGGAAAATGCCCAAACAAAAAGCAGAAAATAAACTAAATCATGCTGCACACTTGTGGATAAAGAAAAAAGACATGTTTTGAGAGACAGGCTCGGCTTCCCCCCCCCGCAATCTCCTTCTTCCAGAAGGGGTCCTATCAAGATGATGGAAGATTCCTAAAAAAGATGTTCCTTTCTATTTCCTTCAGGCTTCCCCACCCATTCTCAGTCCTCATCATTCAATCCTCATCCAGCAAAGTGACTCTTACTTGAGAATAAATATGAATTGTTGTTGATGGATATTATGGAATGGTAATGGTGTGATTTAGAGGAGGCTGTCTATATGGAAAATCAACCGGTGAAACTATAATGTGCATTATTATCTAGGTCTTACCAAGATCAGGAACAAGACAAGGGTGCTCACTCTCCCCACTCATATTCAACATAGTACTAGAAGTCCTGAACAGAGCAATCAGGCAAGAAAAAAGAAAGGAAAGGCATCTGAATTGGACAAAAAGAAGTAAAGTTGTCTCTATTTGCAGGTGACATGATTCTATACAGAGAAAAATTTAAAGACTCCACCAAAAACCTAATTAGATCTCATCAACTAATTCATTCAGCAAAGTTGTAGGATATGAAATCAATATACAAAAATCAGTAGCATCTGTATACTAAAAATGAATTATCTGAAAGAGAAATAAAATGATCTCATTTACTATAGTATCAGAAACAGGAATGGATCTGACCATAGTCCTCATAGCATTTGTTCTCTATTATTTGGTATTTGTCCTCCCACTCCCATTAGAATGTGAGCTCCATAAAAAAAGAAACTTTGTTCAGTTTTATTAACTACACAAGAGCAGCACTGCTCATATTGCAGGTACTTAATAAATATTTTCAAATTATTGTATGAACAAATGAGGTAAGCTGAACACTAAATATCAAAGCTTCTACTTTTGACCTTCTGTCACCCCAACAGCAGTTCCATGGTGTTAAGAAGATGACGTTATCTCCCCATATTTGACTATCAAAACCTTTGTATCCTCCAGTGTTTGAAACCCAAGGACAGAGGGATGAGTGTTAGGGGACAGAATGATTTTTGGTTGGTTGGTTGGTTTTTGTCTTAACATACTGAGTGAAACCGGACAGCACCTGAAGAGCAGGCATGGAGGGAATTTCTTGGAATAGTCCTAAAAGATATCTTCATATACCCAATAACTAAAATTGATCATTTGAATACTTTTGTAGAGACATCTAATTTGATATCTTTTATTTAAGGGGCCAACTCCCCCAAAATAAGTAAATACATAGTAGTGTTTTATGAAGAAACGTTAAAGAATAATATAAAGCAGGTTCATCTGCAAGGCCAAAGTTGCATTTCGCTTCAACAACTTTCACTATGTGTCTGACATTGGACCAACTGCTAAGGTCAAGGCAAATAAAATTCTCATTGGGGATAATCAGCAAGGACCTACTGGTAGGACCTACTGCTTGTATTATACTGGTTACTGTGTAAATATGTCCTCTCTTCAAGCAGCTTACACTCCATATAGGAAGAAAAAGCTTAGCTACATAATATCATTAGAGCATAAAATAAGATAAAATAAAATGAAGAGCTCAATTGAATATTTTGTATGCCTCTGACGAAAACAAGTATTTCTCTTACCTAGTCCAAAGCACCACCAGGCCTCCCTGTCCTATCCAAACTTCACTGAATGTGCTTTGCTAACAGATTACTTTTCCTAAACGTATCTTTTTAAAGGCTTAAGTGACCCCCTCCTTCCTCCACATAACTCTAGACCATGAGGTTCTCATCATGAAGCATATACACTACTACCCACAGCCACCCAGGGAGGCAGAATATGAGTAGCAACCTGAAGAACTCACTTTTATGTGGCTTCTGTACTGAACCGAAGCTGCCATTTTTCAGTGTGGGTGTCTTTTTTTCCCTCATGACATAGACAAATGTTGATGTTTACTACAAGTTGGTACATTAGTTGCTAATTAAGTTCCTAGCTGCTTCAGCCAAAACTTTCTGTATTGAATCCAAGAAAAGAATGGCAGCTATATCAAAAATAAGTTGTTGGGGATTTTGTTTTGTTTTATTAAAGGAAAGTTGTATATTAAAGAATATGGGGAACTTACAGGCTGAGAGATAGAAAACCTTCATTCTTGGCTTCCTCCTAAGCTGAGTTGGTGGTTAAAGTCCCTCTTCGTCTGTCACTGGGCCCTGGTCAAAGCCAAATAAATACTACATGAGGCAAGAAAATAAGGTGTTTATCATTATTCACTCTTTCCCCACAGGCTGTAAAAGCAAAGAGGTCGTTTCGGGGGACCCACAGGAAGTCAGGTGTATTCTAGAAAGGGTGCAGGGGTCACTTCATCCTGGCGTTCTGGGTCTACACATCTCTGGAAAGATGTCTTCTTAGCTTTCTTAGCTTTACCTCTTCACCCCGTACCCTGCAGTCTTAGCAACTTACCACCGGGGCAGCGGGTCAGGGCAGAACCTACCTGTACGCACCAACCAAGGGTGCCTCCTTCTGTTGGCATCAGTGTTACAGGCATCTTCTCTTCGCTTCTGCACTGGGAAGTCCCCCATAACGCGCTTTCAAGCCCTGCACGTATGCTAGACGGCGGTGGGAAAGACATCTGATTTTGAGGCAGAACCCTGCAAAGAAGGGAAAACACCTGCATAAGAAGCATGGCTCCACCGGGGCTGTCTTATTCGAATTCGCTTTCTTTTTCCGTTTCCCACAGTGCCTGCGACCGAAACACGGTCCTTGCCAGGACCAACCAAAGGGCGTCTCCTCCCCAAGGAAACCTACACTCCCCGCCTGGCGGATTACGTCGGGAAAGCCCTGACGCAGGGGGGGAAGAGAATCGAAACAGAAACCGAAGTTCGGAAAACTACAAGAACTGCCCGGCGGAAAGCGGGGCTCAAAGCTCCCTCTCGAGTTTGCAGCGGCGGGTCTCTGGCGGGTCTCCGGCGAGCACTGCAGAGAGTCGGAGGTAGCGCGCCTGCCCGGCCGCAGCGTCTCGCCGCCGCGTCCCTAGGCCCGTAGGCCCGGCCGGCCACCTGCCCACCCGCCCCCTCCGCGGGTGCGACCGACCGCGCCCTCGCGCCCCGGCCCGCGGGCCCTGCGCGCACCCCGGCCGTCAGGCACCTGGCTGTGAACCCTGTGGCTGCCAAGGCAGCCGACCGCGGCGCGCACCTCTCACCTGTTGAGCAGAGAGAGAACAGCAATCGTCGGTCTACTTGGGAGAACCCCCTCCCTTTTCTGAGCACGAACGAAAGATGTCGAATGGATATTGCGCAGACAGGAGTTTCTGCTACCTCCTCTCGTGTTTCAGGACCAGAGTGAAAACGTACATCCAGGTGGAGCCCGTACTGGACTACCTGACCTTTCTCCCTGCAGACTTGAAGGAGCAGATTCAGAGGACGGCCGTCACCGCTGGGAACATACACGCAGCGGAACTGCTTCTGAGCACCTTGGAGAAGGGAGTCTGGCCCCCGGGCTGGGCTAGACAATTTGTGGTGGCCCTTCAGAGAGCAGGCAGCGTTTTAGCCGCCCGCTACCTGAACCCAGAGCTCACCGACTTGCCCTCTCCATCCTCTGAGAACGCTCATGATGAGTGTCTCCAGCTGCTGAACCTCCTTCAGCCCTCCCTGGTGGACAGAATTCTGGTTAAAGATGTCTTGGATAAGTGTGTGGAGGAGAAACTGTTGACAAACGAAGACAGAAATCGGGTAGGTGTCCTCTCAGGTGGAGGGACATTTTGTAACTCGGGGTTGCGCCTTCATTTGCCCCACTCCAAATTGTCTTTGGTATCTTTGGGTAAATGTGGTTCCTTCCTTCCTTTAGAATTCTCGAGACTAGTCAGGCACTTACAAACATTATTTTGAAAATTTAAATATAAGAAAAGCTCTTTTTCTAATCCTTTCACTAAAATAAGCTAAAGAGGAGCTAACTCCAAAATAGTAATGCATACTAATAGATAACATTTATTGAGCACTTACTGCAGACAATTGGTATCATGTGCAAAACGTATATCAGAGTACATGCTCCCAGTAATCCATTATGACTTTTAAGGTTATTGGGGCGCCTGGGTGGCTCAGTTGGTTAAGTGTTTGACTCTTGAAGTGGGCTCAAGTCATGATCTCACAGTTCATGGGATTGAGCCCTGTGTTGGGCTCTCTGATCGCAGTGCAGAACCCGCTTGGGATTCTCTCTTTTCCTCTCTAGCCCCTCCCCTGCTCGTTCTTTCTCAAAATAAATAAACTTAAAAAAAAAGATTTTTTAGATTATTAATTTTGTTTTACAGATGATAAAACTGAGGTAGGTTAATAACTTGCCCCAGGTGTTCCAGGAAAGCAGCAGCAGAGCTAAGGACCTACTTCCTGGTGGTGTGCAAGTATATGTCTTAATTTATATAGTCCATTGAATGGACCCATGGGCTGAGTCCAGTCTATTACTGGTTTTGCAGACCCAAAAACTAAGCATGGTTTTTACATTTTTAAATTTTCAGTGTTGATAAAGAAAGTTTTCCTGGAACACTGCCATGTTCATTTACATGCTAGGACAGCTTCTGCACTTTTTAAGAGTAGTTAAACAGAGATCATACAGCTCACAAAACTTGCAGTACTTATTATATGGACTTTACAGATAAAGAAATGCCTATTTTTGGCCTATATTATACATTATGCCATTCAATCTTGGTCCAAGTGGAGAAATTACGACACGCACACACACACACTCTTTTTCTTTAATCAAAGTTATAAGTTATGACATTGTCTGGGAATCAAAAGTGGCAGATAATTCATTGAAAAAATAAACATTTTATTTTGCAATTGCAGTTTTTTTGTATTAGCAAAGAAGTAGTAGATTTTTTAGGTGGCATTTTGACAGGGTGAATTTTACAGGGAACTTTACATTTAATGTAATGTTTCATTGTTCATTGTTTCCCAATGAACAAGGTTTCTCCCTTTTTCTTTCTTTCTTTCTTCCTTTCTTTCTTTCTTTCTTTCTTTCTTTCTTTCTTTCTTTCTTTCTTTCTTTCTCTTTCCTCCTTCCTTCCTTCCTTCCTTTTAGATTCATCAGTTATTTGTATCTTCATTACAAAGCTCAGGCATTGGCCTCACATGAGCCAGTGATGTAACTTGGTCTTTAGTGACTAAAGTTAGTGTTCCTTTGTAGACGTGACAGCCATAGGGCCTGTCCAAAGACCCAGGCATGCATCTAATTTTGATGGCTGGTTTTCCCAACAAGTAAATTACTTTACACTGTTGTCTGTAACGTTTATGTAGTTTTGTGTATTGAGAACCAGCTAGAACGCATTCTAGTAGTCCAGCTGGATATGACAAATGTGTACATCACTGTGGCAGAATCTTAATTTGGAAGACAGTATGCAGCCTTCAAGCCAGCTGGAGATGGAAGATGGCATTTCCAGCCACAGTAGCTGTTAGGAAGTCCAGAAGCAACAGAGTCCAGTAACACCACAACGCTGTTTATGTTTGGTGGGTATGACGTCCCGATTGCCAGCGAAACAGCACTTCTTATTTACTCTAAATACTTCTGCCTATCAGCATCACTTTTGTCTTGCCTGGATTGAATTTCCGCCAGCTAGATTTTATCCAAGCTCTTGATTCTGGCAAGCTTGGAGGCAGCTAGCAGTAAAGCTTGGGATTTGACACAGAGAAGATGTAGACTAAAGGGACATTTGTGTACTGGGTGGCAGTTAAAGCCAAAGCAACCCAAACTCTCCCTCAAATTCATATTTCAAAAGAGGCTCTGAAAGATGGAGGAGCTATGCATTTGAGGCTTTCTAAGGAGGAGTAGTGTCTCTGTGAGATTCTGGAACCGTCTTTGTACACATCATTTTAATGTGTCATCAGTCTCAAAACTAAACTATTGATGACAGTGGAAAAGAAGCTTTAGGGTTAGAGGAATCTATGTTGATATGGGGATCATTGATCACCATTTATCTCAAAACAGCAAAGCGTACTGGGGAAAAACATGAAGAATTTGGAATGGGAAAACTATTCCCATCTCAAATCTATGTTTGTTTCTTACTATATGTGTGTTACTCTGGGTCAAGTTATTTAAGTTCCTTGATCCTAAATTTACCCATGAAAATGGACATAATCATGTCTCCTCTCACTCACACTACTTTAGTGAATGCAAATGAGAACTCATGTTTATGAAAAAAGTCTTATCAAGAGTTGTTCTGATATGATGATGATGATGATGACTTCTATCATCATTCATTTGGGTACATTTGCCTGTGAATTTAAAGTTTCAGAGACTTGGGGCTCCTGGGTGGCTCGGTCGGTTAAGCGTCCGACTTCGGCTCAGGTCATGATCTCACGGTCCGTGAGTTCGAGCCCCGCGTCGGGCTCTGTGCTGACAGCTCAGAGCCTGGAGTCTGCTTTGGATTCTGTGTCTCCCTCTCTCTGGCCCTCCCTCATTCATACTCTGTCTCTCTCTGTATCAAAAATAAATAAAACATTAAAATAAATTTTAAAAAAAGATTTAAAAAAATTAAAAAAAATAAAGTTTCAGAGATGTACGCAAATCCCCTACATTGAAGCTCAGATATGCTTAAATTCCCTGGATTAAACTGTGATTCCAAGCAAAAGCTATGTCTTTCACCTCTAGAAATCTAGCTAAGGCTAGGTATAGAATTGGTACTCGATAAGAATTCATTGACTGATTGGTTTTATTTCCAAACAGTTGTCTGGAATAAAGGATAAGGGATGAGAACACATGACGTCATGAATTGCTTTGCCAGGCATTTGGAAATGGATGGATGATGGACACAAGATCCCCAAGCTTGCTTTTGTGACAGCTTAAAGTAGTATTTGAGTAAGAAGTCAGGACTTCTAAAAATTAGTTTAATTATTTTCCTACTTGGTCTGGCATTTTAGTTCACGATTCTCATGTCAATCACCGCAGCCCCTGGCCCCAGACATCAGAGTCTCTAGAAATGATCCTAGATTTAGTTTTGTGTCCAGCAAGTACTCAAAGAAACTTATTTAAAGGATTGATTATTCATTCATTCGGTTTAAATTTATAGAGTGACGTTTTGTGCCAGGCACCATGCTAGTGGTAAAAAGACTGGATAATAATGCGGATATTGTCTCTGCTTTCACGGAGCCTATGTTGTAGTGTGGATCAGTATCCATCTAATAAATAGTTAAAGAATGTCTAGTGTGCGCAAGGCACTCTTGTAAATACTGGAGGCCCAACAATAAATATAAGAATCACTTCATAGATCATTGTAATGTAACGATCCCTAATAGAAAGGGAGTGCCCTTGTACTGACCTGCTTTTTTTAAGGATGCTTAGTGACCTCTTGGCACATCCATTGACTTAGACAGCCATGAATTTTGGAAAAGAGGTGATAATATAAACATTTCCATAGTGTCTTAATAGCAGTCCGAACACCTCAAGAGAGGTGCATGTTCCAATCCTGGCCAGCTCAAAGCAGTAAACATCCATAGTTCAGGAAGACCCCATAGATGTCTCATTTACATAGGAGATCCAGAGATACTGTGATGAGTGCAGCTAGAAACCAAGTCCAGTTGTCCTTACGTGACCGCCAAAGACCTGAGTCCATCTCTCCCAGCTTACTGTATTGTCAGGTAAATTCTGATGCTTATTAGCAAGAAAAAATACTATACTAGTAAGAAATTAGTTATGGCAATGTGATGATAGATATTCATTTAGAAACACATTAAGTTTTTATGGGGAACTAGCTTTTAAAAATTCTTTGCTTTTAACATATGAGTTTTGCCTTCTGATTTACTGGTGTGAGAGCTAAGGTCTGCTGTGTTAAAAAAAATTACCATTATATTTAAGTAGCTCTCTAAGGTTTTTATGAAAGAGAGAAAACATTTTTGTCAAACTTTACAATTGTGTTGGCAAGCCAGTGTTTAATGAAAAGTATCACTGTTTTCTCTCCTGATTTCTGTTGGAAAGAAAAAACATAGATGAAAGAATTTAGAATGTGAAAGCATATAATTGTATTACCCACAAATTCATTTTTATTTTATAAATTAGTTAGCAGTGTATCCATAGCTATTTTAAACTGCATATTCAGAGAAAGTGTTCACTGGGGGAAGAACATGAGTGAGAATCACTACATGCCCTGTTGAAGTCTCAAGTCTAAATATCTTTCCAAGAGTTTCCATAATCAAACTTAATATTGGAATCTAATGTCTTTAGTATGATTTAGGAGGACAAATTAAGTTATATATATATATGTTTATATATATATATGTTTATATATATATGCTTATATGTATTATATATTTATATTTATTATTTATATATTATTTATTATTATTATATATATATATTTATATATGACTGCTTCAAAGGGAATTGATCTACTTTCTAGCACCCAAACTTAGAAAACTTCTTAAAAACTCAGGATCTTGATGAAGCTGCTAAAATTGCACAGGTGTTATATGTAGTTCCATATTCAAATAATATAAATACTTGCAGGAAATAGTGGCATAATGATCTTCAACTGCCTGAACTCAATAAGGACAAAACAAGCTTGACAAATGTAATTCTACAGTTAATATCAACTTAACTGATTAAGAGTGGAAGAAAATTTAGTGCCTATAATATACTTAGATTTTTAGTAAGAATATTCATTACAGTGCCTCACTTGCTGTTTTTAGAGAAATGCTTTCTGATTACTTCTGTCAGATGGATTTAAAGCTGATTAAAGAGTGGGGTAATTAGAAATAGGAATGGTTGAGTTAAAAGAAGGTGCTCTAGAAAAATTTTTTTTAGTTTATTTATTTGGAGAGAGAGTACACACAGGAGGGGGGGAGAGAGAGAGAGAGAGAGAGAGAGAGAGAGAGAGAGAGAAGGAGAGAGAGGGAGAGAGAATCCTGAGCAGGCTCCACACTATGATAGTGTGAAGCCGGATGTGGGGCTTGAACTCACGAACCATGAGATCCTGACCTAAGCTGAAACCAAGTTTCAGTTGCTCAACTGACTGAGCCACCCATGTGCCCCTAAAAGAAGTTTGCTTAAACCAGTCTTACTTAGTATCTTTAGCAACTATTATTAAATTAGCAAATAATAATAAAGACATTTACAAACAACATAGAAGAAATGTTTCTAATAGGAGATTAATGAAGTTAGAGAAAAGGTAGGAAATGAGCAAGAATCTGCTTAGAAAATGCTCTGGGGGAGATGGACTGAAATCACCTAAATTTAATTAAATCCAGTAGTCATCTTAACCATTTCTTGCTGGAAAATGTGCTTAAATTGGAGAGGATTAGTAAGTATAATTAGAGTTCAGGAAGGCAGTATTTGGCCTCTGAAACCAATTGCCTGGGATAAAATTCTACCTCTGCCATTTAACTAGCTTTGTGGCTCCAGAAAGGTAACTGGATTTTTCTGTGCCTTGGATTTCTGATCTGTAAAATGGGTTAATGTTGGCTCCTTCTTCAGGATTTCTGGGTTAATATATACAAACGCTTTATAATAACATTAGTAAGTATTCTCTAATTAAGACTAACATACCCAATGGGTAGAAATTATGCTGTACACTTCTCTACTAAGTAGTGCCCCTGGTGAAGTGTTTATACAGGTAGATGCTTTCTTCAGTCATCCATAATAATAACTAACACTGAATTTGTGTCAGACACTGTTTCAAAAATGCAAACTAATACCTGACACTAAAAGGTTATGGGACATACTTATAGGACTAGAAAATACAAAAATTTAATAAGAAACAATTAATCTAGCTAATCAACCCAGATTATACATGTAGAAAGTGGACAAATGTTCAGAAGGGCCTTTGAGAGTAGGTAAGTCAGTATTTCTCATCGAAGCCGCTAATTAGAAGTGAGAGATCCTTAAAAAAACGTTTTGGCTTCCCCACACAGACAAAACAAGTCAGAATCTTTGGGAGGGAGGGTAGATCCCAGGCATGAGTGTTTTTTTAAAGCTCCCCAGGTGTGTCTAATGTGCAGGTTGGGTGAAGAAGCCACGACATTTCTTTTCAGTTGCCTTGTTTTGCACATGCAGAAACTGAGGCCCAGAGAGATGATGTGGCTGGCGTCACGGCACAGCAAGCTGATGGTGTGGTGTCTAATTTCTTTCTGGTCTAAATGTGGCTTGTATTAGCCTTTTCTTCAAATGTTTGGTGCTGTGTGAAGTCCTGGGAAGTGCACTGTGATAATGATTACGTGAATGATCCACACCTAAAAAGATTTGCTGGTTTAATCTAAAAGAGACATTAAAGGAAGGCTAAAGGTTGTAATGAATAGATATAGAAATAATTCTGCCCCATACTTTAAGAAAGGAATGTGTGCACAAATCCCTTCGTCTCATAATACTAAATAAACACAAATTTAGGGAAAATATTATAGTCGAGTACATATTACAGATATTAAGTTAGCAAGAATATAAGTCTTGTGATAGTAATTCCTTCATAGTAGTGATAGCCAAGCAATATTTGGTTTCCTATTTATAGACTCCATGGGTTTAAAAGAAATAGCAAGCCCTGGATATACCGAAATAAATTAATGCAAATAGACATAGCAGAACTAGAAATTAAAGACACTTTCTCCTGCACCCCTTGTTCAGAATGGTTGAGGTAAAACATTTATTTCCTAAGCGTCAGTTTTGAATATCTCAGTGGCTTTAAAAATGGTGCATAGTTTTAAGGGGGCTTGGCCCAGAGATTTGCTCCCCGCTACAATCCAGAGTTGCTACAAGTGACATTCGTCTTTTCTCTCATATTTGAATATAAGCCTTTATTAACACTGATGCTTAATTGCTCACTTATTAAACAATGTTTAAACATTGTTTAAAATTGTTCAGAAGATGTTTGTTCTTTTTATCCACTCATCAGTTGATGGACATTTGGGCTCTTTCCATAATTTGGTCAATGTTGATAACACTGCTATAAACGTTGGGTTACATGTGTCCCTGTGAATCAGCACTCCTGTATCCTTTGGATAAATTCCTAGTAGTGGTATTTCTGGGTCTTAGGGTGATTCTATTTTTAATTTTTTGAGGAACCTCCATACTGTTTTCCAGAGTAGTGCACCAGTTTGCATTTCCACCAACAATGCAAGAGTTCCCCTTTCTCCACATCCTTACCAACATCTGTTGTTTCCTGAGTTGTTAATTTTAGCCACTCTGACTGGTGTGAGGTGGTATCTTATTGTGATTTTGATTTGTATTTCCCTGATGATGAGTGATGTTGAGCATCTTTTCATGTGTCTGTTGCCATTTGGATGTCTTCTTTGGAAGAGTGTCTATTCATGTCTTCTGTCCGTGTCTTCACTGGATTATTTGTTTTTTGGGTGTTGAGTTCGATGAGTTCTTTATAGATTTTGGATACTAAACCTTTATCTGATATGTCATTTGCAAATATCTTCTCCCATTCCATTGGTTGCCTTTTGGTTTTGGTGATTATTTCCTTTGCTGTGCAGAAGCTTTTAACTTGATGAGGTCCCAGTAGCTCGTTGTTGCTTTTATTTCCCTTGCCTTTGGAGACATGTCACATAAGAAGTTTCTGTGGCTGAGGTCAAAGAGGTTGCCTATTTTCTCTTCTAGGATTTTGACAGTTTCCTGTCTCACATTTAGGTCTTTCATCTATTTTGAATTTATTTTTGTGTATGGTGTAAAAAAATCATCTTGTTTCATTCTTCTGCATGTAACTGTCCAGTTCTCTCAACACCATTTGCTAAAGAGACATTTTTTCATTGGATACTCTTTCCTGCTTTGTCAAAGATTAGTTGGCCATACATTTGTGGGTCCAATTCTGGGTTCTCTGTTGTATTCCATTGGTCTATGTGTCTGTTTTTGTGCCAATACCATACTGTCTTGATGATTACAGCTTTGTAGTACAGGCTAAAGTCTGGGATTGTGATGCCTCCAGCTTTGGTTTTCTTTTTCAGCATTACTTTGGCTATATGGGGCCAAATTTTAGGATTCTCTGCTCTAGCTCTGAGAAGAATGATGGTGCTATTTTTATTGGGATTGCATTGAACATGTAGATTGCTTTGGGTAGTATCGACATTTTAACAATATTTGTTCTTCTAATCCATGAGCATAGAAGATATGGTATACATATACAATGGAATACTACTCGGCAATGAAAAAGAATGAAATCTTGCCATTGGCAACAACATGGATGGAAGTGGAAGGTATTATGCTAAATGAAATAGGTCAGTCAGACAAAGACAGATATCATATGTTTTCACTCATTTGTGGAAGTTGAGAAACTTAACAGAAGACCATGGGGGAAGGGAAAGAAAAAATAATTACAGAGAGGGAAGCAAACTATAAGAGACTGTTAAATACAGAGAACAAACTGAGGGTTGTTGGGGTGGAGAAGGCAGGGAAATTGTGGGATGGGCATTGAGGAGGGCACTGGCTTGGATGAGCACTGGGTGTTTTGTGTAAGTGATGAATCACGAGAATCTACTCCTGAGGCTAAGAGCACACTGTATACACTGTATGTTAGCCAACTTGACAATAAATTATATTTTTTTAAAAAAGTAAATTTTAGAATAAAAAAATAAATTAAAAATGCAAAAAAAGATGTTTTTTTCTTTTTATCCTCCTTTTCCCTTAAAACAGATTTCTGCTGCAGAAAGCAATGGAAATGAATCAGGTGTAAGAGAGCTACTGAAAAGGATCGTGCAGAAAGAAAACTGGTTTTCTGCATTTCTGACTGTTTTGCGTCAAACAGAAAACTATGCTCTTGTCGAGGAGCTAACAGGCACCACTTGCTTTGGAAGCAATGCAGGTATCTTATTTTACTAAGAAAGAGTTTACATTTTTCCTAGTGATTGAGAGTTTAATGAAGAGTGTAGACACAACACTAAGCACTAAGATAGAATCAAAATTTCAAAACTGGAAGCAATTTGAGAGATCATCAATTTTTTTCCCCCTTTACAAATGAGGAAACTGTTACCTGGGAAGAAATAAACTTACCAAAAGTCACAAAACTCAGCCAAGTGGGCTAGAATATTGGCAGCTGACCACTAGTCTAACACTGTTTCTATGACCCATCCTATATTGGAAACACAGTGATTACCTAAAAGTTTTACTCAAAATAATTGATACATTGATTAGACAACCAATAAATTGGAAGAAAATATTTTTTAGTGGCTATTACAACTCTGCTGCATAGTCTTCTGGACATTTATATCAATTTTTAAGGAATTTATTAAATATTTGTTAAAAGGTTAGTAATTACCAGCGTATCTCAAATTAATTCCTGTTTCTTCGATCCTTCAAATATGATAATAAAAGTAACATTTTAGAGCCCTTGCACATATATTATTTCTAATGTAAACTACCATCTTATTTTTCTTTTCAGGGTGTGGATCTTATGTTTTAAAAAATCTCATATGTAAGATAAATCAAAAGCTAATTGGTAATGAATGATTTAAATAGATTAGAGTCACTTCAGGCCTACTTGACTTTTTCTGTTAATCCAGTCATTCCATCATTTGTTCAATTAACATGGAATGAGTGTGAGACACTGTTCTAGGTGACATAGATGTGGACTTAAATGAGGCACGCAAAGTTCCTATCGCCACATATGCCTTTCTAATGGAATAAGATACACAGTACACACTTTTCTAAGTTGTTTGTGTGGAATAAAAACAGATAGTTACTCAATTATTAGAATAAACAACATATTATATTTTTATTCTATATTATTTATAAAATAGCTTGATTTTGCCCAGTAGTTACAAATACACACACACACACACACACACACACACACACACACACACACACATATACATGTGTATATATCTGTGTATATATATATCTGTTGTATGTATGTATATACACAGAGGTAGGCAGACAGACACGCACACATCCATGATGAGTTCCCTTTCAGGACCTCATGGAACCATTTCCATCCATGACAAACATTCAAGGGCTTAAATTTCAAAGAGAAAGTGGCTGCAGTCTACATTTGTTTGTTTGTTCCCTGGGAAATATTGGTCTCAGTGTATCAAGTGATATTAGAAACGGTAGCCTTTCGGGTCACAAGACCTTGTTATATCCATCCCTCACATTTGATGGTACCTACCCATTTTACAGTTGTGTTCAGTGGCTTCCTGTTTAGGATGGAGTCTAGAAGATCTGCTCCAAAGTGTCTTCTAGATTCCCCTGATATAGACAACACGTCTGGCCATATTTCTTTCTAAAATATTTTTAAGTTCCTCTAGACAAGAAGCTTTGCTAGAAGGGTAGTGTAATTTTAAAAATTACAATTCTTTGAACAAGAGTAATGTGGGTGAATATAGTAAATCCCAGGTAATAGCTACATCGTTAACACCTCGTCACATACACCTGGTGTTCTCATGCCTTCCTCTTACCTTTCTTTACTGCGTGCCACGACTTTGTGTTTTATGAGGTCTTTATGTGTCTGTTTCAGAATGGCTTAGGGACTAAGCCCACGCACATATCTTGGCTGGTCAGGGCCATGCCCTTTGTAAAAGGGGGAAAGGCCTTGTAAAAAGAAAACAGTGGCACCAGCTATCCATCCCCCCTTCCTCCCTCACTGGTCCCACAGCAAGGCTCTCTTATGGTTGGGGATTCTCCTTCATTCGACCACTGCAAGTGGTGACGCATGTTGACCCAGATATGAGGGCTTCCGTGAGGGCAGGGGGCAGCATGCGAAGGGGTCATTGAGCTTCCTCTGAAGGTTTGGAAGGACAACACCAATCCCTGGCTGGGGCAGCATTTGTGCAGTATCTCAACACCCCGACTGCAGGAAGGTTGCTCCTGATCAACTCACTCCAAAAAGTAGGGCTTAGTTTTTCATTTCCTCAGAACATCTAATCAGAGGAGTTGGGCTTTAAGTTTTGTTTCCTGAACTGTACCTCTTTGGATGGGAATCTAAGCATTTTTCTGGCCTTAATGACCAGAGTAACGTTAGCTGTGACTATTCTTGTGGTGAGGAGCTGCTATGGATGAAATTGTGTTTCCCCAAAATCCATATATTGAAGCCCTAATCTCTAATGTGAGGGTTTCTATGGATAGGGCCTCCAAGGAGGTAATTAAGGTTAAATGAAGAGAGAAGGGTGAGCCGTAATCTGATAGGACTATGGCTTTGTAAGAAGAGATCTCTGTCTCTTACTCCACCATGTGAGGACACAGCGAGAAGGCGGCCTGCTGCAAAACTCATAGCAGACACCAACCTTGTTGGCACATTGATCTAGGACTTCCGATCTTCAGCACTATGAGAAAGTAAAATTCTCTTGCTTACGTCATTCAGTCTATGGTATTTTGTTATTGTGGCCTGAGCTGACTGTTACAGCAGCCTAGGCTCCAGATCCTGATGCTTCTTGAATCCTGGCTCTTTTACTTCCCTCGATGTGTAACTCTAGAGCAAGTCCTTGCCCTCTCTGTGCCTCAGTTTACTCCTCTGTGCAATGGGGAGAATACTATTACCTATTACCTAGGGCTACTTTGAGGATTAAATGATTCAACACTTCTATCGCACTTATATGATAAGGGTAAAATAAATTGATTATTATGATTATGAACCCCAAACAAAATGTGTACCTGCAGACATTGCCAAGTCATCTAACAGAGTCCAAAGTCACAACAATTTTCTTTAGGAAATTCTCCACACGCAGACATACTTTCTTTAAGATGGGCTAATCCAAAACGATACTTTAAGCAATTTTATTTATGGGATCAGTCTTCGCTGATAGATTGTAGCTTCAAGAGGACAGAAACTTGATTTTTCTTTGTAGCTCACGTAGTCCCTTAAGAAAACACTGAAAACATGTTGGTTGAAGGAAGGAAGAAAGGCCGTTGGGAGAAATGGAGGGAAAGAGAAGGGAGGGATAGAGAATATTTCATTGAATTCCTAAAAAATCTCCAGATATCCAAAATACATGAATTTAGGCTGACATTAAAGCATATGTACATCTCATATAGAACACATAGCGAGGGAACAAAATGGCAAGAGCGCAAGCTAAAGAAAACCACCACCAAATTTGCATTTTCATAATTCAGCCTTAAATATAACTTTGTATCACTGCATCCGTGGCTTACCTCCTACCAGTAATGGTCAGCTAGGACATCATCATGCTCTTTTTGTGACTAGCATAATACTTATTTTACTGTCTTTTTAGATAAAATTTAACCATTACAAAAGAATTACTCACTGTGTCCACATTAAAAATAGAAATACTGTATCATAACAAAAAATATGTTCCTCGCTTTTCAAAATGTCAAAGTATGAAAGTATATTCTGGCAAATTTCTCCTAGAAACTTCCACTTGGTTTTCACAATAACAATAACAGCTATTTATATTGTGTAGAAACTTGCATTACCGTACAATTTACGTTCTGTTTAGAATTCCAAAGTACTTCAGTCTATGCAGGTAAATGCCTATTCGGAACTCCTGTTTTGTTTTCAGGATAGCAATCACAGTTATGCAGACTCTATAAAAACTTGCATTGCACTATTGTTTACAGTCTCATGCTGTATTCATAGGGACTGAGAGTTTATCACAAGAAGATGGCCCTGAAGTTAAAGAGGGGGTTCTTGTAGCCACGGGTCAGCTGAGTCCAGACAAAGAAGGTCGGGACACGGAGACTCACTCACTGGAATCGTCTTTTGCAGATCCTTGTGTAACTTCAGGTATTTGGAACCTGCACACATTTTACAGCATTTTACTAATTACGACTTCCAGAAACAATCAGTGGGTGGATTGATGACATCACGATCTGTTAAACAGAGGGAGAAAATTCAGGCTTTGGGGTTTTGCAAGCATTTTTATTAAAATCTTATTTCTAGACAAGATTACATTTTCTTTGTGGCTAAAAATGTTTTCATAACTAATGCAATATTAATATGTGATGAATATGAACACATTTGGTTCTAATTTTGCCTTACAAGGTATCCATGGTCTTTGTGATGTGATAGGCATTTATAAGCATACCTTATTTATAAGCATACCTATACCTTATTATAGTTCATAGTTTTTCATAGTTTTCAAATACTTTCAAATGTATGAATTAGTTTGATTCATCCAAAGCTCTGAGAAAGTAAAAGGCCGTTCATTATCTTTTTCTTATTTCATAGACTGGGATGTCTCAGAGAGGTTCAGTTTTTGTAGACACCAAAAGCAAGGCTGTAGAAAGGCAGATGAGGGGAGGCTAAACTGGGGTTGGCTTGATTTGCAGTAACTAATTGGTGACAGAACTGTTTACCGCCATGACCACCTTTCTGATATGAGAAGTCACTGGAACAATAATACCAATTTAATTACATTTC
Source organism: Acinonyx jubatus (assembly GCF_027475565.1). Taxonomy (NCBI): domain Eukaryota; kingdom Metazoa; phylum Chordata; class Mammalia; order Carnivora; family Felidae; genus Acinonyx; species Acinonyx jubatus. The sequence continues at coordinate 149,102,970 of NC_069381.1, read as the reverse complement.
CTTCCCTAATTTTCTCACAATAGGAAGATCTGTCTCCCTTCCCCTTTCCCCACCTAAGGGCCGCATTCTATTTTCATAGGAAATAGTCATTTAACAGAAACAATTTTTCAGGATCTGTAGTGTGCTGGTAAATGTTGAACAAGCAAGTGTCTGGGAGGAAAGAAGGGAAGTCCTGACTTGTAGCATTTGCCAGTCCTCACAAGGCAAATGCTCCCACTAAAGCTGGTGTCAAACCTCCAACATCATGTCCCTGAGTTGAGAAGAGAAAAGAGGGAGCTCACCATGGTGTTAGCATTTCCAGGATGCAGACACGAGGGGCGTAAACAGCATCAACGTCACGGATGATTGTAAATTTCAGGAACACGATAAGGAAGTGATGAGTTTTAAGTATTCATTACCTCGATTTCAATACAATTTGTTTAATTATACATTTATATAATTCATTTGCTAATGTGTATGTATGTATGTATGTATGTATGTATGTATTTCTAGAACTTGAGGGAGAGAGGGTGTGTGCAAGCAGGGAAGGGGCAGAGAGAGAGGGAGAGAGTCTCAACCAGGCTTCAGGCTCAGTGTGGAGCCGAAGATACAGGGCTCAACCTCGAAACCGTGAGATCGTGACCTGAGCCGAAATGAAGAGTCAGTCGCTTAACCAACTGAGCCACCCAGGTGCCCCTATATAATTTAATTTTTAAAATGACTGTGTTTGACAGCCTGCTCACAAAATTCCTGAAGATTTAACAATTGGTTTTTGTGAGCCCGTTTAAGCTGACTCCATCACACCACTGCAGAGTTCACTATTTTTTCTCCATTTTTAAAAAATAATCTCTAACCCCAGGGTGGTGCTCAAACTCACAGCCCTGAGATGAAGAGTCCCATACTCCACTGACTGAACAAGCCAGGTGCCCCCCAAAGTTTACTATTTTCTACTTCAGAAAAGTAATACAGTTGCATTGCAGAATGCTTGGAAAATGTGAAAACATACAAGGAAAAAGTCACCCATACTGCAGCAATGTAGATCTATTACTCTTAACATTTGGGTTATCTGTCCTTCTAATCTTTTTACATAAGTGAATGTTTTATACATGGTGGCATTTCTCCTGGGTTCCTAGGTATTCTTCCACAGCCTGGTTTTTAGTGACTTAATAATATTTCCATTTATTGGATGATTTATAATTAATTAATCAATCGTTAAATATTTAGGATGTTTAAAAATCTCTACATTGTGAACAAGTCCCTTAATATCTATGTTTCAATTTAATTCCTTTTTTTAAATTTAATTCTTAAAAGCATATTACATAACTGGAATTTCTGGATCAAATGATCTCTACAATATGAAAATGCCTGATACTTAATGTCAAATTACCTCCAGAAACTTGTACCAAATTACATGTTCTTTGGGAGTATAAGAGACTGTGTATTGCCCTGATGTCTCTTCTACAAGAAGAGGTAATTCTTCACACTTTGCCAATTTGGTATCTTGCTACTTGAATTTGAATTTTTTGATTTCCAATGAAAAGCATTTTTATAAGTTTATTCTTTTTGTTGTTGCTAATTGCCTATTTTTCTGTTAGTGTATTAATATTCCTCTTGATGGTTTATATGAACTATGTGAAACATGTAGGATAGCAATCTTGTCATAAGTAGCACGAGTGTGTATTATAGTTTCCCTGCTATTCAAGCTTGTGCCTTGTTTATAGTTTTTTTGTGTGTTTTTTCTTCTCTTCTCTTCTCTTCTCTTGTCTTCTCTTGTCTTCTCTTCTCTTTCTTTTCTCTTCTCTTGTTTTCTTTCTTTCTTTCTTTCTTTCTTTCTTTCTTTCTTTCTTTCTTTCTTTCTTTCTTTCTTTCTAATGCAATGCTTCTCAGGGGAGCCGGTCTTACTGAAATGCATTCTGATTTAGTAGGTCCTGTGTGGGGCCTGAGATTCTGTGTTCCTCACATGCTCCCAGGTGACACTGTACTGCTGGTCCTGGACCACATGTTAGGTAGTCAGGCTTAATAAATAGAATAGCAAAAACTTGAATTCTAGAGGGTTTTTTTTTTCATTTGAGCAGCTGCACTTTCTTTCAGAAATCATGATCTGATAGGAATGCCAAAATGTACTATCTGAATGTAGGTTTGTCACATTTTAACATACTTCCTTGGTAGGCTACCTGACGTCTCCATGGGTTACTGGCTACTTTCTAAATCCACACTAGAAAGAATCAAAGACAGGACTGAAGCTGGCAGACGATCCTGCATCTTAAATGCGAGTTTTTCATCAAAGGTTGCCAGCAATGCATCTCATCAGCCTGTAGTTTATGTATCTACAGAGGATTCTGAGTCTCAAAGTGAACAAAATTAAAGGCAAAACTTGAAATTTTTCTATTTTCTTACTAGTTCATATAAAACTTTAAGTTGCATTTTGTGAAAAAAAAATCTAGAACGTAATAATGGCCTTAGGGGACAGAAAGGGTTTTTTGTGTGTGTGTTTGTTTTGTTTTTTACCCCTCTTGTCTTCCCTCTCACCCTCCCTCCCATTTGATCTCTGTACCTTTTGATTCTTTCATGTAACAAATATTTATTTAACTACTATCACGTGCCAGGCATGCAGTGTTCAGTGTTTAGCACTGCAAATACCGTGGGGGAACATAAGAGAGGTGGGCTTCTGCTCTCATGGAACGTTCAACTGATGGGCATGTCAGTCAAACTGTAGCCACTATATGGCTGCACAGTAAGTGCTAATAACAGTCATGCAGTAAATGCAAGTACAGCCTATTAAAACATGTGCTAGTCTGAGAACCTGTGAAAGTATAGTACGCTAAGTGATCTGACGACCCCACCCAATCCACAGACTTTAAGGACCTTCAGGTCTGTAGGATCCTTATGCCGTATGGATTTCCCTGTACACATGGGAGCAAGTCAGTCCAATCCATTCTAGCCCTTTTCAGAGAAGTAACGAAGGGTAATTTATTTATTAAAATGTAGTTCCTTAACCTTAGGCCTTAGACACCACTACTCATAGATGCTATGGATCATTCCAAGTGTGTGTTTATTTTCTTATTGCTCTCCAGAACTAAGATGACGGATATAAATAACTTTTAAAGTACCATTAGCCCAAAGCAGCTACTGATGTTTTTTTTGCTTCAAGTTTTTGTTGCAAAATTTACGGTAGGAAGATTTTGCCTATCCTGTCATCCCTTCGTAGAGTTAACAATCAAAATAAAGGAGGAGTTATCCCATAGTTTCTGATATGCATTTGCATAATTTTGTTTTTTGTATTTTATCGATACTGGTAATGTATAATCTTTATTTTGAATTCTAATATATTGGATTAAGATTTCATATACAGCTCAAATATAGTCAATGCTACCAAAGTAGCATTGAAAGAAACGTATTACTTAAGCTGCACACATTCTATAAATATGATTTTTCATATGCAGAAAGAAAAAATGTGACTTGAATTATCTCTAATTTTAAATTGACTCCTCTAATTTTTATTTCTGAACCAGTTTCTAAAATATTTTTTCAGTGCATAGTCTTGGTGCATACAAATGGTAATTATTTATAGCTTCAATGCAAAGATTCCTTGTATGTTGTTTGTTAGCCCTTTTTACTCCTTGACACACCTGACAGGGTGAGATCTACTACCGCTAGGAACGGCAGCCCACCCTGAAACCAATTTGAATCCCATTTCTCCTTCATCCTTGGGGTGATGTATCAGGATTCCCTAGTAGATGGCTCTGGAGAGTGATTTTGTCCTGACTCCACACTGGGGGCTGGCATTGTTCTTCCTCCCTCCTTCCAACTCTGTGCTTCCCATTCAAAACTGGTTAATAATTGAGATATACCAATTTTTAAAATTTGCCTTCTTCCAAATTAACCCAATAATTTCAAAAAGATATTTGAATAGTTCTCAGACTATGAGTAGAATTTTAATGCTGGATGTTATAGTCCTGCTTTCTAAAGTCACTGGCCATCTCTCATAACGAGAAAAATATTGGAAAACCCCCAACTCCCAAGAAAACATCAGAGGAACACAAAGCCCACGTTCATTTTCTTCCATTGAAAATATTTTAATTATAGAAAATACAAAGTTAGCTGGATTATTTTAATTCTATAGGCTTTCAGTAAAATTGGTTGTACAATTTTTAATAGTCTATTTTTAATAGTCTTTAATAGACTGTTTTTAATAGTCTGCTTTACTGCTTTCTCAAAACAAGCACGTGGTTCTTCTACACCGACCTTTACATTATACTATTTCAGGAATTAATGATCTATAATAAAATAAAAGTAAAGAAAATGAGATTCAAAACAAAATAAAACGCGTATTTGTAATAAACTTACTTTTATGCAGAATTTCACATAAAATCTCCCAGACTTCTTTTATCATTCTGTCTTGGATCTTGGTTAAGAAAACTAGAAAATGCCAGTACCTCAGGTCGGCCAGCAGAGGGCGCTTTTACATTAAAAAGAGAATGGGATTCACTGTTCCAGTGTGGAAGATTATAATGTAACTGTAGAATGTGCCATGTGTGAATATACAGTGCGCATGACTGTGAATGCATGTGTATATTTTGATTTATATATTCGTTCACGTGAAGATTTTAAAATTCCACCCCAGCTAATGAGCTTACCAACCTGCTTGTTTTCAGACTTTAATACCTTCTTTTTCATATTCCCCCATATGTTCCACTCCTTAGGTTTATCCGGTGACATTATGCTTTGGAATATATTGTGGATATATTTTGCATAGATCATGTTCTGTAGGAGGGGTTTAAAAATTGACCTTTATAAAACAGCCTCCTTCTCCCTGGCCCAATCTGTTATAGCACTTTTTTTTGTTGTTGTTTTGTTTTGCCTTTTTATAGACCAAAGTCCAATCTTAGATTTGGTCTATACTAATTTCTGTAAAAATGCCACAAAATTTATCCTTGCACTTGAGGACCAGAATAATGTTTTATGGCACCAGCCTCTAGAAATTCAGAGATTTTTAGAATCTCTAGAAAAAAAAAATACCATATAGCATTTAAGACCTCAGTGGAAAAGATGATCGATAAAGCAACATACAATAAGATTGTGTCAAAATAACCCACACTATTACAGGATTGGTTTGACTTCAGATAACTATCCTTTACTTCTATATTTTGCTAAATTTAGGTACATTAATTATTAGAATTAGAAATACTACTGAGGCAATCTAAAAGGCAAATACTAATTTGAGCTGAGAGAGAGAGAGACAGAGAGAGAGAGATGCTGTCCCTGCTGATGTTAGTGTTTGCTAAAGGTTAATATGGGTTTCTATTTTATTTGAAACCTACCTGGAGCTATCTAAGTTACTTATATGACTTCTAATCGCTTAATAGTTCCACGAGGGTTGTTGTTCATATCTCAGGAATGAAGCCATAGGTATTTTGACAGAAAGGCTATCCCTGGTGTGCAGCTATGACATACTGGATTTATTTTCCTGACATCCTTTCATGGCTACAAACCAAAAACTTTTTTTTTTTTTAGCACCGTTTTAACAAAGGCGGCGGGTTTTATTTCAGTTTGATGCTCGGGCCTTACCTTCTCTATTTAGCATGCGGATGAAGACAAGAAGCCAGAGAGTGAGTTCGTCAGGTCTTGTTCCCGAGAGAACCGAGTCCTGGGGGTATTGCCTTCACCCTCAAAGAGTTTAGAACCCAGTTCCAGAAAACAAGTTATGGCCCCCCAAAGAGAAACAGTCATCTGTCCAGAGCAAAAGAGAGAATGTGTTCAGGGACGAGGAGGGAAGACTTGGGAAGGAAGGAAGATGCAGAGACAGCCTCCCCGAGGAGGAAGGGGAGACCTCCGTTCATCCAGTTTTGGGTTGGGTCTGTGCACAGAAGCGGCAGGCAGCATTTCAGACCGCATGGGCACTGTGAGCAAGAGAGTAGGTGTAGGAAAGTTCAAAGTATGTTTAGGGTGAGGGGTGTTAATAATGCGGAGGGCTCTGCATGTGTGGGAGCAGGGCTTGTGGGGAAAGTCTCCATACTGCTCAGTTTTGCAGTGAATCTGAAACTGCCCTGACAACAAAAGTCTATACAAAATGAATCTAGCTGTAGTAAACACAATAAAATTCTATAACTATGGATGTAGGAGAATAATTCAGTTAAGAGGGGAGCATTTATGGAGGAGGGTGGGTGAGATAAGACTTCTTATATCAATGAGTGTTAATGGGTTTCTCCATAGATTTTATAAATGATTTTTCTAAGGCAAAAAAAAAAATACTCTTACAAGTTTATCATTCATCGTTTGGCCAATTATGAAATATTAGCACAATGCACGCCTGATCGTTTTAGATGATGTTTGTGGGAGAGTCCTTAATCGGAGGAATGAATCCTCTGGGTAGCTGGAACCGGCTCCCACTGGCTTGCACGAGCCTGATGCACACATCTCTTCTCAGCTCCACTCTGTGACATCATGCTGGGAGCTTGAAATCAGCCCTGGCAGGAATATTTACACCATGGAAATTAACAGACGCTTCTATATCGTGGCTTTTCCCCCCAAACAGCTGACCATTGAGCATTTATCGGGACAACCTTAAATGTATCTCCCCATACTTTCCTCACATTTGCTTAAGCCTGCTTAACTTGAATACTTCTTCCTAAGGGATGCTTACCAGCCGAATTAGTTTCCAATTCATCTTCTAGCTTGCCATCCCTAAACCTTGTTACTGCCAAGACTTACTTCCCATGAGGTCATCTAGCTTTTCACTCATAACTTTTTCACTCTGGGACTTTTTGCCTCTGTTACTGACTGGCAGTGAATGAATGGGTCTGGTGGATATGGTTATCCCCACAACCCTGTATTTTAATAACTGTCTTTATATATTGAGACTCAAGTCCAAAGGCTAAAGGGTCTAGATGATTTAAGCCAACACTATTACTTACACACAATTCAAATGTAATTCTGACAGAAACATTTCGGCAGTATAAATTCTATAAACAGGAGCAAGGAGCTCCGTGGATAGCCATGTGGGCCTGTGGCTCTAGGAGAGTTTTTTCTCTTTGGGGAACTCATTTCCTAGAAGCTTGGATCCAGGAGAGAATATGCAAGGTGGGTGGAGGTGGCTTCTCTCCATTCTGCGGGAACACATGTTCCCTGGCACGGAGAGCAGAATCTGACAGACCAAAATGTGAGCGTGTGTGTGTGTGTGTGTGTGTGTGCGCGCACACACACACACACACACACGCACAAATCCATATACATAGAGCTGAAAATAAAAGTCATCTATTTCCTCTCAAAAAAGATTAAGGATAAGTTATTTCAAAAGAAAAGGAGTGTTTGAGTGTTAGGATACTTTGCATTTTAGAAAAAAAAAAAGACAAGAGGTCTTAGCAATGTGTCTGATCCAATTATAGGAGCCCACAGAAAAGCACAGAGTCAAAGGAACCCACAGTGGGAGGAGAGTCCAGAATAACTTTATTGGTGGTCTTGAGGGGTTTGGCTAGTATAGCTCCTCAAAGAAGAGGAAGGGAAAAGAAAGAAAGTGATAAAGGTTCATCTTAGTCCCCAGTGTACACATCACAAAAAGCCTGCTTTTTCCATATGGGCAGTACTCAACTGTTGTTCATTTTTAAGTGCCAGTAAGAGCTATTGAAACAGACAGGACCCTGAGAGAGAGAGAGAGAGAGAGAGACGGAGAAGAAGAAAAGAAAGAAAGAAAGAAAGAAAGAAAGAAAGAAAGAAAGAAAGAAAGGTGGGAGGGAGGAAGGAAGGGAAGAAAGAGAAAAGAAAGAAATAAAGAAAAAAAGAAAGAAAGAAAGAAAGGAAGGAAGGAAGGAAGGAAGAAAGAGAGAAAGAAAAACTAAATAAGTATTATTAGTAGTATGAAAATAAACACACTTAGGAAGCCCACGCAGTAGTTTTGGGCATGCCCATACATGCACATATGTTTGAATCTTGAGGGCTACTCTTCGACATTCCAGGGTGCGTGGGTTATGAAACCAGGCAAAGGGGAAGAACTAAAGAGGTGAAGCTAAAATGCACCACAAGGTCAGAACTACAATAAACATCAAAGTACTGTGACAAGTGAAATTAGATTATTTGCAGACCTTGTAAGCACTACCTCTCAGGGGGAATGGGATCTGCTGGTGCCCTTCTTTCTCAACGAGTACAGGCCCTGGCCCCTTGCACTGCTTCCTGCTCTAATACAAAACCACTTTTTGGCAAAGAGAATGTATGACAGCCAGGGGTAAAAAAAAAGAGAAGTATTCTGTGGGGTGAGAAACACATCTAGATTGAAAATGGGGGTGGGGGGTGGGGGGGCATTACCTGTCAGGAATAGAAGTAAGAACCAATCTGTATCTTACCTAATGAAGCTTAGCCCTTAGGTTGAATAAACATCCTTACAAATTAATTGTTATAATAGCACTGGCCAGTAGAGGGCATACTTTACATTGAAATAGATCTAAAAAGGCCTTCAACCAAGAGGTTTTTTTCATATGAATTTTTTTTTTAACTTCAATATTTTTGGTTCTAAATGGTTTAAAAATATTTTAAAGTATTTAAAGTCTAGAAGATTTTAAATGTGAAATTTCTCAGATTCCAGTTAATATTTCTGCTTTATTAGTAATATTCAAGTTGTGATTGCAAAATGAGGCATTTTTTCCATGGCTTACGGACTGGTCTTAGGATCATTGTACTCAGAGCTGTTCTTTTTTTGTGCTGTTTACAAAGTTATTACAGAAAATCCTATCTTTTAATTGGATGAGTATCATTTTCTTTCATTCCAAAAAAGTTTGATATAAATAACTGCTTTTTTCTTTTTTTTTTTTTTTAACAGTTAGGAATTACCAACATTTTCTAATCTGTTTTGTAGCCAGCTTTGATATTTTCCCTAGAGGAAATGACAGCTATATAAAAGTTAACTAAACTTATTATATAATGTAACTCCAATATTCAAAAGCCCATTTAAGTAGCAACTTCATGAGAATTTAAGATTTGTTCCTCTTCAAGATTCATTTCCTTTATCTAACATAATCATTCTCAAAATAAATGAGAAAATAGAAACTACTATCTGTATTTTAAAATTTTAAGAAAAAAAAAGGTGAAGTCACTTGTTAGCAGTGGCTGAGCTCAGATCTGGAGACCGATCTGTTTGACTCCATAGCACATGTTCTTTTCATGGCAACACCCTGCCTCCAATTGACTACTCTATTTTATCTGATCTATTTTAAAATCATAGACACATGACTTTACTCATCAGGACATAAGTCCAGATTGACGTACTGTGAAAAGTACAAAAGATGAAACAAAATAATCCTATATAAATCAATTACAGGAATTCTTGGCTTATAAACTCAATAGCTTGGTTTAATTTTGGCATCACACAATCACTTGATCTGACCTTGTGTGTGTGTGTGTGTGTGTGTGTGTGTGTGTGTGATTTTTTAAAACATGATTTCTCTTAAGTGACTGCAGGAAGAGAATCTCTGGGAAAGACATTTTTAATGTTATGGGAGTTTCAATATATTTTCTTTTATTGTTCAAGTTATTTCCTCTAGTACTTCTCTTTCTATGAAATAAAAAATATATATCAAATGCATAAAAATTCGCTGCCTAGGAAACAAAATTATTTTTGTGTTGAGAAAGTAGAGATTTTATATATCCTCAAAATGACAAAGAAATAAACCTCTATATATTCACTTTCATTTTCATAATTATCTCCAGCAGAATTATTCCAATTAATTTTGTTTAACAAGGATGGAAGTGTTCCTCTTTTAGATATGTGCAGAAAAGAAAATTTCAAAAATAAGTGTGGATGTTTAAATGTAAAGTAAACGAAAGTCTATCGATGAAATCAGAAATGTGAGCAAAATAAAACAATCTCTCTAGCTTTTTTTCCCCTTGAGAAGATAAACCGTTTCAAGATTGCTAGAAAATTCGACGTTACAATGAAAATGTCTATATGCTCTAAAACGACAACAAAAACCAACTTTCATTTCACTTAACACTATTAGATATAGGATTGTTTGCTTGTTTACAAAGCTTCACACAAAGCATCAGCCATTGCGTGCTATCAAATAAAAAGCACTGGAATAGTGACTGGACTCGGATCCAGAAATTGGGGCCTCCTAGCTCGGCCCCATTATGGCTGTGTGGTCAGGATAAATCATTTAACTTCTCTGAGCCTTGGTTTCTCATCTATAAAACTGAGGTGACAATAGATATCTACCACACAGAATGTTGAGGTTTAGAATGTAATTTACATCTGTGAAGGTACTGAGCTCAGTGTTTTCTTAACACACTGCATATTTGTTTGTTAAGATCAAAATAATCCAGGTAACAAACTTAATTAATAATACCCTATTTGGGGTCACAACTTTCTTTAATATTTATAAATTAATCATGCACGTTGTGTTAAATAGCTTCCCCAAACTTACATATGTTAGAACAGAGCTTGGGGAAAACTTTGACTTTACATATACACAAAATAGTTTTAAGATTGTTGTTGAACTGCTAATGATTAGAGAATCAAATGAAAATCAAGTGCATTACACTTAATGGGAAACAAAGATACAGGGTTAATTTTAGATAACACTTGTTAGTATTTTTCGGTATTTTTGGTGTTATCTTCAGTTCTCAATACCCTATTTAAAACAACAAATGAAAAGCATGTCAAAATTTACTTTTTTGCTTCAGAAATCCTAGTCTGTATTTCTAGATCTAGAATTATCCTTGCAATGACATTTTCCCCATCTCATTTTACACCTTGCCTTTTCCTTATAAATCCTATTCTCTTTTCATCAGTACATCTGCCCCAAACGCTCTTCTGCTTGACAGTTCTATCCCACACTCGCCTCTAAGCTTCTAACAAGGCATACCTCTGGGAATTGCAAAGTGCCATATTTAAAATCTCTCAGTGAGATATACAGGTTTTCCCGTGTAGTCATAAGGGATTCCTCAAATCTGAGTTTGAGAGCTAATCTACGACAACTGGTAGGCACAGTATTTTCAAATTAGTATATTTGTGTTGTGCTAATATACTTAAACAATATGCGTGTCCGTTGAGAATTTTTCCACAAATTCCTTATCAGCTTTCTTTGAACTTAAAAAAAAAGGTATCTTACATATTTGATTGGCATCAGTTATAATTCCATTATATTTCCCGCTAACTAGGCTTATTGGAAGGGAGATGTCGCAGATGTCGTAGATGCTCAATGGAGTACTACTCAGCAATAAAAAGGAACAGATTAGTGATATGAACAACAAGGATGCATCTTGGACGTGTTAGGCTAAGTTAAAGAAATCAAATAGAGGCTACGTATTGTGTGAATCCGTTTATATGATTTTCTGGAGAAGGCAAAGCTATAGGGATAGAAATTAAATCAGGGACTGCTAGGGGGCAGCACGAGGAAAATGAAAACAAAGGGGCTTGAGGGGACTTCTGAGGTGATAGAAAAATCTTGATTGTGATGATGGCTGCAAAACCATGTACATGTGTCAGTGTCAACAAACTAAACCTACCTAAAAAAAACAACCTAAAAAGAATGATTTTTATATTATCTAAATTGTACCTTAATACACCAACTTAAAAAAAAAACTGGTTAAGGAAAAAGAAGATACTTGTAGTTTTGAGGAGTTGTATATGGTCTTTTTCCAGAGAAATTTTATTGATAATATACTATGTGTGTGTTTCCACGGGTTCTGTTACTAGCCCTAAATGGGTGGCACTCACACTAGTTTCAAATAGCTAACGGCTACTTTATGTAATTTGTTTTGTGCCTTTGGGAGCTTTAGCATGAAGTGATAATTATGCAACAAGTATAAGTATTATGAAATGCTATTAGTTGTAAGAAGAACGGTGTTTAATGGAACTCCTGCCCTAATACTAATCAACAACTTGATTTTTATTTCATTTTCCAATTATCAGCACTGAAGTTGCAGTGGTGAGAGTTTATTGTGCCTAATATTACTTACTGGTTATCAAATTCTGGAGGGTGAATTGTACTAGCCCCATTTTAAATGAGGGCAAGTTAGGCTCAGAGCAACCTCAACAGCAAATTTCACAAGTCCTGATTCCAAGGCTGACGTTTGCTGCCATCTTTCATTTACTTTTCCCAGCTTAGCAATAGTTCTGATCCCTGTGGATAAGATGGCATAAATCCTTGGCAATAAACTGTAAAGAGGGAAGTCTTCCCTAGAGGGAAAAAAAGATTTTCCAAAGGAATTGATGCTGAGTACTGAAAACCAAAAATCGGGATTAACAAGTTAAGGGAACGCTCTTGACATTCATCCTCATGGTGACTTTTTGATGGAAGCTTAGTTTAATTGTAGTAAAGGAAAACATTTATTTCCAGCCTCACAGAAGCTTCCATTACAACTGCAGTGCCAGGCTTTAATGATATTCTTTTTGAGCAAATTCTTTTTGAGATTTTGAAGTAATGTTTATCGCTGAACTGTTCTTTTCAGAACCAATCGATAGAACCATGTGGTTTATCAATTCTTTATCCTTTATTAATTCCCTGCCATATTATGTTAAAATAACTCGGTGGTTTCTGTGTAGTACTTTTTGTCTCAATGCCACCATCAAGCCTAGATCTTCTCTTCTTGCACAAAACTTACATGGTGGGGGGACATCAAAAGTCACACGTGTTTACAAATTCGTATTTGCTCTCGAATCGGATGTATGATACTTCAAGTAGGTATATGTGTTTGATTCACTACCCGACAGCTGCTCATCCATAGTAGACTTTTTAAATGTTGCTTGCCAGGAACTCTTACCTTTTATTCATAATTGTCTGGGTGTGCCTTTTCCACTTGCATTGAACTGTATGTACTGTGTGCTGTAGAGGTGTGCAGTTAAAATACGTTTATTCTCAGAAATATTTTTAAAATATTTTAAAATGTTTTCCTTTGCAGAATCAGACACAAGTTTGGCAGAAGGAAGTGTCAGCTGCTTAGATGAAAGTCTTGGACATAACAGCAACATGGGCAGTGATTCAGGCACCATGGGAAGTGATTCAGGTACTGCCTAACTGTTGTGTAAACCTTAAAAAGTGTGAAATAAGACGCCATATAGTGGAAAGCATGGGGGCTGTTCATACCCTCCCTAATGTATTTATGCAATTAAAGCAATTCTTTTCTCCAGTTGAAGTAGTTTTGGAACTTTGCCATTCACTTTCTTCAAAAGTACAACTTATAAAAGTCTTAGAATCAAGCTCTCTAATTTTTGATCCAGTACTTATCTTTTTGGTGTCGATAAGAATATGCATATGCCACCTTCCATAGAATTATGTCATCTATTTTATTTATGCTGTCTGTTTCAGTTAATTTGACTGCATTTAAATGATGTATTCAGTTTGGTACATGTGTTCCAAACCTTATTTTTTTTAATTAAAATACTTTTAAAATAAATCCATTAATACTGTCAATAAGATGATGGTGACTCTGTAGATTAGCTGCAGATAACAAGAGTCCTTTTAAAATGAAAAACTAAAAATGACACGTGTAGTTAAGAGAGTTTCAGTTTCCCTAAATATCTCTTGCATAGGAGTAGAGTTTGCAAAAACACTTTTGTCACTAAATGAGAACTTTATTAGGTGTTTCCCTAATTGCTCCCTCTATTAGCTGGTAGCACACCAGCAATGAACGAGAGCGCCTCTTCTCAATGCCACACTTTAGCAATACTTCCTGTTATCAGATTGCCTAAATGTTGTCAGTCTGGTCAAATTCATATCGCTTCTTTCTGTTGATTGAATGTGCAGTTCCAATGATTACTACTGAACTAAAATATTAACATTTTCTAAGAATAGGTGATAGATCCTCGGAGATTTGTTATACACCTCTCTATATTCGTCTGGTGTTTGAAGTATCTCACAATTAAATTAACAAATTATAAACAAACAAAAAATGCTTTGCAATGTGGCCAGCTAAGAATCGGTAGGAAATTGGCAAATTCAGAAACACAAATTACTTTTGTATTCATTTGTTTTGTGATTGAGTTGTAGAAAACACTTGGAAAATGTTGTGTATTTCAGATTACACTGCATTGTCTGAAGAATTATAGAAATTTAGCTAGAATAGTCCTGAAGGGACAAAATCATTTACATGAAAATGGTCATCTGCTCTAAAAGCTTTCCAAGCTTTTAAAGGGTTAATTCATTTTCTGTTCACTGCAGGCAGTGTTTATTAAGTTATTGCCCTATGCTTAGTTCTGTGGATTGTATTTGAATTTTCTATACTTGCTATGCAAACAACTGTTAGATTTAATAATTAACATTTCTATTAAATGTTATTGCTGTTAGAACTCAAACTGTGCTCTAGCTAATATTTAACATCTTTATGGTTGTTTTAAGCTTCTGGACCTCATCCTAATTTTTGTTTGTCTAAGTAAGGGCTTTTCAACAATATTCATTCATTCAATAAATATTTAATGGGCATCCCCTATGTGTTGGCCATTTTGTCTATTTAGAGCTGTTAGCAAATGTAACTATTTACTGATTTTCAGTCCTCAATGTGGCATGAAAGACGTGATAAATCTGAACGCAACCTACTTTTAAAGAGCAAATACATTTTCAAAGGCAAATACATTTGAAGACAAACTCATTTTCAAAGGGCACCCATTGAAGTTCTAGATGGGGTCAGTGCTTAGAAATGAAGAATTACTTCGCGTAGTGGGTAGTAAAATTCTGAATTTATAAAATTATGAGATTTCTTTCCCTCAGGTGCATCGTGTAGAGTGAATTAGAAATCAGTTCAAAAAAGGTTTAGATAAATTGCAAATTGGTAAACATACATTTAATTTCTAAAAAGCATCACAGTGTTTGCGATTATATCTTAACCTTTCAGGCTGACAGCAAAGGGACTCTATTTCATATGTCCTTTGTCCACCTTCAACAGTTACATAATGGGACATAAGGCTCATGGATGTGACCCAATACCATAACATTGTGTTCCTTTGTGGAAGTATTTCATCATAGGAAAACACGATTAATAAGGCTCCTAAAATTTAAATATTCTAATTATGCCAGGGAAGGCTTTTTTGTTTTTCTGTTTCTCATTTTTAGAGAGATACACTGCATCTCACAAAGTGGCAATGTTTTTGGCAATACGCATTGGCCTGATATGTAGAAAGTATTTCCTTACTATTTCGAGGTAATACCTATTAATATTTGTCCAGCTGGAATGGCGTATTTTTCCGTGGTTACATACTATAGGTAAAGGAATACTTTGTCGATTTCAAACACATGCAGTGACAGACCTTTTCTCTCCAAGAATAACTCAGCTGTCAAAATCAATGTGAGAATGAAATGTGCCACATGGTGTAGTTCCAATAAAATGTTATTATTTAAGTCCTATTTGATTTTATTTTTTGACCATTTATATGGCATAGTATAATTTCAAGGTCTTCAATCAATATTTGTTGTAGAGGAAGGGCATAGTGTTATTCAAAGCTTGTGCATATTTTAAATACCACATTCATTATTGC
This sequence comes from Acinonyx jubatus, assembly GCF_027475565.1. Lineage (NCBI taxonomy): Eukaryota > Metazoa > Chordata > Mammalia > Carnivora > Felidae > Acinonyx > Acinonyx jubatus. The sequence continues at coordinate 149,087,534 of NC_069381.1, read as the reverse complement.
ATTTAATTGATTTTGCTTTTCAAAGCAAGCCAAAAAGAAACAAAAAAACAAACAAACAAAAACCCAAACATTTCTTTTATAAAGGAAATTGGCTCCTGGCTCCTTGACACCCGCCCAGTTCTCTCCTTCTGGTGACAGAGAAGAGAAAATTCTCTTTTCATTGCTTATGTGGATAAATTCTTCCATCCCTATGTCAGAGGATGTGATAAGGCAAGAATCAGGCTGAATATTTAGCACTCACCCAGCTCTTCTTTGGATGCTGTTCTCACAATGAATCCAACTCTGATTTTTTCCATATTCACTCTGTGTTTCTCTTTTAAACTTGGGGCTACCCATCAAGTTTCCTAGAGTTGACTCAAAAGTATGGAAGCTAATAGAGCTATCTGTCTAATAGCCAGACATTGTTAGTGGCCGCAGCATATAGTGCTTTAGACCCTGAAGTCCTTGAAGACAAGGACTCCATTCCTGGGGCTGCATGGCACATAAGAGCCACCTAGTGAATAATTACTGCACAATGAATTAGTGGTGCATGATGAGGTAAGTAGCAGGGAAACATCACAACTTTGGCTCTAGAATCAAATCTTGAACATGATAGTCCTTTTAGCTTCCTAACTCATCTTACATTTTTCAGTATAATAAATAGCTAGTACGCATAAGCGGTATTGATGTTGTGCTCATTTGATAAGTTTTAGATTACTTGGGAAAAAGACAGAAAATTGCTCTAATTTCTCTTTTTAATTTGTATCACCCAAGGATATAGTAGGAAGTGTGAAAAATAAAAAGGGGAAATGATTAAAGAAGTACATTTAACTACTACGAGGGAACCAGAATTTTATTATTTTTAAAAATCCATGCAAAAATATACCTGGAGTGAAATTAAACAAAGGGAATCTGTTAATATCTTTTAATGAATTTCCTAAATTAAATATCAATTTAGCAAAAGTAAATAACTGGATCTTGGTGTTAAATGCAATTTAAAATACATCTTCCTTTGCAAATATTCTTGCTCTTTTGGAAGTTAGGTAATCAATGCTGGTAATGTAGGTAGAATGGTAGGATTTTGATAATCTATAAAAGCCACTTAGAGAAGTAATGATATTCTTAAATAAATCTGAACCTTACATAAATGTACTAGAAGATGAATCATTATGATTGCTGTAGAGTTCAAAACAAGCAGGGAGAGCAAACTTGTAAATGCATATTTTTAAATGCTGGTGATCTTAAATGAGTTTCTCCTGAAAATCATATTAAATGAATTGGCAGATGATCCAATGATAACTTAAATGTATTGCATCTTTGTTTACTCATCCATACAGAAGACAAATTTCCTGCCAGGTTAGTAGATGACTCTTACTAAGTGGTATTTGGTGTGAATTTTCCTACCTATGCAGATAGGACTATCACAACAAGTTAAAACCCATTTAAATAGAATCATCCAGTTGCTGAAATGGAACCATCAGCAATTTTTATGAAGTTAATGGGATTATGTTGGTTTAGTTTTTTTGCAATCATTGATAAGAGAAAGAACACTTCATGTGTAATGAAGTACTAAGTGCTGTCATTTCATTTTTTCCTTATGACTATATAAAGCATAAGACAGGCTTTTAAATTGATATAATATTTATTTTACTGCATTCCACATGATAGGTTATACATTTTTAGATCTTTTTCCCCTGGCTAATATAGATAAATCTGGTCACTTTTAAACAAAACATGTTTAAACCAAGATATGTTATAATGATTTTATTCTAATGTTCAAAGAATTAATGTATATTAGTTCAGAAATTTTAAATTTTAAATTCAGAAATCTATATTAACTGGACATATTTTTTATGTATTGCCTTGTGAGTTTCAGGAAAATACAAACATGTGGAGAATACATATAAGGAAGTGATAAAGACCAAAATTCAAAACTAAATTTATCACAATTCAGTTCAAACCAACAAAATTATTTTTCATCTTTTAAAGACAACCTATCAACTAAAGGCTTGCATGGGAAGTTTTTCCCCTTCACCCTTGTTTAATCTAGCTACCTCACATGGCAAAAATAGGATTTTTTTTTTTTTTTTGCCATTTTAGAGTTTGGGAATAGATAGATGATAGATAGACAGACAGGCAGACAGACAAACAAGCTCTGGGATATTTGGTTGTCAGATAAAGTTTTTCAAATGAAGGAAAGTAGTATTAGCCATAATATCTTCTTTGCAATTAAAGGTAAGGGCCGGGGAGGGGCACATACAGAACAAAGAGAACTAATGACTCCTGCTTTCCCAATTCCTCTTGATTCATAGGTATAAAGTCTAAAAAGAAACAAGTAGGGCATAAGGGCTCAACAAAGAATTGGAAAGTGTGACGCATTAAGAACTGTTACTGCCAATCCTGTGCTACAGCCCTTTCTGCAATTTCCCCTGGCTCTGCTCACTCTCTGAAAAGACTCTCCCCTGTTCCCTCCCCTCCCTGCCCACCATCCTGTTCATTCCCTCCCCAGGAACCTCCACCCCCAGGCCACTTCCATGGTGGAGTGCCTGGTTGTATCCTGCAAATGCCAAGAGAGCTGACACCCATTTGGTATGGAAAAATAGAAAAATGGATTGCGTTGGACCACACATGAAAGGGAATTTAAACCACAAGAAGCCTATGTTCGGTTTTAGACTTCCTAGCGTTAGTTGTTTTATTGCCCATTCCCTTACTTTTCTACCTTTTAATTTCCTTCAGAGGAAGAAAATGTGGCAGAAAGAGCATCCCCTGAGCCAGAACTGCATCTCAGGCCCTACCAAATGGAAGTTGCCCAACCAGCCTTGGAGGGGAAAAATATCATTATATGCCTCCCTACAGGGAGTGGGAAAACCAGAGTGGCCGTTTACATTGCCAAGGATCACTTGGACAAGAAGAAAAAAACATCTGAACCTGGAAAGGTTATAGTCCTTGTCAATAAGGTATTCAAATCGCACATAATACAACTGTGTTTATTTTCACTTTATTATTCTGACACATTTGTAAAATGACACTATAACAATGGATCACGCGGATTTAGTGTAATTAAGAGTAATCTTTTATTTTACTTTATATCTTTGCTTTTACAGTTAAATGATATCTAAGTTATTAGCTTTTAAAATGATTTTGCTTCATAAGACCAGAGCAAAGATCAAATAGCTGTTATTTAGGTATTAAGAATACATTTACCCAGATATTCTTTAAGGTTAACTGGCACTAATTTAAGTTATCACTGTAGGTGGACATGAATGACCTCAAAATATTACTGGAATCTAGGATCAAATATTGTTTTTTGAAGTCTCCTTAACTGTTGGCCCTTAGTTAAAGGTGGTAAATCCTCCTTATCCAGAATATGTATAATTTATGTGAAGATAAAGAGAAAATTAAGTGAATATCTGGCTGATCTAAATCAAGTTAAAAAGGAAAATAGATGACTAACTTTCAATAATTATACAGAGATGCTACTTGAAATGTAACTGAGGCTTCCCTCTAGTAATTTATGTCCTGGAATATTTAAAGACCAATCTTCGTAAACAGGTATAATTCCCCTTTACGATAAAACAAAATCTAGTTTTTTGAGCTTTATTCAGATAAATGAGTTTATTAATTTATTAATTTGCATATTGAGTGGATTAATTTTTACTTTTATGGAGTAAAATTGAGTATACATTTCCATGGCCAAAATAGTCTTTTCTCTGTTACTTACAATAACTCGGTTTTCATCATGACCCTTACCAAAAATATAGCAACAGACTATACAGCTTTCCTGTGTTTTTGGATTTCTGTTACGCTTAAAGTTTTAGTTGCAACCTGCTTTTCAGTACTGAAGTAACATACTCAGAATCTATGATCTGAGTAATTTCTATCATGTGGTTCCAAATGCATTCTATATACATCTACTAAGTCAAAAGATCTTTATGCTTAAATGACTATTATTAGAATACTTTTATTTCTTTTGTGACAATAGTGATGCACCAGAATTTATTTGCCCATGGCTTTTCACGTAGTGTCTTTATTAAGGACATTATCTTTTGGAATAAAAGGAATCTAGCTTTGACTACTACTTCTTCCTACCAGTAGTTTAACCTTGGACAAATTCCTAACTTCTCTCACTTTAGTTTCCTCATCTGTAAAGTGAACAAAATAATAGTACCCTATACAGCCGCTCTGAAATTTAAATTAGATAATCTGTCTAAAGCCTAGGAATGATTCAGTGAATATTAGTTTTTCTTCCCCTCCCTCTTCCTCACCTCCAAAACTTGGTAAATGGAACTTCTTAACTAGTTGAACAGGGTCTTAATGCCAGGTTTGGAGAAAAAAAAACAGAGTTAACTGGATTTGAAGATACTTCAGCTGGAGTTCTTGATACCATTTGAATATTCTACAGTTTAATTTCCTCAACCTCAGCCTCACCATCACCCTTCCTACAGGCTCTCCTTCCCTCTATATCTGTCTCTTTGTTAGTTACACCACCTCCTCCAAAGCATGAAGCCTCAACACCTAGGGTATATTTTTGATTCCCTTTTCTTATCAGGCCACAGGGTCATAAACTATTAGAGCTGAAAGAGAACTTCAAGATCTAGTGCTTATCCATTGCAGGGTGGTTCTCTCACCTCTGCTGAGTAAGCTGGAATATCCAGAAAGTCCCCATTTTAATAAGATAGCTTGATCCATTCTTTGAATAACTGACTCAGAAGGAAAGCCCTAGCAAAATCTGTTTCTCTAGAATCCACACTCATTGGTTGGAGTTCTTTCCTCTGTGATTATACGCAGTAAGTATTAATTCTCCTGCCTTGTGACTGCCCTTCACATAGAGAAGGCAGAAATGTGGTTCCTGTGTCATTTTTCTTTTGATTCCCTGGAATAAATATTCCTAGTCCCTTTAACTCTTTTTCATATAACATGGTTTCCAGATTTTTCATCATCCTGAGTGCCCATCCTTTTTGAGACTTCTTAAAATACAGTGTCCAGAGTTGGGCAAAATACTACAGATACGGTCTTATCACTGTAGACAGTAAGCCCATGTGACACGAAGCCATGAGCAGGTTTGCCTTTATCACCGGTGCCGGCACCCACAGACTCATCTGGAGTTTGCCATAAACTAAAAGCCTCAGTTTCTTTTTGCCCAAAAATCTGTTAGACTAGAAGCCTTTTAAGTTATTTTTGTGCAGTTAATTTTTTGAGCCTAAATGTAAATACTTAACATTCGTTTCTTTATCTTCTGCATGTTGACTGATCATTGCAGGTCTCAGGGTTTTGTATGCACCTAATGTATCTCCTTCTTATAATGACTAATGACTCCCTCTCAGTGCTGTATGCTCATCACAAACCATTCATCTCATGCAGCTAGGTGATTCTTATGAATCCACATTTACAGCCATGTTTGAATGTTAAATTATCTTCATTAATTATTCATATTCACTGCCCTGTTGTGTAGACATTTAAGGACATAAGTCTAATTCATCATCTGCTTCTCTATTGTTTTTCCCTAAGAATTACCAGAAATCCCTCCACTGGTTCTTCCATATATGTCATAATTGTTTACTTTATTACCCTGTTTCTTTCCATTTTAAAGGCACATGAGCTTCAGTTCTTTTTGATCGAGTCAGGAAATCGCTAGTTCCATATGTCAAATAAGCTTAGTTCTGTATTTGACCAAATAGATGGTATTATCACCCTTGATCTGGAAAAGAGAAATCCTGTCCCCTCTAACACCGTTTACTTTCATCTCCCTGCCTCCATGCTTTCCAAAGTTATCGCCTTCAAATGCAGGGAGAAATGAAAACACCACCTGTGTTCCCAGACTTTCTATTTCCTATCTAGGGCTTCAACATCACGAGAGATAAATCCCAGGTTCCTTCAGATGCTATAATACAGCCCCATATGATTCAGCAGAAGTGGGTAGCAGTTGGGTTTGATTAGTCTTGGCAGGCACTCTGTCACATCTCAGGAAAAGGCTCCAAGAGGACCACACACCTCCCAATTAGCCATGTCAGACTTGCATCTGGCTTTCTCTGTGTCCTTCAGTAGGAAGTCAATGCCACCCAGAGTGAGTATCAGGATTTCCAACACCTGCTACCTCCTGTGAAAACTTATTTTTGTTCTGTAGACCAGAAGATGCTTCTTCTTTGAAAGTTCTTGACTCATCCTTTACGGGCAGAACCCCAGGTCGCTTTGTCACCCCATGGTACAGAGATTCTTAAATCACTCAGCAGCATGAGGGTGTTTAAAGACAAATCAAAGGCGGATCCTGTCCTCAGGAATCTACAATCTAAGAAATTAGAGATGTGTATTAACAATATAATAATTAATATTGTATTGCACTTGGTGATACAATATGAATTATTTTTATCATACCTCATTAAATCCACACAGGTACTCTGTGAGGTAGCCATAATTATCCTCATTTTACCCATCAGAAAACTGAGGCTCTGAGGCTTTAATTGGTCCATCAAGGATCATCCTGCCAATAAGTAGCAGAGCTGAAACTTGAATCCTTACCTTCTGAAGCCAACTGGCCTTCTTTTTTCACTCTACAGCTAGAATAAAAGGATTAGCAAAATATCAGGAAATTTTTATGAGTTATGAGTACCCAGAAAATGACAGCCTCTATTTCATTTAATTTTCACAACAACTCTACCGTAGGGCTAACATTATCCTCATTTTACTGATGTGGAAATTGAGATGATTCAGATGATTCAGTAACTTGTCCCAGGTCACATAATAAGCAGATGGCTGGAGTCATTTTCAGAGCTGACTTTCTTTCCTCTGGATCTTACTATCTCCTTCCATTAAGCTTAATTTCCATTCTCTTCTTCAGAATCTCTCTTACTTCCTCAGATCATTTCCCCTGTCTCATATAAGTAGAATGAAAAGGATAGTTCTAGAAAAATGTATCAGAAATGTGTTTGTGTGAGAGAAGAGCTGCGGTTCTCAAATTTTAAAGCCTTACTGTCACATGAGAGGCTTCATATAAGCGCAGGTTTCAATGTTTTGTCCCCAAAGATGGTGCCTAGATTCAGTAGTTCTTTGGTGGGGCCCAGGAGTCTTCATTTTCCAAATCTCTCAAGTGATTTTGTGGCAGGTAGACCAGAGACTTTTACCTTGACAAAAACAAAAACAAATACTAACAGAAAGTTTCTCTTCTTAGTCTTTTCACCTTGTGTTATTTTCTTCCACTAACCAAACTTGGTTTTTGATTTTAGGTCCACACTGTTTCCTTAAAATTCATAGGTTCCATTTTAACCCCTTCCCCCTCCACATTGACTCTTGGACAAGTTCATCATTTCTACTAAATAATGATACAAGACAGTGTCATTACACTGTTCTCAGCCAGGGGTATCAGCCAGCCCTCATTTTACACATAAGTAGGACTCACCTCAAGTAAAAAAAGATGAATAACACATGTTCTGCAGACCAATAAAAAGATAACCATTGATCACATTATCTGGTAATCACATTATGAGGAATATAACACTTATTCTTTGATGCTTGCCCTTGAAACTCTTCCTGCCAATTCCCTATTTGCCACACTGTACATCCCTAGGCTTCCATGGTATAAATTCTCCTAGCATATAACCTTCAAGATGGCCTGGTTATTCCTTTCCCTTGATCTAGGAGGTATTCTGAATGATGGGCAGTGCGTAACATTCAGGTATCAACTCAGCCACCTTCAGCAGATGCTATGACATATGGAGAGCCAGCTGAAAGGATTCTTTTTTTTTTTTAACTACCATGCAATAAATCTTTTATTAAAACTTTCACCAGGTTCGGCTGTTACTGAAACTGGTAATTTCTAAACTTAAATTGGGGCAGATGGCTATAATGCAGAGTGATGCCATCATTGGGCAGTATGAATGCAAGACTGAAGAATTAATAGCCACCCCTTAAACAGAGGGCCAGATACAGGGTTGACACTTTCTGTATGTTGTAGTCAGAAAGAATGTGGCCATCTTCCAGCTCCTTGCCTACAAGGATGAATCTTTGCTGGCCGGGGGTTGGGGGGCGGGGGTCCGGGTGCCTTCTTTGTCCTGGATGTTGGCATTCATGTTCTCTATGGTATCTATCACTGGGTTCCATATTCTGATCTCCAGATGGTCTTTCAGGTCAGGGTCTTCAAAAGAGTGACATGTTGACCAGCTAGTGAATGCAACGATACTGTGAATTGCCAATTACACTGAGTAACCTCAATGCCAGCATACTCCCACTCAACAATGTCAGTCAAGTCTGAAAGATTTCCACTTATTTTGCCAAGCCTGTTTGCTTGTTTGTTCTTTCTCAGCCACCAAAGCCATTTTAGTGGTCTGCCCCTTCACCGCACATCTGCTCTCCTAAGCAATGTCTTACCTCCTCAGTTTTGGTTCTCTGCTGTCTTCAATTTTTTAGGCATATTGTCTCTGGCCCCATCCCAAAACAAACAGCAGGAATAAATCAACACTAAACACAACTCATAAGGTCCTATGAACTATAGTAAATTTAAAATATTCTGTGTGGTATTCACAACCCTTTATAGCTTGGCCCTGATCTATGAATTCAAAATTTATTTCTTATCCAGCCTTGGTTTTCATTTATCTCGTCATTGACTCATGGCCTACTTGATTAGAATTCCTTCTAAACCTTTCTTTTGAGCAGTTATTTGCTTCTGCCTCTTTGCTGTCACTTTGTATATATTTCTATGAGAGAATTATTATATTGTGTTTTAATAAGTTGTGCTTTTTTGTTGGTTAGTCTTAGTCTATGTGCTTAGCTAGACTGTTCCTTGAAGTTGTCAGCCATATCTTAAACATTTTGTGTCTCAGATACAATGCCTACACCTAATAGGCGTTCAGTAAATGCTTACTGACAAATTGGATAGGTCTTTATGCTTAATTAACTGATAATGTAAACACCTCTGATAATGCTTGGCACATAGTAGGCCTTTGATCAATACTCCTTTTGCTTTGACCATGCTCTCTCTCTCTCTTTTTTTTTTAATTTTGGCATTTTTAAAGGTACCACTAGTTGAACAGCTCTTCCGCAAAGAGTTTGAACCATTTTTGAAGAAATGGTATCATACTATTGGATTAAGTGGTGATACCCAATTGAAAATATCATTTCCAGAAGTTGTCAAAACCTGTGATGTTATCATCAGTACAGCCCAGATCCTTGAAAACTCCCTTTTAAACTCAGAAATAGGAGAAGATGATGGTGTCCAGTTGTCAGGTTGGTTGAAGTGTTTGTATTTTGGTAAAAGAAGAATTAGTAGTAATATCAATGATAGTAACAGAGGCTGTATTTGTTAAATAATCTTCAAAATGCTGATTTAAAAGAGTATCTCTGATTTAGATTGTCTTTCATTGCTTAAGTTTTCATTAAACTCTTCTACTTTCTTGGGGAAACGTACAAAGATTTTGGTGTATTTTTAATTAGATCCCTTTATATACATAAGGATACATTATTAAATCAAGTACTCACTGGACTTTCTATTTACTTTTTATTTCTATGTACCAACAAGTTATTTTCATATGCTAATGGATACTGTTAAATCTGCCATGTTTCTGTAGAATAAAATACAGTCCTTTCTATTTTGGGGGAATGGGAAGAAAAAGTGAGAGAAAGGGAAAGAAGTATATACATTCATCATAATAATGATAATAATTAAATTCAATGTTAAAACAAGGCAAAATTATCTCTGTTTAAATGGTATGGTTCTCATTTGCATAAAAAAAGCCTTCAGCCACTTAAAATTAAATGTGTTATTAAAGAACAAAGTGTAATCCTGATTAATTTAAGTGTAATCCTGATTAATTTGGGAGAATATAGGCAGAGATTGAATTCTGTCCCATAACACTTTGTGCCTTTATAAACTTTCTGAAACGAATCTATTAAATAGGGGCAATATCTAACAGGAATAGTTTCATGATTAATATACATGGACCTCTGGATGTACAGGTTACTGGCATAGTCACATTGCCCTCTTAAAAAGAGGTCTGTGCCAGAATTCTGCTCGAGAAAAGACATCACCATGGCACCTCAGTTTACTAACTTAAAGGTACTTTTCTTCACTATACCTCGCTGGTATGGACAAATGAACCACTTGGATTTTCTTTTAAGACTTTTCCCTCATCGTTATTGATGAATGCCATCACACCAACAAAGAAGCAGTCTATAATAACATCATGAGGCGTTACTTGAAACAGAAGTTGAAAAACAATAAACTCAAGAAAGAATGCAAACCAGTGATTCCCCTACCTCAGATACTAGGACTGACAGCTTCACCAGGTGTTGGAGGAGCCAAAAGGCAAGCTGAAGCCAAAGAACATATTTTAAAAGTAAGCCATTATGTATATAACATAATGTATATGTATATGTATATGTATATGTATATGTTATGTATAACAACAACAACAACAGCAACAACAACAAAAACCTAAAGCAAATGCCAGTGCTTCTTGGGCTTTTTGAGTAGATTGAGGTCCACATGCCATGGAGTACATAACAGAAGGTATTTCATGATCATTGATGAAGTTAAATCAATGTGTTTTAGTTAAAATAAATATATTCAATCTTCTACAAAACAGTAATATGCCTTAATTGATTACTATGGCATATAAAAATGTCACAAAAATTATGGAGTGCAGATATAATAAATGAAAAATTGGGGCAAATGAAATACCTAATTTTAAATATCCACTCTTATTGCTAAACTTAATGATCCATTTGATATAGAAATAAGCAATCTATCTCTTTCAAAAAATAAATAAACATTTTAAAACAAAAAATAAAATAAAAGGGGCACCTGGGTGGCTCAGTTGGTTAAGTATCTGATTCTTGATTTTGGCTCAGGTCATGATCTCACCGTCGGTGAGACTGGTAAGATCAAGCCCCACATCAGGCTGTGTGCTGACAGATTCTCTCTGTCCCTCCTTCTGTGCACACACCTGCACTCTCTCTCTCTGAAAAAGATAAATAAACATTTAGAAATATGCATAAGTGATGAAAGTTTCTGATTTTCACAATACTCCATGAGTTTAAAAATTGCATATTTTCTTCTGTGCCTTTGTTGTTCTATGTGATTCTCAGATTCTGAGTAATTCAAATTAAATGGGAAAAGGGGGATACAAAAATCTCTGTTCAAAGTTGTACTACTTGTCAGCTGACCCCAAATGGTAACACCACATAAAGTACTATTGTTGATTTCAAATGTTAAATGAATTCAGAGAAACCCAAGGAGTATGTTGGTACTAAAGCAATTGCATTTATATTTTAAGTCCCTTACTTTAAGTTGGACTCAGTAAAATCACGTATAACAGACAGAGGCACAATTATTGGTTCCAAAATACAATTTATTATGGGATTAAGGACTAACATCAGTCTAGATTCAGGCACATCTAGTCTTCAACTGCTCCTAGCTTTACATTGTCCTTTTTATGGGTATAAGAGGGTGGTAATCTGATCCAGGGATGTCAAGATGGCCTTTAAAATGTCTCATATAATATGGTTATCTTATAACCATTCTCTGCTGATCTCTTTTATTTACTATATTGTTTCCATATCAGTTTTTCCAGCTGGCAAATGGAATTTAAGAAAGGAGAATAAATACACTTCTTTTCTGGAATTATCCGCCAACTGATTTAGAAGTTTCTTTTTAGTCTGTTGAGATAAATGTACTGGTTAATCAGATCCACAGTAAAGCAATACTAAAATGCTATATTTAGCAAGTCATGGTACTTATTTATTATATGAAAAAATAATTCTACATTTAATCAATTGAAAAGGAAAACAAAATATTTGAATATTGAAAAAAAATCTCTTTTCCAGATATGTGCCAATCTTGATGCATGTACCATTAAAACTGTGAAAGAAAATATAAATCAACTCAAAGGCCAAATAAAAGAGCCATGCAAAAAGTTTGCAATCGCAGATGACACCAGAGAAGTATGTGCTTAAAGTTTTATATTTATTAGATTAATAATACCATACTCAACTGAAACATGCAAAGGTTATTTTATACAAACCGAAGAATATTATCTTAAATTTTTAGCAAAATAACTTAGTTTTATTCTTTTGTATTATTAGATGATAAAGCACTGCTGTGAATTCTCTTGTCCATCCTTTTAGTTTACCAGTTTATATGAAGAGACGCCATGGGGATGAGAGTAGAGAGGGTTATATACAAGTAAACTAGAGAGATTACTATAGTTCATTTTATTCATTTAACTTTCTTGGTGAATTCCAGGACTAGTTTTCTGACATTTCACAGAACAATTTTGTTGCTACCAAATTGCAGTTGGTAATGATAATGGGAATCATTCCTAATTTGCACATTTACTTTCTTAAGAAAACACACGGTACACACAGTAGTAAAGAAGTAAAATATTTACTTTAATGGTTCCTTTGAAATGAGTATTTTTGCTGATTATAAAAACCAACTGAGTTGTTTTGGATATTATGATCAGTATGTTATGTCAATACTTTCATTTGTAAAATATAAAAAGCATGATAAATTTTAGCTCTATGTACTTGATAATAAGTGTAGTCATTGAAAAGCTACGTCATAGGATGTTAGGATTAAATGACATGAAATATGTATAATAGACAATATTGTGTTTGAAATGTCGTAGGCGCTAAACCAGTGTCAGTGACCAATCTCCGTAGATTAATTTTGGTGGAAATTCTGAAGAAGACTACTATCTATTCCAGCTGAACTAGAACATTTGAATATACTTTATTTTTCTTCAGTTTTGTTACTTATTCCCTTTTACTTGATAAATTTAAATGCATGTTTCTACCCATCATCATTGAAAAAAAAACCCACGACATCCCTAGGATAAATTTTTAAAAGCTGCCATCTTACTTTTTAACTTACTTAATTTGGGAATGCTTTTTATTGAAGTATAACAGACGTACAGGAAAGTACAAATTCATAAATATACAGATTGCTGAATTGTTTTAAAATGAACACATCTGTATAGTCAAAATCTAGACAACATTTTCAACACCCAAAAAGCCCTTATTTCTCCTTCCAGTCACTCATCCCCCAAGGATAACTACTATCCTGACTTCTAACACCAAGATGGGTTTTGACAGATTTTTAACTTTATTTAAAGGAAATCATTTAGTATGCACTCTTCCGGTTTTCTTGTTTTTGTTTTTTAAACTCTCTTAACTTTTTCTTAAATTCATTAGAGGGGTACCTGGATGGCTCAGTGGGTTAGTGTCCAACTTTTGATTTTGGCTCAGGTCCTGATCCCAAGGTCATGGGATCGAGCCCCGCATCAGGCTCCATGCTAGCTCGTGCTTAAGATTCTTTCTCCCACTCTCTCTCTCTCTTTTTCTCTCTCTCTCTCTCTTTCTCTCTGTCTCTCTAAAATAAAAAATAATCCAGTTAGTTAACATACAGTGTTATATTAGTTTCAAGTGTACAATATAGTGACTCAACAATTCCATGCATCACCCAGTGCTCATCACAAGTCTCTCTTGACTTTTTATTTTGCTAGAAATCATACCAGTTCTTCAAATGGAAATGTTTCTTAAATTACATCACAATCTCTAAATAATTGGGGTATTGCTTTAACTTACATATTTTAAAATTACTCTTAGCATTCAAATTTCTTATTATTCATTAGTTTTATCTTTGTAAAACTTTTAAAATGGGAATTCCAGTGGGGGTGCATGGTGTTGGTGTGTGTGTGGCTTAAGGGTGGGTTTCGGATAAGAAAGAAATGTACGAGGAAGTGGTCAGAGATTAACTTGTTTCTTTGTCTCAACAAAGATTATGAACCAAATTTATTATAACATGGAAATTATGTTAACAAAGGTAATGTTATTTCTTTAACAACATAAACATGTAAGAATAAGTGTATAATTTATTTTTAGGATCCATTTAAAGATAAACTTGTAGAAATAATGACCAGGATTCAAAGTTTTTGTGAAATGAGTCCAATGTCAGATTTTGGAACTCAACCCTATGAACAATGGACCATTCAAATGGAAAAAAAAGGTAACTGGGTTTTTGACTTAACACTTCCATGTTTATGCTAAGATTTCAGATGATCTATCATATATTCTCAAGCAAGCTGAAAGCAAATGGAATATCAGATGGAATTTCTCTGAAGTAGTACACGGATGTACATGTTCTAATCTCTTATCTACTGATGGAAAGAAGCTCCAATCTATCCATTTTTGTCTTTATTTCCAGAGTCTTTCACTTATTGTATGTTTAACACATTAAGATAAATATTAACGTTTCTGTCTCCAAATGCAAACTGAACTGAAATGTTTTCCATGCTATTCTTCTGAGTCAGCAAGAATCAGGTAGGTGTTCTTGCTGTAACAGAGCTCAGATAGCCAGTCCAGGGGTTGAAAGGCTTTAAGAGCTCAAGGCGCATTTTGGGCCTTAACTTGCCCATTTCAAAAACAAGTATCAAAGACATATTCAAGTCCACAGCACAATTGTAGGGGTGTGTTTTACCATTATTTCACTGTGTATAATGTGTTCTTTCACAGCTGCAAGAGAAGGAAATCGCAAAGACCGAGTTTGCGCAGAGCATTTGAGGAAGTACAATGAGGCCCTACAAATTAATGATACAATTCGAACGATTGATGCCTATAATCACCTGGAAGCTTTCTATAGTGATGAAAAAGAAAAGAAGTTTGCAGTCCAAGAAGATGATAGCGATGAGAGTGGTGAGGAGGGTAACGATGATGGTAACGAAGATGAGGATGATGACAAGAAGCCTTTGAGAGTGGATAAGACAGATAGATTTCTCATGGATTTATTTATAGGTGAGAATCAATGTGACATTTATGGTGTATGCTCATGCATGTGCCTCTTTGGCATGAGCCCACTGCTTCTCAAAAGCTCCCCAAAAGGCCCTCTTTTAAAAAAAGTGTGTATTTATTTATTTATTTATTTATTTATTTATTTATTTATAGAGAGAGAAAGAGAGAGAAACAGAGCGAGAGAGGGGATCCCAAGCAACCTCTGAGCTACTAGTGTAGAGCCTGATATGGGGCTCTATCTCGAGAATCTCAAGATCATGACCTGAGCTGAAACCAAGAGTCCAATGCTTGACCGACTAAGCCAGCCAGGCACCCTCCAAAAGGCCCTCTTAAAATAATCTTTCATTTTGAAAGAAGAAATCCCACCTATATCGGGCCCCTTCTAATTGATGGGTTCAGATTAGCCATTAATTGTGTAATCACGATCAGTCATTCAGCCACCTGGTTTTATTATCAACAAGACTGCAATACATTTATTTATTAAGCTAGCCTCATTGTTAGTTATAGCACAAGACTAACTGTAGGTCAACTACGTATCTCAATATCTCATTACATAAAATCTCCCAGTGTAATTATTCACCTATTTTATAATCAAACTAATTATTTTTTAAAGAAAACAATAGAATGTTGAAAAAGCTGGCTGAAAACCCAAAACATGAAAATGAGAAGCTGACCAAATTAAGGAACACCATAATGGAACAATACACAAGGACTGAGGAATCAGCCCGAGGAATAATTTTCACAAAAACACGACAGAGTGCATATGCCCTTTCCCAGTGGATTACTGAAAATAAAAAATTTGCTGAAGTTGGCGTCAAAGCCCATCATCTAATTGGAGCTGGCCACAGCAGTGAGTTCAAGCCCATGACACAGGTGAAAACATCTCCTGTATTTCTTTCCTCATGTTGTTATTTCTCTTCCCAAATTCATTGTAGTCTTTTTCTTTTTTCATTTGTTCTCTTGACACCCCACAAATAATTTTGTGGGATGAAACACGTGTTCTTAAGATAAAATGTGAGTTTAATAGCAGTCTAATCTGTGGTATTTGATAAGCTGAACATTGTGTTAGGAGTCACGTTTTTCACATACCTGGAGCAACTTTGGAAATTGAGTTTCCTTTGGAAAAATGATTGACATTTAAACCTAGTAACAAAATGCAAAACTGGTTACAATATCATATCGAGTGGAAAAATCAAATCCCCACCAAAGTATGTACATCATAATTAGAAAAATGTAGAATATGTTTGCATAGGATGAGATCTGTAAGGCAACTTGGAAAAATTAAGACATTTCGTGTGTTAAAAGATTTGGGACTATGAGCAATTTTCTTTTCCTTTTAAAGATTTGTTTTGTTTTGTTTTCATTTCATTATACTACTTATCATGTACACAGTAAAAACCCATGGGAGATTAAAAAAAGGCACTTGTAGACATTACAAGCATGGATTGTTAGAGTAAAATGTTCTTCTGAAGTCATATTGACTTTGAGTCTTGAGGGACAAGAGGAGACTTGAATTCTGTTATGGTCATCATCATTCAGTCCAATGGAGCAAATTATCTGTTTTATTGTTTGCTGAAAAAAAAATAGTTCTTGAAATTTTACATGATAATGCTCAATATACTCACTACATATACTCAGTTAAAGCTCCCTCTAAAATTTATGCCAGAGAAAGAAAGAACTGTTTTCCTTGGGTAAGGAGCTTACTTCCTCCTTTGTGATGAGAACTAGTTTTCTTAATTTGTTTCCCTTTTGCCTTACCTTTCCAGAAGCTCACAGGTAAAACTCAAGTTCAGTCCCACAGCCTCTGGGTTAATGCTTACAAGTAATACATCTGTATCCTTTTACTCGTGTTTTTAAGTTTCTATTATATTAGCTTTCGTATTATGACTTCAGGTATATGTGGCCTCAGCTCCTCTTTGAAAAGAGGTGAGGTATAAAAGGAAAGTATGTTATCAAGCTACTTTTTGGTCCTAAGTCCTTTCAGATTTGGGGGCTACATACCAAATTACTTTCCTTACATCCCACATCCTCCCCTTGTGGAACAGAGTTGGCCTTACTCCTTGGGAGAGGGAGTTGGCATCTACTGTTTCAGGGTTTGATGCTGTGTCTGAAATTCTCATTATTAAAGTACTCTTGAATAGCAGAGACATCTTCTGCTAAAATCCAAAGACATGTAAGCCTTTATCAGTGGACATGAGTGCCAGAGGGAGAAATTATCAGTGAAGACTGGAGAGAGGCTTTTTCTGCACAATGCTTTAGCATTTAGGAGTCAAATAAAGGCACACTGCCTCTAAGAAGAGAAGGAAGGGGATAGGAAAACACACTGCTGGTGTGACATGTTATTTTTGTTTAATGTTTGGGGATAAAAGACAGCATAAACATGCACCAGAGGCAGACTGGACCAACAGCTTTGATAAGAGTAGTTGTGGCAGTAAAACCACCGTGGCCATATGGAGCTGGGTTTATGTTCACCTGCCCCTCCTATGCAAGGGCCAGAGTGCATGTTTTCTTTCTTTCTTTTTTCTTTTTAAGTTTATTTATCTATTTTTGAGAGGGGGGAGGGTCTGAGAGAGAGAGAGAGAGAGAGAGAGAGAGCCTGACATGGGGCTTGAACTCACAGACCATGAGATCATGACCTGAACTGAAATCAAGAGTTGGATGCTTAACCCAGGCGCCCCTATTTCTTATACTAAGAAATTAATATACTCAAAAACTCAAAATTCAGAGTTTTTCATTTAATTATAGTTTTAATATTATGTTTTAATAACTTATTATTTCATTTTTATTTAATCTTCCCTTTGAACAGATAACATATTCGCATCTTTCAGAATTAATAAGGTTCAGGGCACACTACTCCTCTCCGGTATTCTGGCTCCCTTGCTGGAGGCAGCCAATATTTTCAATTTTTCACATATCCTTCCAGAAATATTCTATAGGTTTCATGCTCGAGTGACTCTTTAAGTGACCAAATGTGGCATAGACTGTATTATTTTCTCTGTGACTCACAATTCAACAATCTTTAAAAGTGTCACTGCATTTTATTTTCTGAATACTAAAGATTCTGAAGTTAACATAGTAAAGAGCAAAGCCCACTCTAGTTTCTCATTGCCCCATCCTCTCCTCAACTGAAAGCATCTCCTTTTTCCTCCCTCCCAAGTTACCCATCAATTTATTTCCTTGGCAAAAATGATGGTCTTCCCACTTCCAGGGATGATGGAAATATTTTTATTATTGTGTGGTAATCCCAGATTGGAAATCAAATGTTGTCTTACCATCATGTCTTTGTTCAATGCCAAAAACAGATGGCAGTGAATCCGTGTATGAGCTAATCCTTTGATTTGCACTGACCAGTTGCAATTTATTATTTCTTCTGCTAATTAGAAGATTATAATGTGTTTAGCATCACAAAATTTAATTTATTAAAATGTTTCTACAGAATGAACAAAAAGAAGTCATTAGTAAATTCCGCACTGGAAAAATAAATCTGCTTATTGCTACCACAGTGGCAGAAGAAGGTCTGGATATTAAAGAATGTAATATTGTTATCCGTTATGGTCTCGTCACTAATGAAATAGCCATGGTCCAGGTACACTTAATACCTCTAATATGTTAAATTTTTATTTTGTGTTATTATTTTAATTGTTTTAGCAAAACAGCACAGTTTTAAAAATATATCTATTCTTCTAAAAGAGAAATCGGTTCTTATTGTATACAAATACCAACTCATTATATTGCACACCTGAGACGAATACAATGTTATATGTCAATTACACCTCAATTCAAAAAAAGAAATCTTGAAGAGCTGAATACTCCTGTTTTTGATTCGTATGACAATCAGATAACTGTTGTATTTTTGTTGTTATTTTTAATTTTATTTTTAATGTTTATTTTTTGAGAGAGAGAGAGAGGGAGGGAGGGAAAGAGAGAGAGAGAGAGAGACACGGAGCACAAGCAGGAGAGAGGCAGAGAGAGAGGGAGACGCAGGATCCCAAGCAGGCTTCAGGCTCTGAGCTGTCAGCACAGAGCTCCACTCAGAGCTCCCAACTCATAGACTGAGATCAACCTAAGCTGAAGTTGGACGCTTAACTGACTGAGCCACCCAGGCATCCCAACTGTTGCATTTTTAAACAACTCTTCTTTGGTTGTTATTTCTGTGTCCCAAGACTCTTCAGAAACATGACACTGGCCCCGCCCCATCTGTAAGAGTCAAAAGAGGCCTCTTCATTCCTAGGATGTCTGAGAGCTCCCAGCTGGACTAGGAATCTGAAGTGCAGTGGTCTTAAAAATGTCTGACAAAGCAATATGCACAAACCTTAAGGATCCCTACCATTTCTGCATTCTCCTCCCAATTCTTACAGTGTTTCTGTGTGTTTTGAATTTTTCATCATAAAATGTTGAGGGAGGCATAGTTACACATGCAAAACAAAAGTGAAATGTCCTAATTTTCTTTTATCTTTTACCCACACTATTTTAACAATATAATTGTTACCTTTCATTTGCATATATAATACTCTTCCCATAAAATTAACTTAAAATCTTTTTTAAATATATTGAATTGTATCCCTGCATGGGAGACAAGTCAGGAAGACTAAGATAACCAGACAACCATCAAATTAGCAAGTAATTGAATTTCAAGAGTTAATTTGTTGGTGGCTTGTAACACTGAATGCATTTTTCATACAGATATTATAGCTGGTAGTTAGGTTCCTGGGCCAGGCCACAACATTGTCTGTTACTCAAAATGTACCTAAATATTACTTTCTAAAGAGGACTACAGAAATTTGTGACCATGTTGAGTCTGTTTTCATGGGGAAATGTGCTCAAAATCCAACATAGATACCAGGAGCAGAAACTGCATTTTCAGTAGTCCTGCTGTCAAGGTCAGAGATGCCCCTTCTTTCCATCTATCCCTCCTACCAGGCCGGAATGCCATTCCAGTCTAAGTCAATGGTGCCGGTTCCCAGGGTTGAGAGGAGGATCCTGGGAACAAAAAAAGTGGACAGAATGGTCTTGTGCAGTTGAGGGTTTTGAGGGTTGATGTGGTGACCTAACCATCATTGCTCTAAAACATTGTTTCTGCATTAAGGCACATTTTGAATTTCAAATAACTGATTTACAAAAAATGGGTAACAGCTAACTTTACTGAGAATAAAGAAATTACTTGAAGGCTGGCACACTGAGCAATGAATACCATTCCAGACCAAAGATGAGAGTGTGGACAGAAGGCATAGCCATTCATTTATTTGATTTCTTTATGTTCTCAGGCCCGAGGTCGAGCCAGAGCTGATGAGAGTACCTACGTCCTGGTTGCCCACAGTGGTTCAGGAGTTATTGAACGTGAGATAGTTAATGATTTCCGAGAGAAAATGATGTATAAAGCTATAGACCATGTTCAAAATATGAACCCAGAGGAGTATGCTCATAAGGTATTGTTTTTGGACCTCTCCGAATTTATTTTTCACTTTAAAGTGGCTGCATGTGGTTGCCATTGATAGCTTTGTGGCTAAGTCTCAAGACAGAAATTGTGCTTGAATTTTAAGTTCCAGTTGGATGAGCTGTACTTAGTCCAGATTCACATACAAAAAGAATCAAGATCCATCATGAGCAGAAATTGTCAGGCCACCATTCCAATGAAACCAACCATAAATTTTGATGATGTAAATTTAATCTGCCCTTGTTTAGAAAGATTAGTGCAGTTCACCCATTCAAGCCAACCTGGTAATTTTGGTTTCGTTGAATCAGTACAGACACAAATTTTCATTGTAGAAGCATTTATGAAGTGCCTACTCTGTGCCAGGCAATGTTCTAGAAAGAGAGAGCATGGTAGCAAACAGCACGGACCGATCTCTGCCACGTGAAGCTTATACTCTAGAGTATACGTAGTGAGAGTTGAAGAGGAGAAACAAGAAACAAAAATGAAGCAAGAAATATATCACATAAAGATAAATTCTAGAGAATTAGAATAAGACAACATGAAACGAGTCATTAGATGAGTACTTTTTAGATTGGATGTTTGGGGAAAGTCTCTTAGAAATAGAGACACTGAGGTTAGATTTGAGTGATAAGAAAATACATAATATGTTATCTAGCTGCATCTCAGTTTACTAATGTAGAGTCATTTGAGCTTCAAGAGGAATGCCGTGAAGGAAGAATGCATTTCTGCAATATTTCAGGAAATCCCCCATACCACTGAATTAAAGACTGTAACTACTATAATAGCAAACAATCCATTTAGAAGAAAATTCACACCCTTGCATATGGGTGTGAATGTTAGTTTCTTAACATTGGAATTGGCTCTACCCTAAATAGAGTTTCACGAAAGGGATGCTTTTAAATTGGTGTGCATTGCTGTAACCAACTCCAAGGTTTCCTGGCCAGGTTTCTACACAAACTTATATTTTAAAACCCCTTTACATACAAGGCAAACCAAACATTTGATAATGTCAAATCAAACATCTGTGACCATATAATGCCACTGGAAAGTTAATCAAGTGGATATTTTCAAAGATTGATGTTTCAAGACCAGATGTTTTGGGTAAACTCTAGGCCATCTCTGGAATTTATGAGGCAAATTTTTCCAGATTATATCTACAATAAGATACAGTCTCCTTGGGGGCCCCAGAATCGGCTACCTTTTTAGATTTCCTTTGGCTAAGAGCTCTGCCCTCCTAAAGCTACTCCAGGCTGACAAACTCAGAAAAGGATGGCAGGGGGTACATTTGACTACTATTCTGTGCAGCTCCCTCAGCAGACATTGCTGGTAGACCCCAGCACTCCCTTCTTCTGAGTTAAGAATCCGTATCAACACAATGTTCAGACAGCCACTAATAAATGGTGAGCCTTGACACAGAAGGTGAGGTCTATTTTCCATGTCATATACAGAATCTGTACATAACTGATAGCCTGTGAATCAAACTTCTAGAAACAATGTGAAGATTTTAAACATTTTCCCTGGCAATGACCCAACAGCTTTTCCAACTCGTTACATTTTATTTAGACTTTGACTGACTATAGCTTGTACCTCCCATATATTTATGATGCTTTGTTTTCATTTGTTGCCCCTCCAATTCACATTCTTTACTATTTTTCACTATTTTAGAACTAATCCCTTACTGGTCTTTAGTATTTTAACTAATTAATCAGTTAATTAATTAATATATATATATATATATATATATATATATATATATATGTGAGGGAGAGAGAGAATTTAAGCAGACTGTGCTCAATGTGGAGCCCGACATGGAACTGGATCCCACAACCCTGGGATCATGACCTGAGCCAAAATCAAGAGTCAGGCTCTCAACTGACTGAGCCACCCAGGCGCCCCTATTCTTTACTATTTTAAAACTAATCTTTTAGTTTCTGGTGTCCTGGTTACATACCCATACACTAACTTTGGATTTATTTTTATCTTTTCTGTTGCACCTGTGTTTCTTAATTGCCTGCCATGTACATGATCCCATGCCGAATCATCTTTTATCAGCTCAGTGAATGATAGTATCTTGCAGGAACAACCTAATTAAACTTTTAGGGAACATAATACTTCAATTTTTTATATTGCTATAATTTACACATGACACTAGTCTTTGTACTTGTCTGTTTAAACTATTATATGGCCCATGGGCTGTTTACAAGGTTTAGTTCTCCTTTCTGTAGTAAATGTGGCTGTCTTGAATCAAAGCCCAAAACAGAGGTGAGAGCCAGAGATGGGCCATTCAGCTTTGCTCATCAGCACTGATAATTTACTTTTACTACAAACTTCCCCTCAGCCTTCAGGAAAACAATGGCATCCTGCACATTTTAATATAAATTTGCTATCTATGAGTGGTTTAGTTTGGAGGTAAATTATTTAAGAAACAAGTTTCCTAACTTCCTATGTGAAGTTATGTAGGTGTGAGACCTGGCCAGTGCCTATCTCAAGTTTTGTGTCTCTACATTGTTTCTGTTATGACATAAATTTTGCCACTAGCCACAGGTCCTGGAATACACAGTTAAGGTCTTATTCTCTCATAAAAAAAATGTGGATAATCTAGATCCATATGATAGCTCCATGATGTCAAGGAAGACAAGACCCTTCTCTCTCTTATCGTTTCTGTTATCCAGGTCAAAGAGAGTTTTTCTTCAAATTTCAACTGTCACATGCTCATTTTAGATGGAAGAAAGAAGAAGATGGAAAAGACAGAAAGTGCAAAATGGCCACTATCTGATACTTGAGCTTTTCTAGAAATTCTACTCAACATCTTATGTCCCACTGGCCACTGGCTTGGAATGTTGTAATGTAGCTGGCATAGTTTCACCTGGGATGAAATTATAGTTCTGTTCCCAGGAAGAATGGACTCTGGGTGGGAAACTACTGTTTCTGCCACAAATGTGTAAGGAAGAGATTGAGTAAGATAGCAAAGGGTCTAGAAAAGATTAAAGAAATTGGTGGCGGGGGTGGGGTGGCTTATCACAAGTAAGAGAAGACTATTGGTAATGTCATAATAGTGTTTAGGTCTTCAAAGGGATTCCGTGTAAAAGAAGGCTTAAACTTATTTTATGACACCGAATTGAAACTGATGGCAAGGGAGAGAGGTGGTAGGATGAGGTGTTATTTTGTTGTTGTTTTGTTCTTGTTTTTTTAATATTACTAAAGACTTTCTCACAGTAGAACTTGTCTAAAATGGAAAAGGTTGCTTTCTGAACACATTTCCATGATTACAGGAAAGGATTATATGCAAAATTCTTTGGAGGCTATCGCCTCATTATTTTTCTTTCTATACTAAGGCCAAGTGTACATTTTTGTAACTATTTCAGATCTCTGAATTCCAGGAGACTTACTTCAGTGAAGCTGTGAAAAAAAAAAAAAGAGAAACACTGAATTTTTTTTTTCTCAATGCAGATTTTGGAATTACAGATGCAAAGTATAATGGAAAAGAAAATGAAAATCAAGAGAAGTATCGCAAAGTATTACAAGGAAAACCCATCATTAATAAATTTCCTCTGCAAAAACTGCGGTGTGGTAGCCTGCTCTGGGGAAGACATCCATGTAATTGAGAAGATGCACCATGTCAACATGACACCAATATTCAGGTAGGTCCGGACACTGAATTTTTAGTTTCTGTATAAGAAGTGAAGTAGGTTGTACTGTGCGTGTTCTTCCGAAATAGTAAAAATGAGGTTCATTATTTTTCAGAACTTCTCCTCCTTTGGCCCCCATATTCTATCCCTATTTCAAATGTGACTTTTTCAAATATATTGCACTGAGGCACAGGGGGAGAAGGGAGAGCCCCAGAGCCATTTTGGTCCAAGGTGCATCAGTCTGGTGTGTAGTCATATTTGTTCTCAAATTTTTGGACAACTTAAGTCTAGTTAAAATAATCTACAGACTTAAAGAGGCCACCAAAAGCAACATGGCCCTTGAGAGATGTATGCGGAAAGGGAGCGTCTACCTGATGATCTGTGGGGGCAGGAAAGAGAGGGGGATAAGGTGTGGGATATGCATGCAGGTGGCTGAGCTTCAGGTCCAACAGCATATACCCATAATTCGCATATTTGTCTGTTGCAAATTCTCAGGTATGTTTTTACTCCTTGATAATTTTAGGGAACTCTACATTGTAAGAGAAAACAAAGCTCTACGAAAGAAGTTTGTAGACTATCAAACAAATGGCGAGATTATCTGCAAAATATGTGGCCAAGTGAGTAAAGTGCTGTGAGCTTATGTTTACTTTGGCCACAGGGAATTCTTAATTGGATGTGCATTTAATTTTTCCCCTCACTCTCTTTTGTTTTCTAGGCTTGGGGAACGATGATGGTGCACAAAGGCTTAGATTTTCCTTGTCTCAAAATAAAGAATTTTGTAGTGGTTTTCAAAAATAATTCACCGAAGAAACAATACAAAAAGTGGGTGGAATTACCGATCACGTTTCCTGATCTTGACTATTCAGAATATTGTTTGTTAAGTGATGAGGACTAACATTCGATTTGAGACTCTTTAAAAAATATTATCATCTTAACATTTACTTTGATTTTGATGAGTGTTGTTACTATACTCCAGAACTGATGTGAGGATTAATAAAGTCATTGCCTTACTCGGTGTTGAGCTGCATGGAGGAAGATAATGTGTTATGCTTTCAAGTATCTACCTTGTTGTTGGGCAGGGGTAAAGAACACCTAGCAGTAATACGCGTTAGTATGGAGCATTACGGGACTGTGGAAAGAATGCTAGCATATAAAGGAGGCATCCAAGGTACCACTATCAGTCCTGTCATACTAATCCTCACGATGACATTAACCAAATCAGTTCATCTTTCTGAACCAGTGTCCTTATTGGTGAAATCGTCATAGTATTATTTACCTTTGCTTTCATTAGCTTTCTACTGCTACACAACAAATGAGCACAAACTTAGTGGCTTAAAACAACAGTCCTTCATTATTACACATGCTCTGTAGGTCAGAGGCCTGGACAGGGCCCTCTGCACAGGGTCTCAGAGACCGGAGTCAAGTTATGAAACAAGTGATGTTTTTCATCTGGGTGTACTGGATGAACATTGAATCACTTCCAAGCTCTTTCAAGTTGTTGGCTATCATTTCCGTGAAGATGAAGATGGGGATTCCTGTCTTCTTGCTAGCTGTCCACTGGGGCTCACTCTGAACAGGTAGGGCTGCCCTCATCATGTGACTTGCTCATAGACCTTTTATAGCACAGCTATTTGCTTCTTCAAAGCCAGCAGGACAGTCTCTCTGTTGTCTGCTAAAATCTGAACTGTAATCACAGGAGTGACTATCTCATATTCATAGATCCTGCCCACACTCAAAGTTCAGGGATTTTGAGGGCATATACACCAGCAGACAGAAATCTTGGAGGCCACCTAAGAATTCTGCCTCTCATACCACTTGCTCAGCTTTTGTGAGTAAGTGATATATGTATTCATATGAAAAGCACTTTGAAAAATATTAAAGCACCATAAAAGGCAAGGTACTATGAAGAAGCAGCATCAGGTAGCTTAAGTCTTATTTTTTCAGCTTTCCCTCCATAAACACAGGAATGGTGGCTAAGTCCAGACTATTTATTAATATTTGTAAGATTACCTATGTCAGTAGAGATGTCTAGGGTTCACAAAGGATGTTAGCAGGGAGCAGATGCTTGATGTTATTAGAGAAAATATCTACCTCCACTTGTCCCTAACACCAGGTAGAAGGGTAACCTCTCCATGACTGTGATATTTTCAGTTTTTCTGAAGTACGTATGATTATTTGGAGATAGGCACAAGGTGCAGCGTTCAGAACATCCTCACAGTAGACAAACAACCTCTTTTGCCATGGAAGAGCCACATGATTGAGACTGATTCACAATTGACCATTTTAACCCACACTTACTCAGATGATCTGCTGCATGGAAAGTGTTACCTTCTGTGACTAAAGAGAAACAAAATGTTGGAGGGAATGAGAAAGAAAATTCTTCTGTGGTTTTGATGGATTAATTAAATTCAGTCTAACATTAGCTTTTCTTAATAAGAACCAAGCAAAGATGAATATTAACCAATGAGAGCTCTTGGGACAAAGAAGATTGTGGTTTCCTTAAAATACTTTTAAAACCTCCAGCTGACTCCATTTAAAGTACTGCTGTCTTCTAGAACATTTTGGAAACTATGCAGGAAACCAAATGCATAAAATAGCTAAATGTACTACTGTAACATATGTAGACTGTTTTTGAGGTGTCAACAAATATCAGGTTTTTTCATCTGTGTTTTCCAGTAAATTTTTTTTTCAATAAAGAAGTGTTATCTTTACCTCAAAGTTTTGAAATACGTGTTCCAAATAGTATAAAACTTAATATGTGATGGTACCTGAAAACTCAAATTATTATGCATGTAATAATTGTAGCATTTTGATTGATCGTTACCGAACAGTTTAATACTTAGAGTATTTGGATATCATTTACAGGATAGCCTCATGACATGTAGATATCAACCTGGAGTTGGAAGGCCTAGGCCTAGTTTTAGTCCCCATGAAACCTTCAGTTATTTGGGGCACTTTGGGCAACCTCATCTCACAGGTGCTGTGTTTCCTCTCCTGGAAAATGAGAGACTGGATTGAATGGTATTAAAGGTCTCTTACAAGTCTAGCATTACCATACTCTATGCTTCTGGCTCCCTGGTTGCTTTCATTTTAAGACCTTGTCTCATGACTTGTGGTAATATCAGCTGTGGGCTAAATACCTGGCAGGCATATGACACATTTGAAAGTAACTCATATCTGCTAAAGGGCAGTTGTGGGGGTCTCACAGGAAAGGTCCATTGGTTGGAGTCCTGTATCTCAAAGTGGGTTGGAAAGGCCTGAAAGTGTCAGGAGATTTTAGAGCACACATTCCCAAGCCAGTAGATCAGTGACCAACTTTGTGGGTAAGAGATGTCAAGGTTTTATACCAAAAGTTTGAGATCACTTGAGACGCTATGAAATTAAAATACAATAATTTACAGTTCATACAAACATTTGAATGTAAGGCATTGAGGCAGCACGTAAGTGAATAAGAAATGGTTGCTCAAAGGACCATGAGTACACGTCACAAGCAGTTGTTGAAAGCATAAAACACTGCAATTTAATATCTCAGAGTGTTTGTTATGCCTTAGGGAAAAGAAGGCTTCTGGTGGTATTTTCAATTCAGTGGAACATCAAGCCAAAGAGGATTTAAAGTTTCCCATCATTGTTGCTTTTAAGATGTGAAGAATTCGAACACACTTATGTGCAGATGGGAAAGAATAATAAAGAGTGAGAGAATAGTAAATTGCTTGTTGGGTGTTATTGATAAATCCTGACAAATGATGCTGCTACAGTCTTTTCTGGGCACCCTGATCCTTTCTCAACAGTGCGTCTTTACACGCTTTCTCCCTTCTTCGCCATCTCTCCAGCTGACATCCTTTATGTTCCACACAGATGAAACCCATGTGGCACTTCCCAGCATCTAGCAGAGTTCGCGTTTTCGGAACTAGAATGTTGGGATGAGCACTGGGTGTTGTATGTAAGTGATGAATCGTGGGACTCTATCCCCAAAACAAAAAGCACACTGTATACACTGTATGTTAGCCAACTTGACAATAAATTATATTTAAGAAAATAAAAAATAAAAGGAAGCAGGTTAGAAAAAAAAAAAGAAGAACTAGAATGGAAAGAACATGCAGGGGGAATAATATTCACTCACCCTGAGCATAACAAAGTGCTTGCTTCCAAAGCCTGATAAACAATTACATTAGTCAC
Source organism: Acinonyx jubatus (assembly GCF_027475565.1). Lineage (NCBI taxonomy): Eukaryota > Metazoa > Chordata > Mammalia > Carnivora > Felidae > Acinonyx > Acinonyx jubatus. Next base: position 149,059,538 of record NC_069381.1, on the reverse strand, counting down.
AGCAGTAAAGTAAAAAAACAAAAAACCAAGAAAATTATTTCATTTCCTTCTAAGAGTTATAAAGTTAATTTGAAATAACCATGAAATAACCATAAGCTTCTTCAGTCTCCTTCAGTTTGTGAATGTCTCCTTAATTTGTCACACTAGATATAGAATTTTACATCTTTGTTTTTGTGGGGGAGAGCATGGACTGAGATATAATTGGGTTTGGATCCTCAGTAGCTTTGTGACTTGGGCAAGTCACTTGATCTCTCTGAGACTATAGTTAGTACCAACCTTGAGGGACTGTCATGAGAATTTGGATATTGTATGGAACATACCTAGCATTTGGCATTTAGTAGGAATTAATGTATAGAACATACTAGTGAGAGTGGCCAGAAAAGCAACAATAGTTGTAATAGAACAGCTGTAAGAATAGCATAAAAATAGTAAATTTTAGATTTATGTTTGATAAGTAGGTTACCTACAGGACTAGAGTTCCCACATCCAACATTTAGCCTAGAGGGCTTATCCAAGAGCTAAGTGGTAGCTGTAATGAAACATGATGCTCTGAATGTGCTATTCATTGTCAGTGGAGGGAAGATTTAATGTCCATATCTGTAGGCCAACAGAAAAACAGGTTTCAGCGTGATCACAAAGATCAGCACTGATTTATTAAGTGGTTATAGGACTTCACTAGGTCTATTATGTAGGTACAATTTTAATGAGATCCCATCTTTATCTTCAAGAATAATGTGATAGTGTTGCTGTATTGACCTGCCCAACAATTGCAAGAGAGGGGTTGTAGCATGTCAACAGTAATTTTTGTCCAACACGAATGATGATTGTCTTTTATTTGTTTCTAAATCCTTAAACTTTTTAGTTGGAGCATATGAAATATGAAATACACATGGAAAGCACTGCAGATATTTTTTGTAATTTTTAGATATTTTCCACACAGAGTATTACCAAGTTCTTCTTTATATAAATTAATCATCCCAGAAGCATCTCATTTGAAGATGAAATTGTCTGTGAGTCCTATTAGTTCATAATTTTAAAATCCAAATTAAAGACCAGATCCTCGGTGGGACTATGGGAAGAGAAACAGACTTTATAGGAAGTAATATTTAACCATGCAGTTGGAATACATTTGGGCCACTATTTAAGTTGAATATGTTTGATGAAGTATATTAGTTTTTACGTACTAATTTCATAAATGGACTTGATTTTGACACTTACGAAAAAATTGTATTTAATTAAGTTGTATGTATAAAATAATACTGAACCAAAGATGAGCATTTTTTCAACTTAAGTATTTCCTTCAAACACTGTCTTCTGCTGTCTCTTACGAAGCTTGTACTTTAAACACGTAGCATGAATGGACTGTTGGATGGTTAGTTCCTTCATTTTGATTCACTTAACAGGTCATAACAATGATCATAACTCATCAAGCTGTAAGGATTTGTATAATACTAAAATGCCCAAAACAACTGATTTAGTGTTATCCTGGACAGGGTTGCCCACCTGAGATTAATATCACTTCAGTACCACACCAATGTTTCTATTGCTAAATTCACTTTTTTTCTTTGCATTTTACCCAGGTTTATAATTTCATGACTTTACTTTGCACAATTTATACCAATAACTTTGATAACCTGTTGAGTTCACAGTCACAACTTTCAAAGGATTTATCTCATTTGACAAGTGTATCTCAAATCTTGTGATGTTTTCTTATGTTTAGACTAAATGGCTTATTCTATTGAAAGCTACTAACCTCATGGTGATAGCTCACTTAAGGCCCTAGATTTTGTAATGAACAACTTGGTTCAGTGTTTTATTGTTATCATCATTTATTTTGGGATAAAATGCAATCCTCAAATGACTAACTGCAAGAAACAAACAAAAACCTGTCATTCCATGTAAAACATTGTGTTCCATGCAAGAGAAGAAAAAGAAGAGAAAATGAAGGTAAAAAGGGAATAGATAGAAGCCAAATGAAATAGAAGCAAAGAAATTAAAAAGACAGCCACATGATAACACATAGACAAAGAAATAAGAACAGAAGAAGAAAAAATAAATTTAACTGAGGGATATTGATACATCTAATAAATGACCAATTGTTTCTTTTCTACTCATCAAATAATTTTAAGTCTTCCTATTTGTAAGGTACTATATTTTAGGCACTGAAAGTAAAATATGGATCTTGCTCAAGAGATTTTTTTTTTATCCAGTGGTGAGGATCTTTTACTCAATAGTGAGTAAAATGAGGATCTTGCTTTTAGGATTCACTTACAGAGATTAGTCATGTATGTAAATATCAGTACAGAAGACAATGACCAATGCCACAAGAGAAGGGAAGGAGAGATTACTTCCAACAGGGATGGAAGATAGAAGACTGCATTGGATTGTGGAGTGTCCAGGAGATTTTTTTCAAGTCCTATTTAGAGTTTTCCCATCTTGGGAGTGGGAGAGTTGAAGATGGATCATACATAGAAATAAGAAAAAGAAGAACACCTGATAATCCATAAAAGAAAATTTTACTATCAAATATGGTTAGAAAAAGAAAATTCACTCTAACTGTATTTAGAATAAAATATTTTTGGTTTAAAGCATATAATAAGTTTGAAATATCTTGTAGATAAACATGCCATTTGACTTAAAATATTACTAAACTTTGTTTACCCAAGTAATCATAAAACAGTTAAACTAATTTTAATAAGGTTCAACTCCACAATAAGGGATTCAAGAAAGAAAGAAACCAGTGAAAAAAGATGCCAGCTTCTGATGTAACAGTCATGGGAAGAGGTCAAGACTTCTCTAGATGGAGGGGCGCCTGGGTGGCTTGGTCAGTTAAGCGTCCACAGAATCTGAAACAGGCTCCAGGCTCAGGTCATGATCTCACAGTCTTTGAGTTCGAGTCCCACGTCGGGCTCTGTGCGGACAGCTCAGAGCCTGGAGCCTGTTTCAGATTCTGTCTCTCCCTCTCTCTCTGCCCCTCCGCTGTTCATGCTCTGTCTCTCTCTGTCTCAAAAATAAATAAACGTTTAAAAAAATAAAAAAAAATAGACTTCTCTAGATGGAGACAGGAGTGGGAGAAAGATTGTGAGATGCCTGTGCTCTGGTCACATCCATCCTTTTCTAAAGATGCCTTGAGACCCAATCCTATTTTTCCAACATTATCCTGGATAAAGGCCTCAGCAACTGGCCTAGCAGTCATTCTCTGGCCCAGGTAAGGTCACTACCTCGTAATCATCTGAGGGATAGAATACCTAGACAAGCATAGTTTTGTCTGGAACAGATGGAAGGATGGCTAGTTTGGTACATTGTACATCTTTGTTCACAATATCCAATGATTAGAATACTTTAAGAAAAGTTTTAAAATATGCTTTGTAATGAGTGCTCAATCTGATTGCACCGTGTGGTTAGGCTAAGGAAAGCATAGACCAAGTGTTCCTGATAGGTAGTCCTCAACAAAGAGTGATTTTCAGGAGGTGAAGAAATGAATGTAATAGCCTAGACGATCCTTAAACGGGTATTGTGGGGGAAAAAAATGAGGAGGAGAAATTTTTGAAAGGGGATCCAAGGTTTCAAACCTGTCTACGGGCTGAGGAGTAAGAGCTGTGAAACAGGGAGAGATTCAAGACTCAAAGGGAGAGAGGAGGGCATAACTGGTGTTACAAAATGCATCGGAAGGAGGAAGTGGATGAAATAAAGAGCAGAGGAAAAGATGAGGATAGTTGCCTCTGCTGCTGCTGAAGCAGGGGGAAAAAAGAAAATATGAAAAAAAGATACAGTTTAATGTAAAGGTAAAAAAGCAGAAGGCTGATGGAGTTTTTCTACTGGCATCAATCACTGGGCTACCTACCGAGTTGGGTTTTGGATTTGAGGATGGACATGGGGAAGTAAGGAAAGCAATAAAGATTTTTAACATGCTTCGATGAATGCAAAGTGACTGATCAGAAACTGAGTAAGAAGATTACCGTGCAGTAGTGGGACTGGCTGATTTAGAAATAACAAATATAGAACTAATCATTTAATAAATACTAATGTGCAGGATACTGGACTAAGTTTTCTTGTATTTATCCTTTGATATGTAAAAGAAAAAAACCAGACTGTTTAAAGGTTTGATGGACTCAAAAAGTTTTAAAATGTTATGGTCACCCAAATAAAGCTGGTCTTGTTTGTGACTTCTCTCAGCACAATACTGTATTTAGAAGAACCCCAACATCAACATCTCTTCAAAACTCCTCAGAAATTACCTTCCTGAAATCCTGTGTTATCCCCTCTGAAATCCCCTACTTTCCTCCCAGATTCCCCCTCTTATAATGTAAATCAACATGATTTTACTTGTTTATTTCTTTTCCTCCCTCTGTTCATTTACCCTTGGTTTGATGGAAGCTTGAACCACAAAGGGTGTTTTCCACCTTCCCTATGCGTTGGGAAATGAATTTTTTTGTGAATATTCATATTAGCATGTTTTTAGTCTCTGAAATAATGGAAAATAACAATGCCTGTTACCAATTTATTATCTTTCATCTCCAAATTCAACTTTTTTTTTTTAATCTGGTCTCTAAACACACAGCTGGGTCCTTCAAGACCAGCTTTGCCAGCTGGCATTGACATTAAACTTTGCCTGTAGAGGTTCTGGAGAAACAATGCAGAAAGAAAAGGTTTTGCTTCCTGGTTCTGGTGCACTTGCTTTTGGCAAGCTTTTGCAAGTGTGGGTAGCTTCTCCGGTATACAGTTCCTGTAGGACATGTGGCTTTCTCGGGCACCCAGGTCTTGATGGCAGCCAGCCGTACACAGTGGCCAGCAGTATCTCCTTAGGAGCTTTGTGTACAGTGTCCCCATGAATCCCTCCCCATGAATAGCTTTCCTTGGGACCCAGATGGCACATTTCCAGCGAGCTCCAAAAGGCAGACTTTCAGCGAGTTCCAGCGGCCCCTTGGCAAATTCTTTGCTTTCAATAACCTACAGTTGCTTTCTCCAATAAGGTCTGAATCTCATGCTTGGTTATCTATCTCAGCCACAAGGGAAGCAGCTGCTTCATGTCTCTGTTATTTCCGTATTCTCTAGAGTTCTTTTTACTTCTTACTAATTAATTTTCTGTTACTCCAATCCCATTATAGTTAATAACTATTTATATTAAATTTTAACTAATAAATAATAATAACTAATAATTAAATAGTTATTTATTTACATTTTACCTGTGGTTTCTGTCACCAGACTAGACTCACTCATGCAATCATGTCTAAAGAAATATGGGAATTAGTTCACAAGAAGTTACAGTGCTTAAATATCAAGTTACTCTTATGTGTAGACATTGTATTTTACACAGGAAATGACTCAAATGCATCTGACCAATTCTCTAACCAAATAATCTAGAAACAAGACAGAATATATTTTATAATTAGCTACTTTCATTTTCTAAATCCCAACCATCAGTTCTATAATGCCAATAGCTGAACCCAAAATTCCCATCTTACATGAAAGACCACATAATGGACATTGAGAGGATTAAATGAGAAAATGTCTGTATACTAGATTTTTTAAATGATTTAAAACCCTCAGAGAGAGAGAACTACTTTTGTTTTAGAACCCCCTAATGTGCGTTTATTTTTGAAAATGAGACCTTCTTATAGTTCCATTGACAATGAATCAAAGAAATAGCTAAACTGTGTTTTCATAAAGCAGGATCAGTTAGAAGGAACTAAAGAGGAAGGGAGAAAATGTTGGAGAGAGGGAGTCTCAGGAGCAAAGCAGGAGGCTACAGCCCAAGTAGAAATTACCAGTGGAAATTCCATCCTCATTGTCCCAAAGCACCAGTGAATATGCTACTTCCATACTTCAGTTGGTATTATTTGGCATCAGGGCAGTCTGGCAGGGCAATATGGAAACAGCGAAGAGAAAGCACACACACACACAAGGAAAAGTGGCTACAGAGAATTCCAGATAACAAATGTTTAACACATTTTACGGTGACACAAAGAAAACATTTAATAAATATTAATTTCTTTCTCTAATTTGAAGTATAAGATGTAATCTCTGACCTTGGGGCATCAACAAATTGACGGAGTGTTCCATGATTATAGGCACAAAATAATCAGAAAAAATATGAGTATACAATAATCACATGGTACACAAATTACAGGTATTTTAGAACTGAGAAAAGCTTCTGAATTAAAGTGAGTAAGAAATTTGAACAATGCTCTGTATATATTAGATGTTCATATTTCATAATAATTTAAAAGGGAAGGAGAGTAGGAGGAATGCTTTATTTAAATAAAGCAGGTAATAAGGAAGAAGGAAGAAGAAAAAGGAACATGTTTTGCATATCTATTGGAATACCAAACTGAATCTGGGATTGACTGGGTAACCAATATGAAGTCATTCTAGTTTTTTGAGCAGTACAGTGGCAGGTAGAAAAGACGATCTGCGAGGAATTAGCAGGCTAAATCATACTGAAGAAAAATTGGAAGGAAAAAGATCAAGGAAGTTGGAGCCATTGAGTCTGAGATGATGAACATCTGGACTTGGTCATTGGCAGTGAGAGTGGAAGCAATGAGTGATGCTGGAAGATGTCGAAATAAAATCACGAGCTGGAAAAATTGTGACTGATACGGACTTGATGGCAATAAACAAAATAAATACAAAAGTACAGCACAGTTGGTGATAGAACCAAATACAAGAAATTTCTTTAGGTTACCTTCTTTTTGCTCTCAGTATGACTCATAATTCTGCTTGGTCGTCATCTAATTCCACATGCGGTCATATTCCTGGCATACGGAATAACTCTTTTATTTCACCCAAGAACTTGCTCACTGGGCCCCAGCTGTTTTCTAATCCACCCACACTGATCACTGAGCTGTGGTGGATACAATTCCCTTGTCCTGAAGAAAAGGTTTAAAATGAGTCAGAATCTCTTGATTTGTGAATAAATCAAACATTTTTATTTCCCAGAGGCTCTGGTTCCCAAGAACTTCCTACATCCATTCCCAGTCTACCAATGGGGGCAAACTGGTTATATGACTCAGGTGCCGTCTTGGCCTCTCAAGAACTAAATAAAGTGCTTTGAGGCTGCCATTCTAAGTAGGCGAAGGAAGTGAGTTTCTGAAAATGGGGAGAGTTCTGCACTCCTGATTCTGTGGCCCTTTCTAATAATGCTCTGTCTTAGGCTGTGGCCTGAGATAATGACCCTTTTTCCAGACTTTAAGATTAGTCTAGACCAGCTCTGTGCAATGAAACTATAGTTTGAAACAGATAACTAATTTAAAGTTTGCCAAAAGCTACATTTAAAAAGTTAAAAGAAACAGGTGACATTAATTTTAATAATGTATTTTGACTCAATATAGTTATATTACATTGACATATTATCAATATAAAAATTATTAATAATATATGTCACATCTTTCCTGTCAAGTCTCCAATATTTGATCTGTGTTTTATACTTTTAGCACATCTCAATTTGGACTTGCCACATTTTCTTGTTTTTTTCATTTTTTTAATGTTTATTTATTTCTGAGAGAGGGTGAGAGAAAGAAGGAGAGAGAGAGAGAGAGAGAGAGAGAGGGAATGAGCAGAGGAGAGGCAGAGACAGATGGAGACATAGAATCCGAAGCAGGCTCCAGGATCTGATATGTCAGCCCAGAGCCTGATGCGGGGCTTGAACTCACAAGCTGTGAGATCATGACCTGAGCTGAAGTCAGATGCTTAACTGGCTGAGCCGCCCAGGGGTCCCAAAGCAAACTTTATGCCCACCGTGGTCGAACTCACAACCTCATGCTCTACCGACTGAGCTAGCCGGGCTCCTAGGACTGGCCATGTTTCCAAGTGGTCAATAGACACCTGTAGCTAGATGAATAGTGCAATTCTAGACATTTTAGTTTTTAAGATAGATATAGAGAAAACACAGTTTAAACGTGAAGTTCCAATTTTCTTCTTGCAAGTTATTACCTAACTTCGAATTCTCTTACTTTCTGTTAATTCTCTGAGGTCTTCTTCTCTCTAAAGTTGTGCATATATTTATATATGATAAAACAATGACTTGTGAGAATACATAATAAACACCATGGCTGTCTGCCCAGATCCCCTCCTCAGGGCCAAGGCACCCATCCCCCTGGGTCTGGGAATATGGCTGCTGACAGCTCATAGCTGCCTCCCTCTGTGGGTATCACCCTAAGCTATGGGGAACTGCCTTTCCTAGGATTATGTCTTCTTGGCAGTGGCCTGAACCAAATGACAGACTGATGAGGAAACACAAGCCTGTCCCCCTTTACTCCATTTGGAACAACCCTGAAGAGCAATCCAACTCCTGAGGTCCCCGTAGGGTAGAATGAGGCTTCCTTTGCAATTGTTCTGCAGGTCAGTGTCTCCCTCTGCTCAGGCCTGCCTTCTTTTCTCTACAGGTATTATGTCCTGAGAACAACCTCTATCGACCCCTAACCCCACCCATAAACTAAACCCTACTTGCATCTCTCCATCTGAGTTTCCAGGGAACCCAGTTTAAGAGAGAATATATTTTTGAGACAGAGAGAGACAGAGCATGATCGGGGGAGGGTCAGAGAAAAACAGTGGGAGACACAGGCGCCCCAAGAGAGAATATAAAGTAGCCTCACTTCTGCAAAAGCAAAATTACAGGCAGTGTTTGAAGTGAGAAAAGGGAAAAGCAGCAGCCAGACTCTGGCTCATTTCTGTGTATTATAACTCTACTTTCCCACAAGTGAACAAGGCCAGAGCTCTCTCTGAACCTTCTTCCTCTCTTTCATGTCTGTTCACTCGCATTATGTTTCTTTTTCTAGATAACACTTCCCCCAAAGGCCAAAGGGACAACTGAGTCAAAGGTATGGCCAAAAAATGGGATTAATCCTCATTGGGTTGAAGCATAAGAAGGGGAAATCAGTTTCCTTGAAGAGAGAAATCTAGATTTCCCCTCGTTTTAAAACTTGGGCTTGTCTGCCACATAAAGTTCTTTGACTCTCAAACATCTAAGGTTATTCTCCTGGAGGATGTTGGCTTTTACTATTTCTGCTTTAGCTTTCTTCAGTGACTTCATATCTCTGTCTCTCACACACATACCTGCATACTCATTCAGGTTAGTGACAATTAATTCTGCACAGCATGGCTGATGGCTCTGTTCCAGATCTTACAAAGCCATAAATAATTGATTGTTTTTATATATTACAACCTGGGGAAGTGGAAGAAGGAAGCCATCATTCCCATTTCCCTACATCTTAAGTTCCATAAATAAGATGAGGTAGTAAGTTCTTACACCTGAACTGAGAGTTAGGAGACTTTGATTCTCCACCTGATTTGGTCTCCTCAGAAGTTTTTCGCAACTGGCTTAATAGCTAAAATATTCTACTATTTGTCATATAAACTGTAGCGATATAATGTTTAAAAGTGATTTGTGTTCCGGGAAAACTTTTCTAACTTGTACATTCAGGTTAGAAGATTGGGTAAAATCTTACACAAGGAAGACAGTATTTCTTTTCTTCGTCTTGCTGATGCTTTGGTCTTGGTAAAATTCAGAAGAGTAGTAGAAAAGAATTGTAGAGCAGGTGAGTATTTATTTTCCTAATCCTAGAAAATATGTTTTTTTTTTGAGTATTTTTATTGTGTATATAACTAAGATACTACTGTGTTAGAAATACCAAACCATGGAAGTTTCTGCACTTCTGTGAAAAAGTAGGTTTGACACTGCGGTGATACTCAATACACAGCACTGAGAGGTCAGTGACTAGGGGTTTTTCAAAAGAGAGACCTCACAATTAGTGAAGGACATATTGTGGGGATCACAGTGATAAGGAGATTCTGGCATAAGTAATATCTCATGATAATACCTGAAATATATTTGGTAATATAATATCTCATGATAATACCTTGAAAATATATTTGAGAATATCTAATAATACACATTGGCTATTTCTATTAGTTGAGTAAAAGCCAAACTAGAACAAGCCCTCTGCAGTCAAGCATTACCCCTCCCACATTCAACATAGGGACTTTTCTTTTACTTTCCATCAAGAGGTAGAAGTTATGGGTGCCTGGGTGGCTCAGTTGGTTAAGCATCTGACTCTTGATCTCAGGGTTGTGAGTTCAAACTCCATGCTGGATATGGAGCCTACTTAAAAAAAAAAAAAAAAGGAGATGGAGATTTATATAGAGGAACAGAATGTTGTTCCTTTTTCAAAAATTGTGATAGTAGGAACAAGGTTACTAAGGAATAAAAGACCATGCCTCGGTATCACATAAAAAGTTCCTTTAGCTTTCGGTATTTGGCAAGAGAGAAATTGTAGGTTTGAGGTCGTGCCTCACTCTAGCCAGTTTTGTGGCATCAAATTGTAGGACAATAAATTAATGCCTTGGTAGATTGTGTGACTTCACAGAATCTGCCCTCTTCTGCACTTCCTGTCTCCTGCCTAGTGCTTCCTTCATCTTTCTTCACAAGCCCCTCTACCATGATAGTTCACCAGTGTGAACATTGACGAGAGACCACAGGCACCCAAAGAACTCCTTGACTACATCAGCTTAGCTTTGCCGTTCAAACTGATTATTATGCCAAACCATCCACCATGAGCATGGCAAATCACTTGTCAAAAAATAGACCCACAATTCTGGCACGTGTGTGTGTGTGTGTGTGTGTGTGTGTGTGTGTGTGTGTTAAACTAAAAGTTACTGGAAAAATGATCAGAATGGAACACAACATTGATTAGGTTACATGTTCATTGAAATTTCGCTAATTAGAATGTCAGAAAGAAGCAGACATGGAATTGTGCTAATTTCCACTTTACTAATCCATAAAACAGATACTTCTCATAAAGTAATCTTTCCTCAGTTCTCGTAATCTTTCCTCAGTTCTCAGGGAAAAAAAAGACTGAATAGCTGCAGTAAAGTGTCCTATTACTAACGCTCCATGTTATAATGAATTCATGTTGAAAGGCACACTTAAGCACTAGCACAAGGATTAAATGACCATTGTTAGGTAACAATGGTTAATATCCGATTGTTTAACAATAATGAGCTTGACCTTTTACTGGTCACACCTGGAGGTGTTCTCCTTGAGCCTTATCTAGCTTGGACCCACAGTGAGTAGCAGGTGAGCTCCAAATCATCTATATCGTTCATTCATTCAGACAGCAATATTTATTAAGCATCTATTTTTTATACTTGTTTATTTTGGGGAGAATGCAAGAATGGGGGTGGGCAGAGAGATGCAGACAGAGGGTCTGAAGCAGGCTCTGTGGTGACAGGCTAACAGCAGCAAGCCCGATGTGGGGCTCAGAGTCACAAACCGTGAGATCATGACCTGAGCTGAAGTCGATACTCAACCAATTGAGCCGCCCAGATGCTCCTATTAAGATAAATTAGTGAAACAAGCTGAAATGGAGCTATATGTAGGGGAAAGAGGAATAAACAATAGAAATAATACATACATACATATTATAGTTTATTTGGAAGTAGTAAAATCTATGGGGAAAAAAAGACAAACTAAAAAACTGGAGATTGAAGTGGGTCAATTAATATATAGAGAGAGAGTGAGAGAGAGAGAGAGAGAGCATGAGTGGGAGATAGGGGCAGAGGGAGGGAGAGAGAGAGAAAAAAATCTTATGTCGGCTCTATGCTCAGCACGGAGACCAGCACAGAGCCCAACACAGGGCTCAATCCCAGGACTCCTTCTGGGATCATGACCTAAGCTGAAATCAAGAGTTGGATGCTCAATGAACTGGTTCAGCTTCATTGAGAAGATAACATTGGAGTGAGGACTTGAGCCTGTGTTGGTAATGTCTTTTTCCCTCATCCAGAAATCTTTTGCTATCATTATCTTTCCTGATGCCATCTACTAAAGAAATAAAAAAAAGAAATTTATGTGTAGGCTTAAGACTACATAGACCTCAGGTCAAGGCCAGTGATTTTTTTCATGATAACATAGGATTTATCTCCTGAAAACCGAAGAGACCTGGTCTTACTCATGAGAGCAGTAAGTAGGTTCCTATATGAAATAACAAGAAATGTGCTACCAAAAGTTCTGTCTCCTCTCTCAGTTCTTTTACTATTTTAAGATCTACTTCTTAAAGAAATTACATAACTTTCCCATCACTCAGCCAAGCTGCCTAAATTCACCACCATTAAGATATTCATTATATTAAAGTATAGCATTATCAGCAATTCTTTTTTAAAATTCTCATATGCAATGGGAGTAAGACTCAAGAAGAAATATGCACATTCATGAAGGGAAAAATCTGTGTAGGTGGCATGGCCTGGCAAGCCTGTAGGCAGAGTCCCAGGATTATTCCAGTATACCAGGGGCCAAACTGGAGGCACAGGATGAGTAGAGAGAGTACAGATGGAGCAAGACAAAGATTGGAAGGTCTTTTATTTTTATTTATTTATTTATTTATTTATTTTTAGTAATTTCTGCACCCAATGGGGGGCTCAAACTCACAACCCCGAGATCAAGAGTCGCATGCCCTTCTGACTGAGCCAGCCAGGTGCCCCAAGGATTGTAAGGTCTTAGACTTGGTCTCATATGCTTTGCATAATAAACACACAGCAACATTTTTTACTCTCACAAATAAAGATAACCTCATACAATTTTATTGACCAACTGGCCTTTCACTGTGATCTTATTTTCTCACTGGGATAGCACTTTTTGACCTCTGATGGAATGGTATACCAAGGGTGGGGGATACTGGGAGTGCAGTGGTTTGCTTCAGGAAGGAAGGAGTGTTTTATCACTAACATTGTTTACAATTACTGGACAGTGATAATAAAACAGCAGACTGATTTTAGTGGCTTTCACTATTGCTTGTAAGTATGTTATAGATAATACTTCCCTTTTGTTTTCTGTTTCCGAGAAAGACTACGCTCACCACACCACACCTTGAAACCCACCACTCTGAGGCCTGTATTTCCAGAGTTTCTATTATGTATATACCTACATAAACGTTTCCTGTCTCTCTTCACAAAAGTGGGTTTATACTATACATACTAAAAGGTTGATTGTGGATCTTTCTACTACCTTTCTACTAAAAGGTAGATTGTGGATGCTTTCCATGTCAACAAATTTAGACCTACATCATTCATTTTTGTATGTTCCATACGGCTCTAATTCCCTCTAGATAGGCTTTTAGAAAATTTTCAGTTTCTTGATATTGTAAGCTGAGTTTCAACAGCAGTCTTGTATTTGCAACTTTGTACACTTATCTAATGTCATCCTGAAAATACATTACCAGAGATAGAATCGCCATCCTGAAGGGGATGCATATTTTTGATATTTACTTCTAAACTGCACTCCAGAAAGTTTGCAGTACTTTCCTCCACCATCAGCTGATCATGAGAGGGACTGTTACCGTTTTTAAATGTCTGCTAATCCAATAAATGAAAAATATGCCACTCTTTGCATTTCTTTGAAGTCTGACAACATTTAACATTACTTTATTAATTTCTTATAATTTTTTTTACATTTTTATAACTTGTAGCTGTGCCTGGATAAACTGTCTATTTTTTCTCTTTACCCATTTTTTTTCTCTATTGTGCCGTGGAGCAAATGTTCCAAAAGAGAGGGAAAAGATAATGAGCACAGATGTCACCTACTATATCAGACTACTTACATCCATCATATGAATTTGCAGCTTTATTTTTTAAACATATGAAATTATATGAAAAATCATATGGCTCTATATTTCTACTAATGTAAATATTCCCCTCCCGTAATGAGCCCTCAAAACTATTTGGAGGTGGCATGGCAAAACCTGTTATGTGCAGTCCATTTTTTTTTTCTTTTCAAATTTTTACTTAAATTCCAGTTAGTTAATATACAGTGCAATGTTGGTTTCAGGAGTAGAATTCAGTGATTCATTCCTTATATACAATACCCAGTGCTCATCAAAACAAGTGCCCTCCTCAATACCCATCACTCATCTAGCCCATCCCCGACCCAGCTCCCTCCATCAACCCTCAGTTTGTTCTCTATCTCTGAGAGTCTTTTATGGTTTGTTTCCTTCTCTCCTGTATTTTTTTTATTCCCTTTCCCATATATTAATCTGTTTTGTTTCTTAAAGTCCACATATGAGTGAAATCACATGGTATTTGTCTTTCTCTGACTAACATTTTGCTTAGCGTAATACACTTCAGCTCCATCCATGTCTTTGCAAATGGCAAGATTTCATTCTTTTTGATGGATGAGTAATATTCCAATACATGTATGTGTACACACACACACACACACACACACACACCATATATACCACATCTTCTTCATTCATTAGTCAATAGACATTTGGGCTCTTTCCATAGTTTGGCTATTGTTGACAATGCTGCTATAAATATTGGGGTGTATGTACCCTTTCAAATCTGTACTTTTGTATCCTTTGGGTAAATACCCAGTAGCGCAATTGCTGAGTCATAGGGTAGTTCTATTTTTAACTTTTTGAGGAACCTCCATAGTGTTTTCCAGAGTGGCTGTGCCAGTTTGCATTCACACCAGTAGTGCAAAAGGGTTCCCCTTTCTCTGCATCCTTTCCAACATCTGTTGTTTCCTGTGTTGTTAATTTTAGCCATTCTGACAGCTGTGAGGTTGTATATCATTTTGGTTTTGATCTGTATTTCCCTGTTGATGAGTGATGTTGAACATCTTTTCATGTGCCTGTTAGCCATCTGTATGTCTTCTTTGGAAAAATGTCTATTCATGTCTTCTGCCCACTTCTTAATTAGATTATTTGTTTTTTGGGATTTTGAGTTTGATAAGCTCTTTATAGATTTGGATACTAACCATTTATCAGATATATCATTTGCAAATACCTTCTCCCATTCCATTGGTAACACAATTACACTAAATTCGTATCTTTCAATAATCAATCTGAATTTAAATGGACTAAATGCTCCAATCAAAAGACATAGGATATCAGAATGGATAAAAATTACAAGACATATTTATATGCTGTCTACAAGAGACTCATTTTAGACCTAAAGACACTTGCAGATTCAAAGTGAGGGAATGGAGAATTATCTATCATGCTAATGGACATCAAAAGAAAGCTGGAGTAGCCATACTTATATCAGACAAACTAGATTTTAACACAAAGACTTTAACAAGAGAAGAAGGGCATTATATCATATTTAAGGAGTCTATCCATCAAGGAGATCTAACAATTGTAAATATTTATACCCCCCGCAACTTAGAAGCATCTAAATACATAAATCAATTACTAAGAAACATAAATAAGCTCATCAATAATAATATAATGATAGTAGGAGACTTTAACACACCACTTTCAACAATGAGCAGATTATTTGAGCAGAAAATCAACAAAGAAGGGTACCTGGGTGGCTCAGTTGGTTGAATGGCTGAATCCAGATTTCCGCTTAGGTTATGATCCCAGGGTCATGTGATCAAGCCCAGCATCAGTCTCTACACTAAGCATGGAGCCTGCTTGAGATTCTCTCTCCCTCTGCCCCTCTGCCCCACTCATGCACTCTCTCACTCTCTCTCCCTAAATTAATAAAAGAAAAAAGAAAAGAATCAACAAGGAAATAATAGCTTTGAGTGACACATTGGACCAGATGGACTTAACAGATATATTCAGAACATTTTATCCTAAAGCAGCAGAATACGCATTCTTTTCTAGTACACATGGAACATTCTCCACCTCTTATTCTGGTCATCCCAGATGAGATCTCTCAACTACCTACTTTGTGAGATGAGGGCATAAGTTTCCCTGCCCTTCTGTCTGTGTTTCTTCACCCTCTTCTACTTTCCAAATTCTACTCTATGTAAATTTAATTTTATTCAGATACAAATAATAAATACTTTTTATTGATAATTTCTGACCACAGAAAAAGCTTTTGTGATTTGCCCACAATGAATTAGAATAATTTAAAACCAATAAACATTAAATTATTGAATATATAGGTATTGTTTTTGAGCTAAGGAGTTTGGTAGGATTACATTTCATCCTCTGTGGGTCCAATAGTACTTTTTACGCTCATCAGTAGAGAGTGTTCTTAAGATTCTACTTTTATATTCCATCAACTATCTCCATCTGTTATGTGACTATTGGGACTCTTGTTTATAAGTGGCATGCAAAACAGCTCCAACTTAGAAAAAAAATTGTTACTCAAAAGAGTAGATCTGACTTAAGAAATGGCAAGAGACGGGCTCACACACTGTTAGCGTCTGGTTTCCAAAGACCAGATTCTCCATTTCATGGTTCAGCTTTGTTCTGCTCTAAATGGTGACTGTAGGACTTCACTCCCTCATTTTGCTGAAATATACCCTCAAGTTTCTTCCTAAGATAGGATATTTGAGCTGTAAACTTTCTGAGTTCCCATTCATCAGAAAATATATTTATCTTATTTTCATGTTTTACTGGTTTCCTGCCTAAGTAGATGCTAGCTTGACAAACATTTTCTCTCAGAACGCTGAAAACAATATTCTGTCATTTTGCAGCATCTAGGCAGATATTGTTTGTTGTCAGCCTAATTCTTGCTACTTTTGTAGAAGACTTGTTTTTCTCTCTGGAAAAAATAAGAATTTTCTCTTTGAAGGGCCTGGGTGGCTCAGTTGATTAAGCATCCAGCTTTGGCTCAGGTCATGATCTCGTAGTTCATGAGTTCAAGCCCCACATCAGGCTCCATGCTGACAGCTCGGAGCCTGGAGCCTGCTTCGGATTCTGAGTTTCCCTCTCTCTCTTCCCTCTCCTCGCTCACACTTTGTCTCTCTTTCTCTCTCTCAAAAATAAATAAACATTAGAAAAAAGAATTTTCTCTTTGAATATTCTGGACTTTCACAATTATGTATCTAGATGTGAGTCTTTTCTCATGTGTTATGCTGGGCATTTTGTTGGCCCTAAAGACTTATTTTATTCTTGAGCATTGGGAAATTCTCTTGTATTCATTTTGTATAACCCTTCTTCCTCTGCCTTCTTTGGTCTTTCTTCCTCAAACTCATACTAAGTGGATATCATTCTGGTTGAGTTTATATTCTATGTCTCTTACCTTCTCCATCATTTTATTCATCTTTGTATTTCTGTTCTGAGAGATTTCCTCAATTTTATTTCCTAAACCTACAATAATTTTTTTTTGGTTAAGCTTATTTATTTATTCATTTTAAGAGAGAGAGAGTGGAGAGAGAGAATCCCAAGCAGGCTCCGGACCATCAGCACAGAGCCCGATGCAGGCATTGAACTCACTAACCGTGAGATCATGACCTGAGCAAAAACCAAGAGTCTGATGTTTAACCTATTGAGCCAACCAGACGCCCCTATAATGATTTTTTTTGGATATTATATTTTCAATATGTAAGAGTTTGTTGGAATACTTTTTCATAAACTGGTTTCTGAATTGTAGCAATATCTGGCTGAATCTCACTGAAGATGCTAATTCAAGCTTCTTTTTCTTTTAATTTTTTTAATGTTTATTCATTTTTCAGAGACAGAGAGACAGAGCATAAGTGGGGAGGGGCAGAGAGAGAGGGAGACAGAATCTGAAACAGGCTCCAGGCTTTGAGCTGTCAGCACAGAGCCCAACACGGGGCCGAACTCAGGGAAGGCGAGATCATGACCTGAGCTGAAGTTGGACGTTTAACTGACTGAGCCACCCAGGAGCCCCCTAATTCAAGCTTCTTAATTTTTTTTATTTGTTTTCCATTTCCACTTTATTGAGGTATAATTGACAAGTAAAATTATAAGATATTTAAAGTGTACATCAAATTGTGGTTTATATACACAATGGAATACTACTTGGCAATGAGTAAGAATGAAATATGGCCTTTTGTAGCAACGTGGATGGAACTGGAGAGTGTTATCCTAAGTGACATAAGTCATACAGAGAAAGACAGTTACCATATGTTTTCACTCTTATGTGGATCCTGAGAAACTTACCAGAAGACCATGGGGGAGGGAAAGGAAAAAAAAAAGGAAAGGTTAGAGAGGGAGGGAGCCAAAACATAAGAGATTCTTAAGAACTGAGAACAAACTGAGGGTTGATGGGGATGGGAGGGAGGGGAGGGGGGGTGATGGGTGTTGGGGAGGGCACCTGTTGGAATGAGCACTGGGTGTTGTATGGAAACCAATTTAACAATAAATTTCATATTAAAAAAACTACAAAGTTCAGATTTTGCTAAAAAATAAAAAAATAATAAAAATAAATAAAGTGTACAACATGGTGATTTGATATACATATACATTGTGGAAGGAGTCCTTCTGTCTAGTTAATTCATCCATCACCTCATTTCTCTGTTTGTGTTTGAGAAAATTTAAGTTCTACTCTTAGCAGATTTCAGTTATACAACACAGTGTTATCACCTATAGTCAGTATGATTTACGTTAGATCCTCAGACCTCATTTACTTTGCAGCTGGAAGTTTGTACTCTTTACCAACCTCTCCCTATTTCCCCCAGCAACCACTTTTCTGCTCTTTTTCTAGGAGTTTGACTTTTTTTTTCCTCTTATCTTTTTTCTTTGAGCCTTCACGTTTAAATGATACTATGCAGTATTTGTCTTTCTCTGTCTAGCTTATTTCACTTAGCATAACGCCCTCCAGGTGCGTCCATGTTTTTGCAAATGGCAGGATTCCTTCTTTTTTATTGTTGTATAATACTCTATTGTACATGTATACCACAATTCTGTAACCATTGGTCCCTTGATGAACACTTAGGTTGTTTTCATATCTTGACTATTGTAAATAATGCAATGTACTGGGAGTGCAGACATCTCTTTGGTACCTGTTTTCATTTCCTCTGCATATGTAGCCAAAAGTGTGATTGCTGAATACAAGCTTTTTTTAATGGCTGTCTTTTGTTCTCAGAATTATATCTGTGGTCACTTTTTCTATTTTCCTTGGTTGTCTTTTTTTTCCTATTTATTCTTCTTAGTGTCTTTACTTTTTCTTGCATGTATTAGGGTTTTGATTCTTCTTTTTTAAAAAAAAGTATTTTTTTTCCTACTGATTCTTGTTTTTGTAGCAGATGTAAGAATAGGGTAAGAATGGAGAGACCCTACTATGCAGGCAGGGCTTATTGGCTGATGGGTTTGTTTACAGAAAAGAGGTCAGGAAGCCAATAAGTGAGAGGACTGGATCTACTCTGTTGCACTGACTCCCAGTTAGTACCTCTAGTACCCTTCATCATCAGTAGTTTAATATCTCTTAAAATTAAATCTCCTATTGGGGAGCCTGGGTGACTCAGTTGGTTAAGTGTCTGAGGTCAGTTCAGGTCATGATCTCGCGGTTCATGAGTTTGAGCCCCGTGTCGGGCTCTGTGCTGACAGCTCAGAGCCTGGAGCCTGCTTCAGATTCTGTGTCTTCCTCTCTCTGCCCACCCCCCACTTGAGCTTTTTCTCTGTCTCTCAAAAACAAATAAACATTAAAACAAATTAATATATTTTTTGCCTGGACTAAATGCTCAGCTTCAGAATTGTTCTACATCCGGAGGTGAAGAGTCTATCTATGGATGTTCAACTTGTACCCTTTATTGCAGCCCCATTTCTCTCTCCAGACTCAAGGGTAAATGCTATCTCTATTTTTGAACTGTTTATGGAAGTTCCTTTCTAGGTGTGTCCAGGGAGTTGCTATTTCTTTTCTGTTTCATCCACTGATGATACTGTCTCTGTTCCCTCCACTGTAGCATGCCTTATCTTTTTTTCCCTTATAATCAGTCTAATGGAGTTTCAGAGGGCAAAGAAATTGATGCATATGATAAGTCTACTGTCTTGAATTGGAAATTTCTTCAACCCTTTTCTAAAGTGTTTAGAATGTGACTCAGGGTATTTTTCCCCTCTCCCCAAGTATTACCATAATTTGAGGTAAATCATGTTCCCAGATAGATATCGCAAATGACACCATACGTTCTTTTGCCAACTACTTTTCCAGTTATGTCATTCCTTTCCTCTATCTTGGCCACCCATCTCTGTATCCACACAAGAATACAGGTCCTTGTCAGCACCTTGAACTGAAATCTTAAATTGAAACATTCTGCTTTCTAGTAACAACTTTTATTTTATTTCCCACACTATCACTCAATACCTGCTTTTGGCCTCGTCAAGATATGTGGCTTTTTGGCCCATTTAATTTCTTCCTTCTCTTTCACCCCCTCCTAGATCCAGCTTGATTACACATCCCATCACTGTACCTATATATACTCTCCTGTCAGAATCTTAAACATGAACCAATCAAATTGTGTTATGGAATAAGATGTGTTAATGTCCCATCTCTACCACCGACATGGCTTATGAGCACAAGATTATAAGCTGTGTGACTTGGGGAAGTTACTTAAATTTTCTGTACACCCATGTTCTCATCTTTAAAATGAGGATAATGGTATTACTGATGTTCTGAGGATAAGATGAGACAGTTATATATGAGGTCAGCCTCAATATAAGTGTTCAATAAACATTAGACAGAGTAATAATATTCTCTAATTTAAAAACATTAATGAAATCGCAGTGTGCTTTAATAAGTTGTATTGACATATATGAAATGCTTACTCATTCACTTTATACAATTTAGTCAGTCTTTCTTGATTGAGCATTTCTAAGGAGATATCATATTTACATATTTAAACTACATCAAGGCACCCAAAGAAATGGGTTATTTCTCTAATTTTTTTTCCTAAGCTAACTTTGATAGTTAACTCTCTGCATGTCCAAGGAGAACTTGCCCTAGTTATTATATTTGGAACCACTGATGTCTAATTATAACATCTATCAAGGTAGTAGTTACCAATTACAAACTGGGAGGCACATTGCCTCATACTCTCCCTTATATAACGATTGTGGTTTTAGGAAATAGACCAGATTCAAAGAGTGATTTAAACTCTGGCACTGTTATGCTGTTATGCCACTTCTTTCAGATCTACAGTTGTGGATAGCTATTATGAGCTTTGAAGATCTCAGGAATCTTTCAGCTTGGATCTCAAAATCTCTTTGATGATGGGATTCTGCTGAATCCTTTAATTTTGACAGGTCCCGAAGGAAGACCTTTTAGCCCCAGGCAATAATTATTGCTTTGATTACTAGATCTTCATTTTAATAAAACTAACCAAATTTATATTTTGAACCCTATCCCTGTAGGGTGAGACTGTGATCTTTTAAGACATACATAACAATGTCCTTTGAAGATGTGAGAATTGTGCATATTTTAATGATAATGATTCTACTATCATACTCTTAAAATATCTCTGAATAGAGAATCAGTGAGATGTCAATTAAATTTAAAAAAATATTTGTTACTATTGAACTAACTTCAGGAGCTATTACAAAAAAACAACGTAATATGTTAACATTGGGTCCTGTTGGAATCTTGGGTAAGTTAACTAATTTGTCTGGGCTCCATTTTCTAGTCAGTAAAATGAGTTTTGATTATGAGTTAAATAAAATAATGTACTAAAGCTCTTTGTATATACCACTGAACTAGAAATATTTATTGAATCTCAGGAATCAGATGAGCAGGTGTGGCCTTCTTAAGAGAAAATTCTTATTTTATAAAAATCAAGGCTTATGTGGACTCCACTCCTGTCCTCATACCCCTTACTTATAATTTGCCATTAAATAATCTGTCTTAGATTTTGGTTAATAAATGTATCTCTTTTTATCTTCCTACCCCCAAATAACGAGAGAGAGCATCCCTATTCACGCCTTCAGCATGGTCTTACTGCCATTCACTCTCTACAGGTGTATCACTGGCTGTGTTTTCTAGGAAAACATCTACATCAAAATCATTTTTGGCAGATGCACAGTGGCTACTGCTGAACAGGTCTATAAATCTGTCTTAGTAAGCTAAAGGTTTACATTATAGTCAACTTTCCCAGTGGGCCTATCAGAAGGTAGTCATATTCCAAATTAACCCTCAGAAGGCCCATCTTTGGGGAAAAGCTCAGTTGAGCCTCTATTATCCTAACTCTTGCTCTTAGTTTTATATAAGCCAAAGTCATACTTTCCATTTTTGTTGCATTTGAGTAGACTTTCTGAAAAACATCCAGTCCTGACAAAAACTAGACTTACATTAAGGATATCAAACATGGTGTGTGGACTTTCTGACTCCTCCTGCCTTTATGTGGAAGTCAACAACCCATCAGGGGTCTCTTGCTTACTAAGCACAAACCCAGCCTCAGGCTCATTCTCAGCAAGAGCTCCCAAAAGGCAAAAGAAATGAATATGTAAGAACTTGCCAGTCCTGCTTATACTAGAAAGTAAGCTCCCTGAGAACAGACCTGTTTTCCTGACATACATGCTGACTGGATATTAACTCACTGTATAAAATAAGAATGGTGGTCAGTTTTCCTAATATTTAAAAAATTGTTAGCATAAATATTTTAATATTCACTCTGAAAGAAGAAAAAGCCAGTAAAGATGTTATAATATTAAAAGGATCCAAATTTTGTTTGGATGAAAGCTAGAACACTTACAGTATCTCAAAAGGGATGGACATGTATACTTCTATTAAAGCAACATGTCCCTAACCCATGGAATCGCATGAGAAAAACTCTTGACATCTTTACTTCTGTAGTTGGTCTTATTTTTCTAAAAACAGGTTTAAACCAGTAAGAATTTTCCAGAAGTTGCAGTTTGAATCACCAACTTTCCAAGGAAAAAATAAACAAAACTAAATAAACATATTTCAGCCTCATAATACCCACTCACTAACAGTTTCAACTTAAATTTGTTCCTCTTAAAGCACCCCAATTTCTCCATAGAACCTACCAGTTGGGTCTCTTGTGGACACCCACACTTGGCTGCAATCCTAAGTGGTACTCAGACTAGATAAGTGTCTGTGTATATTTAATTGCTAAAGCGAATAGTTTCCATTTTAATTACACCCTAATCATTTATTACAGTCAGTCTTCAGAATGTAAAGTCTTGGAAATAACACACTAAAAAGTACTTGTGGACTCTGGGGCTTTGGCAGGCTGTAACAGAACTTATGAGAACATGTTGTGTGAATTTTCCAAAGGAGGCAATCAGAGAGGACCCACACGGGAGCTGTTCATTTGGAACCTAGCTGGTGGCTTTTATCTCAGGTTTGAGGATCTCACAAAGGATATGCCTGCAACTATAGAGCATAACCAGGATATTACTCTTAATCATTGCTTCAGTTTGTAAAGGATTCGCCCCATCAACTGCAAAAGAGGGCGACTCATCTAGAATCCGGGTGGCTACATCTCTCTGCCAGTAAGTGCTGAATGACTCATTTTCCTCAACAGAATTTTCATAAGACTGGAATCCAGGGAGGGATGTCTGGAGAATGTCTGAAAGGAAGTTCACAAGCCACTGTCCTGCTGTTTGCTGGAGAGAGCCTCCCATGGTAGTCAGGCCAGCTGACTAAAGCAAACAGCAACAGATTTCAGTATAGTTTCCTCATTATCTTTCATGAACAACCCATGAAATGTCACCATGAAGGTTGTTTGAGTCAGGTTGAGAATATTATAAACTTCCAGAAAAGAAAATCGTTGGTGGAAAAAAAAAAAAAAAAGACACAGTAGGTTAACAACTGTGTTTACGTGGAACCACAGAATCTATCCAAGTGAACTGCACTGAGCCAGCCAGAAAACTCCAAGAAACTGTTGTATGCATGCATTTTTTAAAAATTCAGTCAACCATCTTTCTGGTCTGTTGAATTGACCAGTTGCTTTGGAATTACATGGATTTAGCCAAAAGGAAATTGTACTTAAGACTTACTTCTATTTTCAAATGCTTTTTTATTTGTTTTAGAGGCTTTATAATTACTAAATGGTCTTTTCTCTCAGAATATATTCTGAGATAGGAGCAGAAATATCACTTTTGCAAAGCCATTTCCATTCTTCCAAAGGTCTGCTGGTAAATTATTCTTACTGATCTTTCCATCTTTCTGGCCTGTGCATACACACCTAACCCATACTAAATTTCACCAGATGGCATTTTATTTCTTTAAAGTAAAGCAGTCGTGGGTTTAGACAGTTGAATTTTTAAACTTCTGTATTTACTGAAAGTGCATATGGTGCTATATGGACAAAGAAATTGTGCTGAAAGAAAAACATTTCTGTCCGCAAGTACCTCAAAATCTCCCAGGGGAAGAAAAATGTGCAGTTATGTGGTGTATGTCTCATAAAATCTTATATGGCTTTAATTTTCTTTCTCTGCAAAAAAAAATAGACATATATATATTGTATGTACCTGGAAGTTCTACTATTTTAAATCATGTCGGTTGCAAATTAAAAGGTTATACCTGCCAAAGTGATCCATGAGCGATTTCTAAAAGAAAATGAAACATAAACCCAAACTTGTTAAAAAAAAAAAATAAAACTAAAACCTCTGTATGTCAACGTAAGCAGATGTTGGTGTAGAATTTACAAGGATGAGAAGGCTATAAAACCTCCCTTGAGCCACTCACAGTTCATTTTAAGGCCAAGAACGCCCCCAAAATCTGTTTCTAATTTTACAGAAATCTTTTGAAATTTGGCACGGTATTCAAAAGTCCGTGGAAAGAAAAAAAAAAAAAAAAAAAAAAAAAAAAAAACCTTGTCCTAGCTTCAGCTTCCAACTCTGAAGACAGACTTGCTGCTTTTCAACGGTTTTCACAGATCCAGTGACCCACGCTGTGAAGTCAGCTAACTTTCAAAAACATCTGGAAAAATGAAGGTTAGTAATATGCAGCCTCAGGTATTGCTAAAGAATGAGGACTAGCTCGGTTGAGTTTGATCAGAGTTTTCTATTGTTTAGAAGGTAAAGATTTATACATAAGTAGGCACTTCCTGGAGTGGGTTGGGAGGGAGAGATTATTCTGAATATATTGCAGAAACATTTGTTCTGGCCGAGCTGGAAGAATTCCAGCAATTATAGCCAGATCAGTGGAAAACAATCAAAAGCTTTGTGGGGAGGGAGAAATAGGATTAAGGCGTAAACAAAATCTTGTCATTTCTACTTCCTAGCAGAAACTGTGCATCTGTCAATTTTCTTTATTTTATGTAGATATGGTTAAAAATTGTATTTGGAATTGCCACCTCTGCTGTTCTTGCTTTGCTGGTGATGTGCATTGTCTTACGTCCTTCAAGAGGTAAGAATTTTCTCTGTTTTGCTCTCTCTCTGCTTAGGATAGCTTGGAAAGTGCACTAATGCATGGTCGCAAGTGATCGAACATTTCCTAAGTGTCTATTTCCCAAAGTAAGTCTGTTATTTCTAAGAAGACATAGAGGCTCACAGAGATGTTGTTGAGCAACCAGAAATACTGAGGAATTTAAGGCACAAGTAGGAAGGGATTTCCAGTATTACTTCAGCAATAGAAAAGCCTAAGCACTATTCCGTATCACTCCCCCCACACACACGCCAACAATATATGCTAAGTTACAAGTTTGGACAGGCCTTTAGAGAAAATATTTTTAACCAACATTGCTTTTCATTATCGGATTCGCTTATGGAAAATAAAGTAAGAATGGAAAAGTCAAAACAGAGCCTATGGGGTTTTGTATTACGAATCGTTCTAAAAATTTAAGAAGGCATTGGAAAATAGATATCGCAGGAATGGCTGTATAGAAAAGGTGAAATTGTTGCTCTGGATGCAGTAGCAATGAAAAATCAGATTAGAAGACTATCATCAAGTGAGCATTATGTCTAGTGATAAATTGATCCTTTTAAAAGATTAACATTGATCTCAATTTGCTGTAAGTTGGAAGATAGTGTGAACTGATATTGGGACTAGTCTGAATTTAAATTAAGACTGTCTACAAATAATCGAGTGATATTAGGGGAATAAGTTTTTATGAAACAGTTGATGACGAGAAGCTCAAATTCTAAAATAGAAAAAATATCACAACAATAACAGGTCTTGAGCGTTGGGATCTCAGGAAAGGAGAAAAGTTTGTACTAATAAATATTAAAAGCTTATGATAGCTAAGATGGGAAACATTTTTGGTTACAGGTTAACTGACAATAAATGCAGACCAGCGGTAAGCCTTTAGCTAAAAAAAATGATCTGTTGCTTTAAAAAAACAAAATGTAGAAAAATATTTTGAAAAATTCAAAATGTTACTGGGATTTTCACAGAATTATAAAATGAAGAAGTTAGTCAACAAGATGAAAGCAGTGTTCTTAGATCTTCAGTGTTAATCTTTAGTCCTTATTCCTGCTATCTTCTGGCACTGATTACTCTTAGGCTGCTGAGATGTATGTGCCCATCCATATTTTTCATATGTTTTTTCAAATTAAAATTGTTTTCAGACAAGTGTCTCACCTCAAAAGTTTTGGGCCATATTTCCCTCAAACTATTAATTGTCAGATGGTGGATTAGGTCTAAGTGACCTGTTGAATGCTAATCCGTTCAAAATTAACTCCTTATTTTGAGAGAAACTCACCAGTACTTGAAATCAACACTTTGCTCGCCCCAAAATTAATGTTCTGAGAACAAAAAGTGTGTGGATATTCTTCTGAGCTTGCCGCCATGTCCACAAGCAAGATTGGATTGCATTGGCACTTTGCAGTTTAACCCATAATTTTTAATAACAAACATACTATGGTTATACATTTATAAAAAGTATACAACACATAGACATTTGTGTAGTTGTATACGATCTCAATCCTTACCTTCTTCCCAAGGTTAGATATGTATATTACACACATAAATATATGTTATAATCTACATATATATTGAAGTCCTATCATTTGTAACATAGTTGTCCATTTCAACCAACAAGATTAGTCTCCGAGCAAAGTAATTTCTTGAAAGAGTGAAATAATCAAATTAAACTTTAGATAAAATTTTATTACTCCTCGAGCAACAGAAAAATCACCAAAAAAAAAGCTGAGAACTGTATCTTTTATATCCATGATACCATTCTTTTTCTATTCTAAGTTGGCTGAA
Source organism: Acinonyx jubatus (assembly GCF_027475565.1). Taxonomy (NCBI): domain Eukaryota; kingdom Metazoa; phylum Chordata; class Mammalia; order Carnivora; family Felidae; genus Acinonyx; species Acinonyx jubatus. The sequence goes on along the minus strand of NC_069381.1, from coordinate 149,032,736 downwards.
GCACTTCTCAGAATTGCCACTTCAATAACTTGTACATGGGACTATTCGTTGCCTTGCTTTTCTGAGCAGGAACAGGTTTGAAGTTTTCCTTCCCTCAAGTCAGTGTATAGGAAGCCCTGATGCTAAGCACATCCTTCTGACCTCCCTCCTGTCTTCTCACCTCACTCCTTAATCATCCCAGATCCAGAACTTCGCTCTCACATCTGTCCGGTGCCTGGTCAGAATAGCATCTAAGGTAATAAGGCAGGAGGAGAAGGGAAGGAGGAACAGAGAATTCAATGCCAAGTAAGCTTCCAGTTAGCCTTCTCACACTTCCTCAGAAATACCATTACCTCACATTGGCCTCAAGTGCCCTCGTATTCTTAGCCCAGGGTTTCTGTGCCAGTATGAGGACAGTCTTCCTTTGAGAAACTTAAACACCCACTTAAGAAACATTGGCTTGCTTATTTATTAATTACCGAATTGAGTCCCACCAATGACCTGCCCATCATTGTGCCAGTTATTGGGGAAACAAAGATGCAGTGGTCTAGATTGCCTTCTTAAATGCAAGGTTAAAACCCACTGTGGATGCATAGTCATCACCACCAGAGGAGATTTCTGCCAATCCCCACCAGGTCTCAGTGACAGAAGGAGAGAGATGGGCTTTTCCACACAGGAGAAGGTCCCAGGAACACCAGCCTCAGTTCTAAAAGAGCTGTGGAGGAATTAGGCAGGATTTTAGGAAAAATAGAAAATGTAGTAGTGAAATGAAAAGATCCATTTACATTACTCACATAATAATAAAAACAAGGGACAACATTTTTGGATACTTCCAAAATTTCCCATTTTTATTTTCACCAAATGGGAAATTCATAGGGTTTTCTATCCCTTAGCCCAAGGCTATCCCCCTTGGCCTCAGCTGACTCTCCTTTCAGCGATGCCCTTTCTAGTCTCCTGACTCTATTCTTTTTCTCTCTTCTTCCCAAGCATCGCTCCACTTCTCTTGTGAAGATGCAATGAGGCCAAGAATGAAACTAACCTCCCCCCTGTTTTCGCCAACCCCAAAGACAAATGCACAGATCTTGTTACAAGAGATTTCAAGAGATAAACACAAACCCACAAAAAAAAACTAGAATTGGAAAGTGATAGAACTTCCAGAATTTCTTTTTTTTTTTAATGTTTTATTTATTTTTGAGACAGGGAGAGACAGAGCATGAACAGGGGAGGGTCAGAGAGAGGGAGACACAGAATCTGAAACAGGCTCCAGGCTCTGGGCTGTCAGCACAGAGCCCGACGCGGGGCCCGAACTCAGAGACCGCGAGATCATGACCTGAGCTGAAGTCGGCCGCTTAACCGACTGAGCCACCCAGGCGCCCCTAGAATTTCAAAAGTAAATTCTATATGGCCTTCCTTGCCTCATAATTTACACTCTCAGAATTCCTGGACCTGATTTGTATAAATTGTGTGTGAAAGGAAAGGTGGGCATGCACTGCCCCTCCCCTAAACTTCTACTGCGTGTTGAGTTCCCCACATGATAATGAGCAAATTCTCCACAAGTATTAGCTATTATTTTTGTTTATGATTTTAATATAGAGTAGCTACTGAAATAGTGACAGCCAGGATTTTATTGTGTTCTTCATCCTAACATACATGGCAAGTAGGCCGTTGATGTATTCCAATTTCAACAGTGTTCTCCCTTCTGAGAGTAGGGAGTCTTTACCCCTGGGTACCATCCCTGTTCTTATCCCTCACCTCCTTGAACGAAAAACAAGTATTTTTCAGAAACTTTTGTGCACAACGCACTCACATAGGACACTAGCAGCATTGGCGCAAAAGCAAGAAGAAAAAAGGAAGAAGATAAAGGAAATTGGAAAGGGAGGTGCAGAATAAAACTGAAGAAAAGAAAAAGAGAGGGAGAATGCAGTGTGGAGAAGTTGAAAGTTCTCCTGGGCAGTGCCTCCAGGATCTTTCAGTGGAAGAAGAACCATTGGAAGTGCAGCCTCAGATGTCCCTGAAATCCTCTGTCTACCTTTAAACATTTTGCCCCTTTTTGTCGTTTTGGGGTTGGCAGTGTTTTATACAAATTTGTATTAGTTGCCAATTTTTAAGAATCAGAAGATTTCACATAAAAATCTTAGATTTTTTACTCCACTTTAAATATTAGATCTGGCAACATTGGGCCCATGGTAACCGTTAGTTGAAAAGTAGGTGCTCTCTTTAGATGGGCAATGCATTCTCCAGTCTGCCACAGACCACACAACTTCCCATTTTATTGTGCACAGGACACCATATTCATTTACAATATCTGCCCGACTTCTGAAAACAGTTGGATTTTTAACCCTTGGACTGAATGAGGCATATGATTCCTCCTAGGATTAAAACTAGCAATCTACGGGGTTCCTGGGTGGCTCAGTCAGCTAAGTGTCTGACTCTTGGTTTCAGCTCAGGTCATGATCTCACGGTTTGAGTTCGAGCCCCACATTGAGCTTTGAGCTAACAATACAGAGCCTTCTTGGGATTCTCTCTCTCCTTCTCTCTCTGCCCCTCCCCTGCTCGTCCCCTGTTTCTCTCACAAAATAAATAAATAAACCTAAAAAATTTTTTAAAATAACAGTCTACTAAATATGAAAAACCTGAGATTAGCAGCCTAGAGTTATCCAATATCCACAACATCCAGTCCACTGTGGCTCCCTGACATGTCAATTATTTGTCCAACGATTATTTGTTAAACACCTTCCAAATAACTGCCACTAGTCTAGGGCATGGATGACAAGATCTCCATCCTTAAGAAAGAGCAGTCTGATGATAAGCAAATAAATATCGAAGATAGTTCAATTTCTTAAAAATGTTACCTAGAACAAGTAGAGTGAGGGTTGTATTGACATCTAGGACTGCCATAACAAAATACCACAGGCTGGGTGGCTTAAAAAACAAAACTTTATTTTGTCACAGTTCTGGTGGCTGGAAGTGCAGGATCAAGGTGCAGACAGGTTTGGTTTTTTTGGAAGCTTCCCTTCTTCACTTGTAGATGGCTGTGTCCTCACATGGCCTTTTCTCTATGCACACACACTCTTGGTGCCTCTTCCTCTTCTTATAAGGACACCAGTTATATTGGATTAGGGCTCCACCATTATGATTTTATGTAACCTTAATTATGTACCTCTTTAAGGGCCCTGTCTCCAAATACAATCACATCAAAGGTTAGAGCTTCAGTCTTTGAATTTTGGGGGACACAATCTGGTCTGTAAAGAAGGTCATCAATGAGCCTCCTCTGAGATGACAACTGAGCTGCGACCTTAAGGACAGGGGGGTTACAATCCTCAAGCCAGGGATAAATCCTCAATGCAGAGGGAAATGCAGGCACAAAGTCCCTGAAGCAGGAAAGTGTTTAAGAAGTTCAAGGAATCAAAAAGAGAATGATAGCTGTGAGGTCAAATTGTGTAAACCAGTTAGCACAGGAAAATATGTATATACACATATGTTTACAGTTATACACACACCTATATAAAATCTACAGTGATTGCTTCCTTAGCTAGGTAATGCCTTATATAATTCATTTCAGAAGATATCTGAAGCCATAGCCAATTTGGAAAGAACCGAAATCAGTATTTTGCAAGAAATAGAATTTAGGATGTCTGCATTTTAGGCAAAAATCCACAGTTGGTAATATTACTATTACTACTACTATAACCTCCGTCATCACTGTTTGTAAAATCAGATACATGTGAGACGAAATCATCTTCAAAGGAGATGTGAATATGTTTTTAGGGCTTGAAATTTTCCCAGTATCAACATTCAGAACTGTGAAACAGACTCCCTCAAACATCTAAGAGTTTTAAGCTTATTTTTTCACTGTTCTTTTGGAGGAAATATGGGCAAGTCTGAAGGATTGAGGAAAAGGTTCAGAAAGTTCATGGACATGAAAGAGCTTTTGAGTTGAGCATAAACAAATCAACTTTGCAGATTATATTTCTGTAATTTGCACTTGGATTTTTAAATCACAGAAGATGATTCTTGGCAAACTTTCAATGAGTTTTGCCAAATTTTAAATAATATAGAAAATAATCCGTGTTTGGATGAGTCCCATCATGCAGAGGAGTTTACCTGTCTCTGATTTCCAAAGGGAATTGTGTTACAACTTACACAAGAACTTCTAGTCACAGATATACTTGAAAAAAAAAAATCTCTAAAGCTCAAATCAGGTTTGTGTATTTGGGGATAAAAGTTTTTAAGAACCAGAGACAGTCAAACTGAGTCTTAAAATATATTGTAATAATTAGCACAGTAGGCACAAATTGAAATGATTTTCCATAGGATAATCAAACACGAGCCAATCTTTTGTTTAAAATTTATTCCCACGGGGCGCCTGGGTGGCTCAGTCGGTTAACCGGCCAACTTCGGCTCAGGTCATGATCTAGCAGTCGGTGAGTTCGAGCCCTGCGACGGGTTCTGTGCTGACAGCTCAGAGCCTGGAGCCTGTTTCAGATTCTGTGTCTCCCTCTCTCTGACCCTCCCCCGTTCATGCTCTCTCTCTGTCTCAAAAATAAATAAATGTTAAATAAATAAATAAATAAATAAATAAATAAATAAATTTATTCCTTATTTATATGCAAAGCAAAGAACTTATTTTTCATTTCAGTATCTTTGTGAATTAACAAAAATTATGTAGTAAAAACAGAATAACTGACAACTCTTATTAACCTGTATTCCTATTAATCATAAAAAGAATATGATTGCTTAGTATCTAAATTAAATTTTTTCATATAGGTTATGATTTTATACTTGGTAGAAAAACTGATGTAATAGAATATGTAAAATTAAAAAAAATTAATGTCTGTTTATTTGTTTATTTATTTATTTTGAGAGAGAGAGAGAGAGCACAAGCAGGGTAGAGGCAGAGAGAGAGGGACACACAGAGTCCGAAGCAACTCCAGGCTCTGAGCTGTCAGCACAGAGCCCGACGCGGCCCTGAACCCACAGACTGGGAGATCATGACCTGAGCTGAAGTCGGACACTCAACCAACTGAGCCACACAGGCACCCTTGATGTGATAGAATCTTTAAAGTAACAGGATGAAAAGACTGTATGCCAAAAAATCAGGTAACATATATAAAATGGAAAAATTTCTAGAAAGATGCAAACTCCCCAAATTTACTCAAGATTAAGTGCAAATCTGAATAGAACTATAAGAACTAAAGAGATTGACTTAGTGATTTTAAAACTTCCAACAAAGAAAACCCCAGGCCCAGATGGCTTCACTGGCAAATGCTACCAAACATTTAAAGAAGAATTATTACCAATCTTTCACAAACTTTTCCAAAAATAGAAAAGAATGCCTCTCAATTCATTCCACAGGCCGGTATTAGCATGACACCAAAACCCATAGAAAGATGTCACAAGAAAAAAAGTTACAGACTAATATCTCTCAGGAATATAGATAAAAAAAAATCCTCAACAAAATACTAGGAAACCAAATTCAGTTATGTTTGAAGGATTATATAGCATTACCAAGAGGAATTTATCCCAAGAATGTTGGTTTAACATCCAAAAATCAATTACTATAATAAACTGTATTAATGGAAAAAAAAGACAAAAACCACGTGATTATCTCAATGGACACAGGAAAAATTTAAGGAAATCTAACACTCTTTCATTGTAAAAGCACTAAGCAGACTAAAGATAGGAAGAATTTCCTCTATCTGATCAAGGTCATCTACAAAACATTCACAGCTAACATCACAGTGCTATAAGATTCAGTGCTTCCCCCCTAAGATCAAGAACAACACAACATGTCTTCTCTCATCACTTCTGTTCCATATTTTTTGATGGTTGTAACCAGGGCAATTAGGTAAGGAAAAGAAATAAAAAGGATTCAGACTGGAAAGGAAGAAATAAAATTATCTCTATCTGCAGATGATATAATATGGTTTATAGAAAATCTCAAGGAATTCACCAAAAGAAAATTATTCAAACAACTTAGAAAAGTTGCAACTTTAGAAAATAATAACAACTTTAGAAAAGTTGCAAGACACAAGATCAGTGTGAAACATCAATTGTACATTAGCAATAAACATACATTAGCCATAAACAGTACAAAAAGATCTAAATAAATGGAAATACATCCTACATAAACTTTATATAGATCAGAAAACTAAATATTTTTAAGATGGCGATACTCACTAAATTTATCTACAGATTAAAAGTAATTCTTATCCAAATCCCAGATAACTTGCAGAAATTGACAAGCTGAAAACTAAAATTCATATGGAAATGCAAAGGACCCAGAATAGTTATCTTGAAAAAGAACAAAGTTGGAGGAATCACACTTCCTTATTTCAAAACTTAGTACAAAACTTACATAGTCATAACAGTGTGCTGCCTGCATAAGGACGCACATATAGATCAATGGAATACAATTTCAAGTCCAAAATTAAAGCCTTATATATATGATTCATTGATTTTTTTGCAAGGGTGCCATAACAATTTAATGGGGAAAATGCTTCAACAAATGGTGTTGGGAGAACAGGATGTCCACATTAAAAACAGATATTGGACTTCTTACCTCTCACTATATGTAAAACTTAACTCACAATAGATCAGAGATTTAAATGTAAGAGACTTAAATGTAAGAGCTAAAGCTATGTGAGTCTTAAAACAAAACATAGGAATAAATCTTCATGTTCTTGGATTAGTCAATGGTTTCATAGATACAAGCAACAAAAGGCTAAGTACATAAATTGAACTTCGTTGAAACTTAATGCTTTGGGCTTACAAAGGATACCATCAAGAAAGTGAAAAGACTACCCACAAGATGGGGAAAAATATTTGCAAATCATATATCTGATTTGAATCCAGAACAAATAAAGAACTCTTAAAAGTCAATAATAAAAAGGCAAATAAACCAATTTAAACATAGACAAAAGATAGACATATCCCCCATCTAAAAAAAAAAAAAAGGTATGCAAATGACCAATAAATACATGAAGAGATGCTCAACATCATTAGTCATTAGAAAAACGTAAATCAAAATCTGAATGAAATACCAGGAATGAAGTTGCAGGTAGAGCAATTAGGTGTCCATTATAGTCTACCTAGTGAGAAATGGCTTGGTCTTGAAGCCATTGGTCTAGAAATGGAGAAAAGCAGACACGGTAGAGAGAGATTTTGGAGACAGGGTTGTCAGGTTTAGGTGCTGGAAAAAGGAAGAGGGGGAGGAGAGAAGTCAAGGATAACTCCCAGGTATTTGAATTGAGGAACTACATGGATGGTAGTGTCATTACTTGGAGGAGTCTGGAGGGGCAGCGTGGAATTCTTTTATTCTTAGCTTGTAACATACTGATTTTGAAATGCCTGAGAGATGTGCGAGTGGAGATGTTAAGGAGGGCTTTTTTTTTAAGTTTATTTATTTATTTTGAGAGAGAGAGAGAGAGAGAGAGAGTGCATGTACACACATGAACAGGGAAAGGGCCGAGACAGAGGGAAAGAGAGAGAATCCCAAGCAGGCTCTTCACTGTCAACACAGAGCCCCACATGGGGCTTGAACCCACAAACCGTGAGATCATGACCTGAGCCAAAACCAAGAGACAGATTCTTAACTGACTGAGCCACCCAGGCACCCCAAGGATAAGGTTTAATATACAGGTCTGGAATCTAAAGAACAAATCCAAGGGGGGTCAGGTGTGGCAATGGTGGTGGAGGTGAGTCAGGCCAACCATGTGTAATAGAAATCCTAAAATGAAATGGCTGAGGAAAGTGGCTCTCCTCAGACCCCAAGGAATACCAATAGAAGCCACTCCAAAATCTAAACCAGATATTAGAGGCAGATGAGCTGGCAACGTAGACTGAGTGAGCCTTCAAAAATAGACAAGGTATGCTTTTACCTTCAAGGTCACCCAAATGGCATTTACTGTTCCTGTTCTCATGCATTATGTTGACCATGTCCTCTGATCTTCAAAGCTTTAGAGATCATGGAAAAAAAATGCCCTAATTATAATAACATGGCACAATAATGACATAATACACAAACGGACTTGAAAAACTGACAATTCCTTTGACTTACGTTGTTTAGTGTTATTTGTAGAGAAAATTGTGGAAAATTGCTTTCAGAACTGCGAACTACTACATTCTTCAGTGAGACATTAAAAGGTTTCTTGCGACCTCTGCTTTGACGAAGCTCAAATTGCTTCGTTTTCTCTTCACCTACGTTTTGAGGTGTAATTATTCTATGCTCTTGTGTGTGGCTTGCTTCTTGACCTTATTTTTGTGTTTGTTTCGTTCTGTGGTTGTTTTAACGTGTGCTTTCACTTTAAATCACAGTATAGTAATAAAATGCGAGCCTCTAAGATCAGATAGAGCTGGATTTAAACTCCATCTCTGCTCTGTGTTAGGCAAGCTACTTTATCTCTCTAATTTCCATTTCCTAATCTGTAACATAGTGTTGATAATAGTACTTACACCCGAGAGTTGCTGTGAATATTTAATGGGACCAATACGTGTAGTGTACTTAGTACTTATAAGAACCTAATAAATTATTACTCGTCTAAGGCTGCCTCAGACCTATTTTTTTTTCAGAGTTGTAAGCCTTTGATCAAATATAATGTTAGTTTGTGAATAGTATACTTCGCACCCTAATACTTCCTACCCTAACCCTTGCGGTGTTCCCTCCAGAAACATGCATGACCTGGTGTGATGGTTGGAGGTGACGCTGCCTCACAGACAGCATCTCTGCAGACCCCACAGAAGCACAGGTGTGGTGTGTGTGGGGTCTCGGGTCACTTTCCCTGAGGTGGCTCATAAGCATTGCTTCCAAGTCAAGTTCAAAAGTGAGAGCAAAATGACCTAATAGCCATTTGTGTTCCCATTTAATAAACCGTATTTTCTCATTTAGTTTATGATGAATATTGCAGCTAACATCAGATGTCTCTGCTCCAACACTTACTCTCAGTTTTTCAGGACTGGAAAATTAAAGAGCAGAAATAGAAACAGAATCCTGATAAAGAATACACAAAGTTTTAAGAAAGAATTAAGAAAATAGTGAATCATTACTTGTGAATCATTTCTATGAATTGTAATTTCTTGGATTTGTAATTGAAGTAATTTTCAGCTTTGCTTTAATAGGTTGAAAATGAAGATAATTAAAGTATGGTTAATTAGAGTGTTTAAGCGGTGTATGAGTAACTTGTGCTAAAGACGGGCCAAATTGAATTTAAGGGCACTATCAGGAATTAGGTGTTAATCAAGTGAGTGTCAGCTATGTATAGAAGAGAGATGTGCTTTCAGAATTCATTTGTGCTTCTGTTCAACTATTTAAAGTTTAAGAATTATGGATGCCAAAACTAAACTTCCAAAATAATCAAAAGGTTATATTTCAAAATTAAAATGTTATTTGGAAAAGTGCATGAAAATCTATTTATTCATACAGTAACTATAGTGGAATATTTTTCAAGTGACTAGAAATTGTTTAGTGTGATTGATGCCACAGAGTTGCACTTTATACTGATTTACACACACACACACGTACGCGTGCACACACACACACACACTCAAACCACTAGAAAACAATGACTCCCATGCTTTCCCTGCAATCTTCCTTTAATCTAATCTGGGGCAGAATCAGCACACACACACACACATCCCTTGCCTTTTCTCCATTCTTCAAGGATCAGCAGAGGGAATGTACCTAAAGAGGAGTCCATGTAGACACAGCCTCAACAGATAATGAGCAGGAGGATTGCACAGGGGCATAAACATTAAGAGAGACCATCAACCTTTTGAAATCCACGATCAACACTTAGTTGTAGAGTGTCTTTATGTATGAGGTATGGATTGCGATGCAGACCAGGAATTTATAGGCAAAGAGCAAGTCCACTGATAGGCCCAGGAGTACATTGAATCAAGTAGATTCAACGAAATCACTAAATTTGGATTCTTTGAAGAAGCACCAACTTGGGGTGCTTGGTAAAAATAAAAGCTACCAGGGCCCCAGGGCCTAGAGATTCTAAATCAGTAGGTTTGAGACAAGGACTAGGAATCTGTTTTTCAAAAAGCACTCCCAGGGACTCCGAGGACTAAACTTTTATGCATTCTGTAAATGAAGATATGTCCAGGTAGAAGAGTGTATACATGAAATTCACAACATGGACAGGAGAGTAAAGAGTAAGGATATGCAAATCTTTGAGGGAGAATTGACAAAAATAAGTTAACACAAAATCTGTTTAGTTGATTTACTTTTTAATTCAACAATTATTTATCGTGCTCCCACTCTATGCCAAGTAGTCCTGGCTACTGGGCATATATGCATGAGAAAAATCAAATACAGACCCTACTCTCATGGGTAAACACCCACACCTTATCCAATTCACATAAATATAGAGATGAAAAGGGTATGTGTACAATAAATTTAGGTAAGTACTGAGATAGCAGTTAGCTAATGACAGTTTCATAGAACCCAGTGGAAGATCATTTTTGCTGGTAGCTGATACAGGGGTTTTAACACTGGTAGTGTAGTAAAACATAACTATGTTTATGGTCTTTCTAGATGTACAAACAACCAAAGCTTGGATTGGAAATTCTGAGTAAACTTCATGTTTCATAACTCATATTATGTGACCTAATGCAACTTCTCAGAACAGATATATTACTCCACTGCATTTATGAACATGTGGCCATTTTCAGCAGAAAGAAAAGAATGCCTAATTTAAATTCTTCCCATTTGATTTGGTACTCCTCTGAGCCCAGCCTGACTCTGGCATAATCACACCTTCTGAGCTCTGGCTACACCACACGTAAGGTTAAGAGCAGTGGCTTGCCCTAAATCTGTGCCATGAACCTTATTTCCACACCAACATAGCTGGCTCCTCTGGATATGTTTTTTGTGCATCCACTCATCACTTCTTGGGTGCTGGTGGGGCTTATTATCACTATACTAATTAGCAATCTAATTAATACATGTTTAAAATTGCTTTTCAGATATTTTGAGTCATAATAGGACATATGCTAAGTTCTCTATATAGATTGTTGGCATTTATAGCTACTATGCACCCATTTAAAAAAATGACTAACTAGGGAGTAGTATGAAATACACTTTCATGTAACTTTCCTGAATAATCTAAATTAGAGGTTCTAAAAGAGTAAATAACTAATCCTTAAAATCTTTTTGAAAAATCTGACAAGGATCAGTATGATTGTTAAGGATATGAAAAGGAAAATGGGTAGGTATTTTAAAAATAACTTGAAATTCTTGTTTTTTATAAACTTTATTTATCCATGTATGTGATATTAGTACTAACTGCATTTATGATCACAATTGTGATATTTCAGTTGTAAAGCTGTAAGGTGACCAAAATGTTCCAAACACAACTGATGAATTTTATTATATCAAAATAAAAGTGAACATTAATTATATACTAATGGTCTAATCTGAAACTGCATTTCCCATCTGTGGTTTTAGTAGATATTCAAAAACAAAACAAAACAAAAACGATGCCAGTGGTCAAATTAGTTTGGAAAACACTGATCAAGAATATTTATTTGGTTGGGCAAAATGGGTGAAAGGGAGTGGGAGATACAGGCTTCCAGTTAGAGAATGAATAAGTCACGGGAATAAAAGGCACAGCATAAGGAACATAGTCAGTGATATTGTAATAGCGATGTAACAGGACAGATGGTAGCTATGCTTGTGGAGAACATAGCATAATGACTGTATAAACTTGTTGAATCACTATGTTGTACACCTGAAACTAATGTAACATTGTGTGTCAACTATTCCCAAATTTTAAAAAAAGGAAAAAATATTTAAAGAATACAGATAAGTTAATAGCAAAAGCTAACATTTATTCACTGATTACCATGTTCCAAGCATAGAGCTCAATGTTTCATTTCAATTAGCTCACTTAATTTAACCTTCTACAGAAATGAAAATTAACTGTAGCTATGAATTTCTCGATTAAGCATAATTGCAAGTAAGGAAAATTATATGCAAGGATATTTAAATAGGAAAATCTATTATGTAAGTCATCAGCCAAAGTCAAAGCATTACTTATGCTAGACAAAAAAGTGAATAAATAAACCACCAATGTTATATTTATTTATTGAATTAATATCAAAACAAGTTTTTTACAAAGCAATTATCTAGGGCTTTTTTTGATATTCACAATAAAGGGATTCACTGAATTGAAAATTTCTTCATCTATAGGTTCAGGATTGTGTAGACAAAATTAAATGCATCTCAGAAAGGAAAGTAATTTCCACTGCAAATAGTATTAGAATTTCCCCTTGACTATATTAGAAACAGATTGTAATTTGCTTTTAGAAGAGTTAAGTAAAATTTATTTAAAATACTTAGCAAGTATTCTAATGTTATTGTAGTAAAAAGGTCTTTTATTCATTGAATAGGAATTATAAAAATCAGTGGTATATATCTTACACAAGAGCATTTAATTAAATAGAAGAACTTTTATTATGAATAACTATCTGGCTTAGAATTCAAGGAGAATTTAAGAAGATGAATATTTTAAAAAACCGAATAACTTAGCGTTATTATTTAGGGTCTACTTGCAAAAGGGTTCACCAGCCACCTGTTGTTCTTAAAGCCACCAGAATAATTTTTAGTAAATTAAGAAAAGAATTCAGTGTCCTAATTAAGCATATGGAGCATACATACATCAGTGTGAATCAGTTAAAATAACATAAGATGATATTATCCAGTTGGTCAATTAACTCTTATCACATGGCAGTACATTTATGTAATTACAAGGTTATAGAGCATGCTGATTCTCAAATTTCAAAAGCTAGTGTGGAAGTGCTGGAAGTATTATCATTTTCTAGTACAGTCCTTCATCATATTTCAGGTGAGTAAGCTATGATGCCAGAGATTGACTTACCAAAGCCATACGGGAAATTAGTAGTAGAATGATTCTGTAAAAAAAGAGGACATAGGTCTCATCCATCCATCCATCTTTCCATCCATCCATCCATCCATCCATCTGTCCATCCATCCATTCTTCATTTAAGGTATTCATCCATTGAACAAGCATTTATGAAATGCCTATTGTATTCTAGATACAAAGGATGTGATGGTGAGCAAAACTACACATGGTCCCTGAACTTATTGTGACTGAGAATATGGTAGAAGGTGGAGACATAATAATAAAATACTCAAATACATGCATGATTACAAATCAAGACAAATGCTTTCATGCAAAAGAACATGGTCTATGGCAATGTATAACAAGGGAACCAGATCTAAACCAGAGGGTCAGAAGGAGCTTCCCAGAGGAAGTAGCCGTTATATTAAGCATTCAAGCATGACTAGAAGATATGGGAGGGGAGAAGGTGGAAAGAAGGGCAGAAGCCCCAGAGAAAGAAATGAGAAAGCCCAGTATGTTTGGAATCTAAAAAGAAATGACAGAGAGGCAAGAAGGGACTGGAGGGCCATCCCAGACCATCCAGGGCCTATAGTTCAGACTAACATTTTCGGTCTTTATCCTAAGAGTTATGGAAAGCTATGAGACAGTTTAGCAGGAGGATAAAGTTACAGCTCTCATCTTCGACAGTTTTATTTTTACATGGGCAAATACCAGCTTCACGAATGCTGTTCAAGGTAGAGGACATTTTTCTAAGTTTTGGTTCTGTAAGTGATGGCCTGGAGAAGGGGTAGGGTGGGAGGGATGGAGAATGGCAATATGGACATGAAGGAGGACTGGAAGATGGCTGCCATACTATCCATCTGGCGTATCTGACTGTTTAGGAGCTCTGTAATGAATGTGTTCTGAGAATAGAGTCGTGTTTGAAAAACACAATTGTTTTGGAAGATTCAAACGTAGGTGAAATTTGCCTGTGGTCTGTCAGCTACCTTAGGTGAGGTTTTACATGGAAATCCTCTACTTCTGGAAATTTTAAGATCATTTGTGTAGATCATGTGGTTTCGGTTCTTTTTTTCTCCCCCTGTCCCACTTTCTCTTTATAAAAATCCCAGTCAGGATAAGAAATTATCTACTTTCATTGATACGTTCTCTCTTGAGATGTCTGAAGGTAAGGATTTTGGCTGATCTCTTCTGACCAAATGGGATGCTAAAATATGTCCTTGACAAACCAGTAGTCATCCAAGCCAAGCATCTATGACGAAGTACAAAGAACTGCTTAAAAGATAAGGTGTGGTTTTTTTTTTAAAGTTTATTTATTTATGTTGAGAAAGAGAGAGAGAGGGCTTTTCTCACATGAGCAGGGGAGGGGCAGAAAGAGAGGGAAAGAGAGAATCCCAAGCAGATTTTGCACTGTCAGCACAGAGCCCCATGCGGGGGCTCGAACCCACCAACCGTGAGATCATGACCTGAGCTGAAACTGAGAGTCAGACGCTTAACCCATCGAGCCCCACCCAGGCACACAAAGGACGAAGTTTTTAAGCTAGGTCTGCAATCCCAGCTTTGCAAGGTTTAGGGTTGTTGGAAGGTCACCTCATCTTTTAAAAATATATTTTGGTGGGGGGAGGGCCTCCGGGGTGGCACAGTCAGTTAAGCATCCGGCTTCAGCTCGGGCCATGATCTCCCAGTTCATGTGTTCAAGCCCCGCATTGGGTTCTGTGCTGACAGCTGGGAGCCTGAAGCCTGCTTTGGATTCTGTGTCTCCTTCTCTCTCTCTGCCCCTCCCCCACTCATGCTCTGTCACCCTTGTGGTTTGTCAGCTACCTTAGGTGAGGTTTTATATGGAAATCCTCTACTTCTAGAATTAAAAAAAATTTTTTTTAATATTTTTTTAATGTTTATTTTTGAGAGAGACAGATGGAGCGCGAGTGGGGGAGGGGCAGAGAGCAAGAAGGAGACCCAGAATCGGAAACAGGCTACAGGCTTCGAGCTGTCAGAGCCCTAGGAGGGGCTCAAACCCACAAACTGCGAGATCATGACCTGGGCTGAACTAGGAAGCTTAACGTCTGAGCTACCCAGGTGCCCCAGGTCATCTGTCATCTTATCTTTTATAAAAGACCTCTGACAACCCTGTGCTGCCTGAAGAGGGTTCCTACAACCCATCATGGCCTTCCTGAGTGCCCATCATACTCCTTCTGGTAAGCCAACTGTCTCTCTAGGCCTTGATTAGCCTCTCTATCAAGGCGATGACACTCACAACTCTTAACAGGGGTGAAAAGTTTAGCAATGGCAGTGTTTTCATTACAGGAGACAGGACAGATGAGAGACAGCCTCAGGATTTATTTGCGTTATTAATCATCTTTTTAGTAATACTGTTTCCATCTCCCCTAAAGTTCATGACTCTGAAGGAAGTACAACAAGAACACTCACATTGAAGGATATTTTAAATGGGACATTTTCCTATAAGACATTTTTTCCAAACTGGATTTCAGGTAAGTGGATTGTTTCTTTACCTTTTGAGGTTTTTGAAAATACGTGTTTTTGTTTTTATTTTTCGTGCCAATACATCTCAATGGTAACAGAGGCCATATCAATTGAAATAGAAAAAAAGAGCACTTACTTAGATAAGTCAAATGGCCACCAAAGCACCTTTGACAGAACCATTTGCCGAATAGTAATGATGCCAGTTGGATTTTCAGTAAAAAAGTGAAAGTTGAGAGTACACTGCTAGAACAATCTGAGCATATTGTATGACTCTTCTGAATATGCACCTATTTAGGAGAGGCCATAAGAATTTTACCAACAGAGAAATTCCATTGTTAATCTAGATAATCTGAGAAATGGACAAATCCCATCCTGGCCACAAAAAAAAAAAAAAAATCCTTCATAGACCATAAAATTGATATTTGCATATACGTTTTCAGAATAGGATATTGTCAAATAAGTCCAAACAAATAGTAAGGTCAACTAAATTATTTATGGTATTATAGTTTGTATCTAAAGTGGGACTAAACACATTTAAATATTTTCATTTTTCTCTTTAGAAAATAAAATGCACATCAAAAGAGTTTTAAACTAAATCAAACAAACCCAAATATAATGTATTTTTTAGTTCAAAACAAATACACCATTTTAACACCAGTTTTTAAACACACCAGTTTATCCTCTTTGTTGTATCACAGAGAAAACCCAATTTTATTCCCCAGCACCCTGAACTGGTCATGATAGGGCAGCCTACTAGCAAATGTGGCATTTTTGTGGAAAATAGAAAAGAGCATCCTTTCCTCCCTTCCACTGTCAGCTAATTATTTTAAGTCTGACGAAGCAATGTCCTGGACAGGGAAGAAAAGCAAAGCACATCTGTGAAATAAGGGAGGTTTCTCTTTCTTATAAATGCATTTCCTACTAAGGGGGATCATTTCAAGTTTGTTTTCCTTCTTGTTTAAAGGACAAGAATATCTTCATCAGTCTACAGATAATGATATAGTATATTACAATATTGAAACAGGAGAATCATATACCATTTTGAGTAATAACACCATGGTATGTATCCAGCATCATCTTCCTCCTCAAACCTTTGCCACCTACTCAATGACCAAGGAACAGAATCCAAACTCTCAGCACTTGACCTAGCCTTCTCGGATCCATCCCCCACTGAATTCTCCAGTTCTCTCTTCTAGTCACACTATACTACTGCCTTTGCCTCCTCTCAATCACCCAGCATCTTTCCTTCTCTGGGAAAAAAGTGTAGTAAGAGATAAGAGTTGAGAAAACATTCCTTATAACAGGCAAACTGAGGCTGAAATCCAGGTTCTGTCACTTCTTAGCTATGGAAAGTTAAATAAGGTTCCATACCACACCGGCCATGGTGTGCCTCATTTTCCCTCTCTGAAGAGTAGGAAGAATAATACCAGTCTGGGTTTCTAGAAGAGGTAAGTAGTGTAACATTTGAATGTGGGAGGACAGCACCTAACCTGGAATACACGCTCGACAAACAAGAACTATGAACTGTAGGCTTCTGCTGCTCTATGCTCCTAGGCTCTTCCCACTTTCTCCACCCTCAAAAGCCTACTAATGTTTTAAAGTCAAGCTCAGATGATACTCTCTTCCTCATGCAACCAATGATCCTCTGAATTTGATTTAATCAACTCTTTTTCAAATGCTTTCGCAATGCTATATTTGTATTTCTTCAATAGAACTTTCTAATTTGCAATACGCTACTTATTTTCAAGTTTAACATATTAAGCTTCCTGAAATCACAAAGTATATTCTATGTATCACATCTTCCTCTCATAGTGTTTAATAAATTTGTTTGTATACAGTAAGTACCAT
Source organism: Acinonyx jubatus (assembly GCF_027475565.1). Taxonomy (NCBI): domain Eukaryota; kingdom Metazoa; phylum Chordata; class Mammalia; order Carnivora; family Felidae; genus Acinonyx; species Acinonyx jubatus. Next base: position 149,015,565 of record NC_069381.1, on the reverse strand, counting down.
GTAAACGTTTTTTTAATTGCATAGACAGTATATGTACGTAAGAGTATGTCAATTATGCGATATCCTTTTAATACTTCACATTTACATGGATCTGGTTTTTCTTCTGTATTCTAATTGACTTATTTATGATTTCAGAAAAGTGTGAATGCTTCAAATTATGGCTTGTCACCTGATCGGCAATTTGCCTATCTAGAAAGTGATTATTCAAAGGTATTGACTATTTAATTTGGGTATATCCGTTTATATCTGCTACTAATCCACAGTTTGGTTTATAAAAGTAAGAGGAAGTGAGAGTATATTTTTATCTCTAAATATTCAAGAAGTTAATGTGAGTTCTAGATGAGCCTAAAAAACATAACTGAAGCACATACGCATAATTCAGAATTTGGTGCACTTGTCTGGCTATCCTCCAACGGTAGAAACTACTTTCCTCTGGGGTAGGGGACTTCATTTGGGGGCACTGATATTTATCAGAAATGGGACAATTACACTTCTATTTCTAAAACTAGTTGACTTCATAAGTCATTAGTTAATCCTCACATATTTTAACCTTGTGAAAGTTAATTGTTATGGAAAATGGAAATATCGAGGTGTAGCTTATTTAACTCACTTGCTCAAGGTGGATAATATATGGTCAGCGGTACACTAGGGTTTAAATCTGTGGCTTCAAAAAACTGGGGTAGGAATATCCCACCAAATCAGACCATTTACCTTTACTTCGTTTCCCCTTCTTGAATGAAGTTATAGAGGGAAGTTGATGATCTTATTTTTTCTACTTACACAACTTCGAGATAATTTTGCAAGAAGGCAAAAGAATTTATTATCAAATGAAACTTCTAGTGATTACCTTTAGAGAGAGAACCTTTTTACTGCCATTTTTCATATCCTATGTGAGATATAATACAGAATGAATAGTTAATCTTGCCCCCCGCCCCCAAGTTGTTCAGTCTGCTGATTATTTTCCAGTAGACCGGGTCCTGGTCGCTACCAGTCTTCAGGAAGACATGTTTTAACCAGTTGGAGTTTCTTTGCCAAGAGTTTGAAAGCTCTTTTAAGAAACAAAATCCAAAATAATATTTGTATTATTCACTAACCACAGAACAAATACACTTTATGAGAAAAAGAGCAGTTTTTTTCAGGAGGAATTATAAACTATGGAGCTTCTATTTCTTTTTCAATTTCTATTATTCTTAAAAAGTGTTATATTTTAAGAAAGGCAAACATGTTGTAACAAAACTCTGTGTTGAATAAAATTCTCTTTATCTAATTTTAGAGGGTATCATTGTAATGAACTACACAGGTTTGGGGTAATCCTTATGGCCAGGGAGATCATGGGGGTTTTACTTCAAATCAAGGTATAGCATAAAGGAAAAATTCTTAGGATAGAGTGTGTCAAAGAAAAGCTTTTTATATTAAGAAATGTCTTCGGATATGCTTTTTATGGAGTGAGGGTTGAATCACTGCTGAGATTAGTTCTGGAACTTAGACAAACATCACAAAAGTCCACAGTAAAACTCTTTAAATGAAGACTCTTTTGGAATTGAAACATATCCTTCCTAGTGCTTTATGAAAATAGTCCTTTTATAATTCTGAATCTTGAATCATTTGTTATTATACATTATTGATAGAAGCTTTTTAAGAATCATAATTTGTCTCTGTCTCTCTTCTTTCCGACAGCTTTGGAGATACTCTTACACAGCAACATATCACATCTATGACCTAAATACTGGGTAAAATTTCATATCTATGTATTGATACTACTTAAATCCATTATGATTTTTCACTCCATGCTCTGATTTAAAGTTAAGATTACATTATCTTGTTACTGATCTTAGTGTTTTACTTCTTTACCGTGTATGGGCACCCATAAAAATTAAGAAATTTAAGGAAATACTTTTATGAAACATTTACCTCTTTTTATTTGACAAATGTTCCGTATTTTTATTCACCAGGCAGTTTTATTCTCCCTACTTTGGAACACCAAATTATAAATATACCATTTATGGACATAAACCTACATACTGAATGCACAAACACGTGCATGGGAATGATACACTGCTTACAAGAGAGTGGCTGTTTCAATGGAAGGAAGCAGAAGGGCAGGAGATGCAAATCTCCTTCAGTTGTATCTAAACACAGACTCCATTAATTGATTTTAAATTAACTGTTACTAAAATTGCAAAACGTTAATATTTTTTAAATTGGGGCTGTAGATAAGTTGGCATCTGTCATACCATTTTCTTTCTTTCTTTGTATGCTTCACTATTTGAAATATTTCAATTTAATCAAAAAAAAAGAAAGAGAAAGAAAGAAAGAAAGAAAGAAAGAAAGAAAGAAAGAAAGAAAGAAAAAGGAACGAGTAGGTAGGCAGAACACCTAGTGAGGGAACTCCTGACAGAAGGAATAACCTGTAAAGGCCCCAAGAGAAGGGAGAGCACAGAGAGTTTCGGAAACTCAAAATAGGTCAGTTGAGTTGAAATTGGAGGAGGGCATGCTGACTAGTGAGAGGTGGTGTAAGGTTGGGAAGGAGTTGGGGCCAGGAAGCAAGGGCCAAATAATCATGAGGAAACCATTAAGAAGAGTTTAGATGTCGTTCTGATGACAATAGGGAATCAGATTTGCACTTTAGAAAAATCACTCTGACTCAGTATGGACAATGAATTGGTTTAGTTACTCATCTTAATGTGATATCCTATTTGCTGTTATATAAAAGGGAAAAATAATTATATGGCTTGAAGAGGTATTGAAAAATTTTATGGTCTATTTCCTCTTTTGTCCAGTAAGAACACAAAAATTCAAAACAAAATCTACTTGTTTTAAGAGTTCAGAAAAGAGTGATTCTGATCTTAAACTGTCAATTTAGGAAATATGAACTACTACATAAAGTAGAAACTGAACTCATCTAATATACTCTGGGTCTTTCTCTTCTCTGTATCCACATCATCACCAAATTCAAAAATAGGTTTTTTTCTTTTTTTAAGTTTATTTTTTTATTATTTTGAGAGAGAGAGAGAGAGAGAGAGAGTGTGTGTGTGTGTGTGTGTGTGTGCACATGTGTGCGGGGGAGAGGCAGAGAGAAATGGAGAGAAAGAATCCCAAAGAGGCTCCGCACTATCAGCTCAGAGCCCAACACAGGGCTTGAACTCACGAACCTTGAGATCATGACCAGACCTGAAATCAAGAGTCAGACACTTAACTGACTGAGCCACTCAGGAGCCCCTCAAAAAGAAATTATTGAACACCTATTATGTGAAAAGCATATATGGGGAGATACAAATGAACTCGAGGCACTGACCCTACTCTCAAGAAAACTTTAAATTGGTGAAGTAAAATCCTTACTCTTTCAGCACAATTTCTTAAGGCTTTAATCAATTCCTTATTTTTCTTTTAATTGTTTTGAAATTCTCCACATCCTACCTTAAGGTTCAGCAAATTAAACAGCATTCCAAAAGAAAGTGACAATACTAATATTTTAATTATGGCTTGTATAAGTTTTATGGCCTCGAATCATTTTAAATATTTAGCTTTTGTGCAGTGAACTTAGTCACTACTTGCCTGCTTGCTTTCTCTCTCTCTCTCTCTCTCTCTCTCTCTCTCTTTTCTTATCTGCACAACTTTCTAATTTGCCAAATTTGTCTTTTGTCAGGTAAATATAGCATAATTTAGGAAGTGAGGGATGACAAATTTGTTGAGATTCAAGGCAAGACCACATACCACTAATTCCAAATTTTCTATATGCTTCTGAAGAGTCTATAAAAATCTACCACAGAGAAAGTGAAGATAGTTCTGGTTTCAAGCATGGGAAGGAATACTGAGAGGAGACGACAGCCTTTGTGAGCAGCTTCCTCCACTTTCTCTCATAGTGTTAGTTATTTAGAAAACATAGAAAATGGCAGCTGTGGTGACTTGCCAGTCATGAAGAGACTCTGCGCTGAGATTTTCAGCTTGGCGCTGTCTGCATGCTTGCATAGATGATTCCACAGCATATGGAAACCTAAGACAGCGTTGCAATGTCAAAGGTAACATGAACGCTGGCCTGAGATAGAAATGCCTTCTCTTCTGGATCATTCCTTTGCCTGTGCCTTCACATGTGTTTCAATATATTGTGGACCTTCCCAGTGCCTGCTGCTCATATACTGCCCTCTGGCAGGCAGGATTCTCACTGCTTCACCAGCGGTCTCTCTCTTCCATGGCCATTATTCTTTCCCCAGTCAAAGCTGATCTGCCTGTGTTCCCTCACAGCTTGCTAGGCCTCAGGCTGCATGACCTAATAAGTTGTGTCAAAGTAACGTGGGTTACAATTCTTTGCAGGTTCCAGCTTTAAAAGAATGAGAAAAGTAGAAATGTCAGGCATGTTAGGTCCAGGCTGGAGTTAGTTTTTTGAGGGAGAGGACAAAGAGTCTTTCTTCAGGCTCCTCAATTTATACCTTGGAGGCAAGTCTTGTTTCGTTTATCTTCAAAAGCAGTCTTGATGAAACTATTAATATAATCTTCAAGAAGATAATAGTCAAAACTTAAGCATGGCATCCTATGACTCTTTAGCACTTACAAAAATCTGAACACATTCTCGTTGAAGAACTACAAAAGCCCCACAGTGCAAGTTAGTCAATTGAGTATTTGCAGGGTGAGTCTAGGCACCAAAGTGAGATTTTTGGCCAATAAGATATTTGAAATTTCCCCATGGGTGGAGAACTTTGCAAGCTTAAGGCATACTGCCCAGTGTATGATCTGTTTTTCAGTTTAGTTTGAGATCAGATGTTCCTTTCCTTTTCTGATTTCAAGTCAGATCCCTGGGGAGATTGTCAAATGGCATCTTATTTTCAAAAATTTGAAATGCATATGCATTCACAGAGATGGGGGTTGTAAATGAGAATGTGGAAGAGCACATATTAAACTTCAGCACAGCTATAGCATTTGAGAGCTGGAAGGCACTTCATCGACCATCTCAGCCTGATGTGTACAAATTTTACAGTCCTGAGGGTTAGGAGACTTGAGTTTAATTAGGGTCGGCCAAGAACCAGCGATGTGATTTTAAAAAGTCGTATCTCTCTAACCTCACGTTTATTTATTTATTTTTTAATGAGGGTGTTCCACCAGATAATTTCTAGAGATAGTCCCACTTTCACAGTCTATAAATCCTTAATAAATCTTTAATTCACTTCATTACAAAGGTCAGAAAACTGAGACCCAGAGAAATTAAGTGACTTAAGTAACTGGTAAAGAGCTGCTACCAGAACCCGATGCCTCCAGTGCCATTTTGTCACATTCTTTCCGTTAGGTTTGAGGAAGCCGAGGGCGATCCTTCATTTTTATTATTTACTTTTTTCTGTTTGTAAAGATGCTTTTTTTCCCCCTTGAACAGCAAGGTTTATTATTATTTTTTCTTCCTTTTTTTTTTTTTTTCCTTCTAGACAGTTTGTAAGAAGAAATGAGCTTCCTCGTCCAATTCAGTATTTATGCTGGTCGCCTGTTGGGAGTAAATTAGTAAGTGTTTAAATTATAGAAGTGTTTAATCATTTAAATAAAAGAGGAGCCATTTGATTTTGGCCTTTGTTAAATTTCCCTGCCTGAAAGGAAAAAAAAAATTCATGACTATTTTAGTGGTTAAAAACGGGAAGAGTTTTGATAAATTGAAACTCATCTGAGAATTCCGCAAAATCTCAAGCTCATGGATAGACTTCTTTAAATATCGCAGTCAAAAACTTTATCCTCATACTCAGCCAGAATGCGTTGTGCCAGAAAGCTGAGGAAAAATATGGTTTTCACAAGTTTCCCAGACTAGCTTCAGACAACATGAAATTTTGTCCAAGCTCTTATTTAAGGACTCTAAATAAAGATTAGATCTGGCTAGCTATTAATATTCAAAGATTTATTTGACTTTCTGTTAATATGTACAATTATTTATTTGAGTAATAAAACAACAAATATATGGTAAACTTTATGCTTTATTTGATAGACTTTAAAAATCATAACTGATGTTAATGTGAGCTGGTTGGTTTTTTGACCTATTAAAATGATACTTTAGTTGTGATTCCTTCTTGCATCTGGATTACCATGCATTTTGAAGGTATTAGGTAAATAATTAAAACAAGTTTACAGGCTTTATTGTATTTCTTATGGAATTCTCCTTATTAACTAACTTACCACCACTTCTAGGCATATGTCTATCAAAACAATATCTATTTGAAACAAAGACCAGAAGACCCACCTTTTCAAATAACATTTAATGGAAGAGAAAATAAAATATTCAATGGGATCCCAGACTGGGTTTATGAAGGTAAATCATATTCCTTTTCTACCGTTGCTGTTTTAGGCTTTTAATTGAAAATAATTGCATATATTTAGTAAAGTTTAGACAAGTGGTATGTTACCGAGATGAATGGTGGCATTTCTGAAAGCTGTTATCAGGTTATGAACAGGATGTACATGTTCTCAAAGAACAAAATCTAATAATCAGGCTGGTAAAGCTGATTTTCATGAGCATTATAAAGTGGTAGTAATAATTTACATTTCAAGAAGTTTATGGTCCTTAGATGCTGTGTTGGTACATTTCCTCAGGTTTCTTTTTTCTTGAGGAATAAATCTTACTTCCAAAACTAAACAACTGTCTACATAATTTTGCAGAGAAATATTCCTAGTTTTTGATACTTTTGTGAATTGTGTCCTCTTTGTAGGCCATGTAGGATCCAGGACCTAACTGGACTTTAAGAAGTCTTATAGTTCTTGCCTTTATTAAAAATTATATAACTGAACTGTTTTTGTTTTTTTGTGTTTTTTGGTTTTTTGGGTTTTTTTTGTTTGTTTGTTTTTTAAATATTCCTAGGAGAAAAAGTCAACATCTAACACTTATGTCACTCTTGTAGTGTAATTACAGTTCTCCTTGTTTGGGCTACATTAGGTGACTATAAAAACCAGAAGCTGCCCCAAGGGAAAAATCATTTATTGTTGAAATGCTTAATTAACTTACTTAAAGAATTACATTTCTGATTAATATCAATTCCTACGCAGACTGATTGATGTTTGAAATGAGGTATAAGTCAGGCTATGTCTTTAAACTCAGATTATTTATCTTTTTTAATAACCAAATTTTGGCATATGTCACACCCACATTAAATAAATTATTGCAGTCAGTAAATGGCTAATACAATATATTTTGAAGAATTTGCAATAATTTTAAGAGTAAGCCATAACGGTTGTTTGTATGCTTGTATTTTATTTTTCAGAGGAAATGCTTGCTACAAAATATGCTCTCTGGTGGTCTCCTAATGGAAAATTTTTGGCATATGCAGAATTTAATGATACCGAGATACCAGTTATCGCCTATTCCTATTATGGTGATGAACAATACCCTAGAACAATAAATATTCCATACCCCAAGGTATGTTGAGTACTTTCAACAGATGCTTCCGTTCCTCTGGTGTCAAAATGAGCAACCAACACCATGAATAGAGGTGGGATCAACAAGTTTGGAGAGCTTCTTATCCTTGTGCATTGTAAGGCAAACATTGTACTGTGCTCTATTATTTATGTGGACATCTGTTGCTTTGGACATCTGGTTGTGCTGGATGAAGTAGTCTTTGCAAAATCCATCGCAGAATCTTTGAAAAACATATGGTCTAGATTATGGAGGAAAAACAAGCTTAACTTAATTTTAATTTTTCATCTTTCATGCTCCAAATTCAGGGTAAAGTTCTGTTTTGCAATTCCTTCTTGAATTCTCATGTAAATGCGAACTAGAATGGAAAATACAAATGTTGAACTTGATGTTCCTGTCAGGTAGAAGCAGGCATGAGTTGTGATCTTTTCTGGACGTATAAGGTAGGTTAAGTGTGTGAATCTAATGTCTTCCTTGAGGAAATTAGACATGGAATGAACCCAATGTTTCTTGTATAACCATTCTAGAATTCTGAGTGAAACACTTTTCATTCAGTCCCATGTCTGAAGAGAGGGCTCCTGTATGTATAGTACGAGAACAGCAAGGTCACAGTGGAGAAGCACCGTATCCTAATTTGACTTGGGCAAAAAATCTGAAAAAGGATCAAATAATAAATTCTCCTCTTTTACAAGGAATGGAAGTGACTGTAGAAAATAGTTCTTTGTTCTTTGGTCCCTGTCGTGTTTACTTGCCAAAGAGAACACTGTTACAGATGGACCCAGTGGGTCCCTCTATGGATATGTGTACACACAAGTGGTTTCTGATGCGAGTCACAGTGGATATAGATAGAGAACTAGAAATTCTGGATAGTCTAAAATTTATGTTAAAAGTCATGTGATAAAAGATAATGGATAGGAGATGCATGTTTAGGTAGGAGACCCCTCAACAGCTGTATATAAAGTCTGAAAGACTGAAGACGTTTGGAAGTAAGAGAAGTGGCACTTGGGACCCAAGATGTAAAAGAATTTGGATCTTCAAGAAGGTGTAAGGCAGCAGGAAGAAATGGAGGAACCCAGAGCTGAGGACTAACTGACACCGACAGAGAAGTTGGGACCCAAATTTTCATGTTTTCCTTGAAGACTAGAGTTGTTGAAACATCTGACATCAAGCTGAGAGGTGAGGCAACTCAAAAGAAACCAGAAGTCCCAGCTAAGCTTCACAGTGAAACAGGAGGTCAGAGGAGAGCCTGGACAGTTCTTTAGATAAATCCAAACGGCATGGAGTCATTTAAGGCTGTGAACCTGAACTCTGTGGACTTAAATTGTTTGACAATTATAAGACTCTCTTTTTCTGTGTTAAAATAACAGGAACTCTAAGAAGCTGTCTGGGTGTGAACTACACTGTCATGTAAATTTAGGGTGTATAATAGCACAGAAAGTACAAAACAAGAAAAGTGCAAGTTCTACAGTCACTTTATTTGGAGGTGACATTTCCCTAATTTGGGGGGTATGATAACAGTAGTAATGTAACCAGCTAGGAGACCGACTGATGATTGTCCTAGACCAAATTATAGGGCAAAAAGCAAAAAATATCTTCTGTTATTTGTTGTTTATACTGTCTTCCCCCCTGCACTCCTTCCAGTACAGGGAGAAGTGATTATAATAATTATCCTAAGAAGAAGAAGAAGAAGAAGAAGAAGAAGAAGAAGAAGAAGAAGAAGAAATATCTGTCTTGAAAGTCAGAAAAGAGAATATCAATTATGGCACTGCATTTTCATATCCAAAATGTTTTCCCCTATGAATCAAAGCTCTCTCATTAATCACTTAAAATATGTGTCTTCACTCTGGTTGACATAATATTTGTAATTGCCCTACAAGTAAAATCGAAATGAAATTCCTGGTCATGTTATAATTCAAATGTTTTCAACAATGATATACTTAATATTGTAAACTTATAAAAAATGCCTAAACTCCTAAAGTGTCTTTAATATGCTAGTCATAATTAAAAATTTATGAGCATATAATCTCCATTTTTTCGGCAGGCTGGAGCTAAGAATCCTGTTGTTCGGTTATTTATTATTGATGCCACTCACCCTGAGCATATAGGTCCCATAGAAGTGCCAGTTCCAGCAATGATAGCATCAAGGTAGGGCAAGCCCAGATGCTCTCTTTCCACCTTAACCTGAATTTTAACACTTAAATTTCTTAGCTGAGATTTACACTTCTTTTCTAGTGAGTTTATGATATGTGTACTCTAAGCAGAAATAAATAAATAAAATTGGCATGTAAACCTAAATACGTAACCAAATTAAAAATGACATTTCTTAAATTGATTTTAAAGTGTCAGCCCCTTTCACACATGTAAGGATGATCAGAGCGATCAATCTAAGTGATACTCCCCTCAGATGTGTGAATGTCAACTTGGGATCAGCAGGCAAATAATAAAATTCATATATGTTCTCAGCCTGTCTTGTTTCAAGTCTGGTCTACGTTCTCTCAAGCCCAGGGTTTATAGATCATGTTTGATCACATATGCATGACTAACAAGAGGCCAACCCTCTCCAAATATTAGCAATTTTTACTAGGATGCAGTCTATTCACAATTATCTGGTTGTACAATTATCTGTTTGGGATTCACTGTAAGGAGACAAGGACATGAATCAGTCTCACTCCCCCAGCTTAGGGCCATATGTAGATCCTGTCTGATTAGTTCTGATTGTAGCAACCCTTCCAACCCTCCATCAGTCCTCTGTGGTCATTATGGTTGAAGCAGATCAAGGTAAGAGGCCGCCCACACCCAGCCTGGTGGGCCTCCTCACTACTTCCCAAACCCTAACAGGCCAGGGCATGCTGCCCCTTGCAGGAGAGTTGGCCAGGGCAGAATGATTGATCACTGACAGGAAAGAGAACCTCAGCAGAGGCCTCAGTGGGGTCTTGCCAGGGTGAATCTACTCTTGGATAATTTAAATGCTTTTTAATGTTTATTTATTTTTGAGAGAGAGAGAGAGAGTGAAAGAGAAAGAGCACGAGCAGGGGAGGAGCAGAGAGAGAGGGAGACACAGAATCCGAAACAGGCTCCAGGCTCCAAGCTGTCAGCACAGAGCCCGACGCGGGGCTCGAACTCAAAAACCGTGAGATCATGACCTGAGCCGAAGCCGGGCGCTCAACTGACTGAGCCACCCAGTCGCCCCTCTTGGATAATTTAAAATGGCTTTATTTGGGGAGATGATCCATTACTTCCCCCAACTACCACCAATCTAGTTGATGGAAACTTAGACTAAATACATCTTTCTTTTTCTTTCTTTCTTTCTTTCTTTCTTTCTTTCTTTCTTTCTTTCTTTCTTTCTTCTTTCTTTCTTTCTTTCTTTCTACTGTCGTTCTCCTTAGGAAGCAAATGGAATGATAGAAAGGGTACTGTATAAGGAGTCAAGAGGAGCATCTGTAAAATACTAACAATTTAATAGTAATAGCTAACATTTTCTCAGCACTTACCATGGAGCAGGCAGAATTCTCACGAACTTTAAGCACACTCAGCCAATTCTACAGCAAGCTCTATATTTGGTAATACTGTTATTCCCATTTGATAAAGAACCAGGGGCACAGATATGTCAAGTAAGTAGCCTTACGTAGTAGAACTACTAGGAGGTAAAACCAGAATCTGAGACAGAGACCCTTCCAGTTCTGTGATTTCTTTTATATCAATGTCCAGAATTCTGTGGTTTATTTACATTGATGTTCTCCATCTATAGGTTCATTCTCAGAGCCGAGTGATAGTTGCTGCCATTCATTGACACCAACTATGTGCCAAGCACTAATAGAGTTACTTAGTGTACATCATCTCTGATTATGATACTAAACCTGAATTTCAGCCCTTGACCCTGGTCACAGTTAAAACGAGGCCTCTAATACAAACTGCCTGGAGAGAAAGATGGGTATTTATCACACTTGGCTCTCTCTCAACCACTTAAAAAGTGAAAAATTGAGTCTACTCATGCAAAATAACCAGTTTAATGCTTTTCCCCCCTCTATATTGACCAATAGCTTTGGCCTCATGTCTTAAAATGTTTCCCAAGATATAAAAGTCCAAAATGAGGAGAAAGCTCGAATATAAAATAATTCCATAGATGAACCAACTCTCTTATAGATATTGTTTAAGGGTCAGCAAGTATATTTAAACTTTCTCTGAAGAGAAGGGAAAGTTCTACCTTCTTTATCTATGGAATAGATATTTCATAATAACAAAATACATCCTTGAGAAAAAAGAACTTGAGAAATTATTTGACATCATACTGGTCTATGGTAGTGACTTTTGTTTTGGTTTATTTGCAGTGATTATTATTTCAGTTGGCTCACATGGGTTACTGATGAACGAATATGTTTCCAGTGGCTGAAAAGAATCCAGAATGTTTCAGTTCTGTCTATATGTGATTTCAGAGAAGGCTGGCAGACATGGGATTGTCCAAAGGTAGGTCATATTAAACCCACAGAGGTGTATTTCTGAAGATGAAAGTGTATGAGGGAGGACTTATTTATAGCTAACATTTTGTATTATAAAGCCAGAATTACTGCATTCAACTCTTGATTGCTTTGCAAAACAAAACAAAACAAAACAAAACAAAACAAAACAAAAACAACCCTTTATTCACAGTCCATTATTTTTATTAAATAAGTAATAGACTCCTTGTTTTCTTGAATGACTTTAGCATTGAAACTGAATGGAGAAAAAGACTAAATGAAACAACGTAATATTGGAAAAATAAGGTATCTGGTTCTAAGTTAGGATGAAATTCCATCCTTTTGAGAATATAAGATTGGTAGTCAACAAAACCCAAAATAATGAAGATGAGAAGATAAGATGGGTCTTTAGGGAAATAGATATATTCTACTTAAAACAAAACAGAGGGGCACCTGGGTGGCTCAGTCGGCTTAGTGTCCAACTTCGGCTCCGGTCATGATCTCATGGTCCGTGGGTTCGAGCCCCGCGTCGGGCTCTGTGCTGACAGCTCAGAGCTTGGAGCCTGTTTCAGATTCTGTTGTCTCCCTCTCTCACTGCCCCAACCCACTCACATTATGTCTCTGTCTCTCTCAAAAATAAATAAACATTAAAAAAAAAAGAAATAGATAAAAAAATAAAACAGAAAAATGCCAACAGTGTTATGTCTATTCAATGTAAAAATACAAAAATAGAAATTATGAAGGAAATTGATGTCATCAAAAGAAAGCCAAACATTCCCATTGTAAAATTTAAAAGCAGATAATTGAGAATATGACATGAAATATCAGGTCAAACTACCCTGCTATCCTGTTATCTTGCAGTAATTCAGTGGGTTAATACAATAGAAATACTGTGCTAATTTTAGGAAGGGAAAACTTGAAAATTAAGCACAGATTTATTGTTGAGTTTTAATTGTTTCTATTGTTCAAATCCAAACATAATCTGTTAAATTAATGTGTTAGAAAAGTACTCCACCAATCTAAAAGCTTTAAAATGAGCCTGTTCATAAGTACTCCTATTAGAGACTCAGACACACAAAATGTTTTCTTTAAATAGGAAATTTGATGGATACATTTCATAAGACTTCTAATTATGAAGACATGTTTCATTAAACCAAATATAGAATAAACCTTTTTTTATCAAGCAAGAAAAAAAGCACAGAGGAATCAAAGTAAATCACTAAATTCCTTCTTGAAATTAGGACACTATGTTTTGCAAGAAAAGAGTCATATGAATCTATTTGGAAATATATCAGGACTATTATAGTCAACATTACTTGGGCTAAAAATATTTTTTTAAATCACTACTCTGTAAGAAGCTTGACTAATTTTGATGGAATATGCTAGAAGCTTTTTTTTATATCTTATTTATATTTTGCTATACAAAACAGAAAGATTTTGGCTTCAATGCAGTATCATAGGGGGAAAAAAAAGAATAAACTTGATTGTGGTAGTTAATTAGAAACCATTCATCTGATAAATCAGCTTGGGATGAATATATCTTCAATGTTTTTATTGAATCTAGGTATTAGGAATTGTTGATTTTACTTATTACTTTTAAACTGTAAGATCAGTCATTTAGACTAAGATTTTAGTTCTTAAAACTAGGCATTTAAAAACAGTAATCGCTTTGGAATCTGAAATTCTAATTTATAAAAATCAGGGTCAACTTTAATCTAAACTGACAGAATATAAAAGATGCTTATTCAAGGAGATGTGGAATTCCTTGGATATAAACTTTAACTTTACGGCCCAAAACAGTGATTAAATTTAGAATACCAGGTTTAATTAACCTTAGGATTTCAAAGCAACCTCTGTTTCAAAATAATTTGATAAATACATGGAACACATTTTCAGATAAGAACTGCAAAGTGTCGTGTTAGACAACAAAGCTGTGCCTTAAAATTTATTATTCCCTTGCTTTTTATGACAGTACCTTCTCTCATGGTTCCCTTTCTACTTCACTGACTTTTTGTTTTCAGCTCTTCTTTTTATGATTTCTCTATAAATCTTACTAATCTCCAAATTAATGTGTTTGTAAGGTAGGCTAACTGCTAGAACACCAATAAGACCCTTCTTATTATTACAACACAATACTACAATACAATACAATACAATACAATTAATACAATAGAAATTTTGGGGGGCGCCTGGGTGGCTCAGTCTGTTAAGCATCTGACTTTAACTCAGGTCATGATGTCATTATGGCTTGTGTGTTCAAGTCCCACATCCGGCTCTGCACTGACAGCTCAGAGCCTGGGGCCTGCTTCAGATTCTGTGTCTCCCTCTCTCTCTGCCCCTCCCCCACTTGTGTTTTCTCTCTCTCTCTCTCTCTCTCTCTCTCTCTCTCTCTTTCTCTCAAAAATAAATAAATAAATTTTTTAAAAAAGAAGAAAGAAAATTTTTACACATTCATGTAACCACCTAATACTGAGTCCAGGTTTGTGGGGAATTTTAATTGTTGGGATGCTCTGCTCTGCACAGTCACTCTAGGATCCAGGTTGATGGCATTTGTGCTGTCTTCATCTAGTGACTTCCAAAGCTAGTCCAAGGTTATTCAAACCTGATCACCAACATCCCACTGGGGGATGGAAAAGAGAATGGAAGATCACATATAATAGGTTTATATAGGTCAGGCCTAGACGTAGAATGAGTCACTTCTGCTCACACACCATTGGTTAGAATTTATCACATGACCACATCTTACTGGAAACAGGCCTGGGAAAAGTAGCCTAGCTATAGTCTTAGCAAACAGAGAAAATGATTGCTAATAATCTTCTAGTCTCTACCATAACTCTCAACTTACTCTTTAGGCAATTTTTATCTGTACCAGAGGTTTTGGTTACCATTTGCCCTCAAATTTATTCTGAAGATTTGAACTTTTAAATATCTCTGGCTACATCTTCTCTGATCCATATTTGCTGTCCATACCTAGATTAAGGCCTTTATCATCCTTTTTCCCAAACATTCCAGTAGCCTTCCAATTGATCTCTCTGCCTCTTTCTATCTTGCTGACTTATAATCCATTCTCTGTATCATGTTCACAATTATATTTTCCAAATTGTGACTTTGAACTCCTTCAAAGGGCTCGTCTAGAAGGGGAATCTAAACTTCCTAGGGTGGCATAAAAGTTTCTCCAAGATCATTCTGATACCCAAACATCTTCCTTCCTCTTGAACTCTTTTCCATAGTCACCTTCCACTCAGCCATATGGAACCATCCCTGTGGTCTACTAAGCTGGCCTGGTCTCTGTGCTGTTCATTTCACCTAGAATGATCTTTCTCTAATTATTTGTCTAGGAAAGCCTGTTCATCCTTTTATGCCCACTAAATTTTGGTCAACAAATGATTATACTGTCCTAAAATGTACACCAAAATAAGATTCTGTGCACATTTTAATATTCCTACCTACTTAATAAGATTAAGAAAAGAAAAAAAATTTAACCTAAACTCCACTATGAAATGCTTTTTAAAAAAAATGTTTATTTGTTTATTTTTGGAATAGGATAGAGTGAGAGTGGGCATGCGAGTGGAGGGAGGGGCAGAGAGAAAGGGAGAGAGAGAAATCCCAAGCCAGGTTCTGTGTTGTCAGCAGACCTGGGGGGCTCGAACCCACAAACCATGGGATCACAACTGAGCTGAAACCAAGAGTCAGATACTTAACTGACTGAGCCACCCAGACACCACTGAAATGGCTTTTTAAACTATATGACACCAAGTGCTTGGGTTGTGCTCAGCTTCCATAAATGAAATAATTCCAGGCACTGCCTCATGGAAAATTCAACCAGAATTATTAAAGGTTTTCAGTAAGATCCATCCCTTAGATTGCTCATGTATATGCAATAGTGTTGATGTATAAGATGTTGAATACGGTCATCTTAAATTCAAGTATGAAGTTAGGCTATTAGCAATGGTACACTCTGAGTGGGCAGCTTAACAGGTTCAAATGCCCAGATTTTGTTTAGGAAAAACTGTTCTCCTAATAGTGTGCTTGACGTGATCTTTCTTTCTTTTAGACCCAGGAGCATATAGAAGAAAGCAGAACTGGATGGGCTGGTGGAGTATGATTTTGCTATCTTTTCCTTATATTTTAATGACACTTCACAGATTCTTAGCCATCAAAGGACTTTTTTAAATGTATCCAAACTGACACTACTTGTGTCATAGAAAAAACACCAAGGTAAAAAAAACACAGAGGTAGGGATCCTTTCAGCAGTTTTGTGCCAGACAATTAATGTCTATATATTTAAAATTCTATTGAGAACAAATCATAGTCCTCATGTCACAACCTTAACTTTTTCAACTGACTCTCTGATATTCATAACTAATATTCTTATTAAACAAAATAAAGGCTCTTTTTCAAAAGCAATTACAATTCGTGATCGACTTAAAATAATACTTACTAGCCAGTTGAATCCAGAAAAACCAAATACATTGGGTATTCATAGTAATTTAAACACAATCTGCCTCTTATTCAATTTCATATAAACTGAAATGAATAAATGAATTATGTATTCGTTTCCAGTGTTTAAGTGGTATCAAATAGGAAATCGTATATTTTGTTATGGTTTGTGATCACTAGGTTTTTTGGATAGGCTTCTTCAGTGATTTGTAAGAATTTTTAGCGTAAAAAAAATCATGATTTACAAAGTTATCAATTGTGTACAATATTCTATTTGAAGAATATAAAATAGGACAGAGACCAAGTGAATGTTGCATGGATGCTGCCATTTATTACAAATACATGATTGAATTCAACTAGCATTTGGATTTAAAAAAACAAAACAAAACACAGTTTCTCTGAGTAGCACAAGCAAAGAAAAAGAAGACCCTTAGGACCTGGCTTAACACATTAACCCATGATACAAGGACAATAAAGACTTCAGAGTTAATTGTAAGATGATAACTCATAAAAATTCAAAGTTAAGATGGGTAGAAAGAAGGTAAATTGCAAAGTAAAAATCTTCAGATGTCAAAAACTCCTTGTACATTTTTCTGGAGTTAGCAATTTTAGCTTACATATATTTACTCTGTCTTTAGTTAAAGATATCTCAGTTCTAAATAACATAAGAACTCTTTGCCACTGTACTAAATAACATAAGAAAAATCAGCAGTATTCAGTGGAAGGACAGAATTTTCTAAATTTTTGGAATCTTGGTCAATCCATAGCTCATCTTCCAAAAAGACAACGCCTAGATCATTGTTTGAAAACTTGAGGAAAGGGGAAATTAATCTATGAGTTCACTCTCATTATAAAATTTCCAGTAAAGATTGGAGGCAAAGAATACTTTAAGACTTCCTTTGCTTGTATTCTCCGTGATGATAATATAGCTAGAGTTACTGCAGAATATTATGAGTGACATGATTTTACAAATACATAAACAAGGATACCAACAATCTTCTCAAAGACGTGATCTTTGGAATCCATGCACATTTATTCTGAAAATGCTGCATGCGTTCAAAACACTCTGAAATATTTTAGATTGCATCTTTTGAAATCTCTTATTTATAAGCAACTTGGAGTCAACATTTGTATCTTATCAATTTTTATAATCTGTATAGCACCAACCTTGTAATCTCAGCAAACATGAGCAGAGTGGATTAATTAATTAATTGGTTAATTGCCTTCTAAAGCTATAGAGCCTTGCTTTAAATACCCTCAGTGGAGGCACATACACATCCTTTGAGGGAAGATGAGATCCCTACATTAAATAAAAAATGATGCCAAAGTAAATCTAGTGAATAATGTATTATGTATCTGCAACATATGATTTTGTGCTAGATCATTTTAACATCTGTAGCTTTGGAATTCTATTGGAAAAAAATCATCTTTTAATGTATTCATCTCAATCTCTTAAAATTTAAAATAGTCAGTAAACTTTCTAAATACCCAAAGAGGTATTGTCAAAAATTCTTTGTAGTGATAGCTTTCAGGAGTAAGTTCACACTCTCCCAAGGCAGCTGCTTTGAAGAAGTCATTAGATTTTACAAGCTTTGACATGTCTTTTGAAAGTCAGGCCATAGCTTCATATGCTTATAAGTCATATGTCATAATGTGCTGGATAGCTTCCTTTGACCTATAATCAAATCAGTGACTTAATAAAATTACCCAGAAAAAAACCTAAGAGTATGAAATAACCTTTCAGACATTTGTTCAAGTAATATCTATGAACTTTTTAGAGAAAGTGTACAAGCTAGTCATATCAGTATAAAATTAAAGAGTGATATTGGAGAAGTTGTTCCTTTAGATTTTATTAAGGAGATTTGAACTGAAAAACACCTTTGGAAATCACCTGTGAATCAGAAAAGATTGAAGGACTTGCTAAAAGCAATGGACCTGTTACGGTGCAGGGCATGGAACTAGCAAATAGAACTTTACCTATCACTCTCTCTCCTCCAGCATGAGATAGTCAAGTGTCTTAATTTGGGGGATGTAGCCTAATATCTCCTTTGGTATTTGATCAGAAAAATAACAAACCATGAGTTCACTTTAAACAAATTTCTTTTTGCCCTGTAGGGAACCCACAAAAAGAACTATTTAATCAAAGAATGTAGTATTGAATCAGTAAAATTTGGAGAACAAACACTAAAAGCATAGACTACAATGCTGCATTTAAATTATTTTAAAATAATTAAGCAATACGGCCCCTCTCTTTGCTGTCAGTAAAACCCCTTTGTTCAGAAAAATGAGCTTGTGGGGTTTTTTTTGACTTTTAAGTAAGCCTTTATTTCCTTATTTCACAAATAAAGTTGGCTGAATTGGTTGCCGGAAAAACGAGTTTTCTGCTTGATGCTTGGAAGTCTGTGCTTTTCATCAAATGTGGACTCAGCTTAGGCATCAGCCTCTGATATCTAGGACCTTGGGTTGTTTACCAACCATGGCAAGAAATTATCAGGTGGTAAATAATCTCACCTTCCAAGTAAAACAGTTTAAATGGCTTTGCACATAGAGGTGAGTAATTTATCAGAAAATCTAAGCTGATAAAGAGACTGTGAAGAGGCCTTGTTAAAACTGAGGACCACCTAGTTACCTGTGCTTTCTAGGGTCCAGGTGTAACTTGATGCAAGACGCATTTAACTCAGGATGCATTATGGAGCTAGCTCTGGGAAAGTGAATGCGGAAATATTTCACACTCTCTTTAGCTCACCCAAGTTACCTGTTCATCTAAAGCAGCTGTCCTCAGTGTGCGCAATAAAAGGTGAGAAGATAACATTCTTTGCTTAGCGGAGATAGTCTTCCTGTTTGCCTGATTCTAAGATCTTCAAACACTCTGCCCTTTTTTTTTTTTCAATGAAAATGAAAGTTTTAAGTTTTAATCCAGAACAAAACCTTTTTTAAAGTTCCTTATTAACCAGAGGTGTGAGGAGACTATGTTTTTACTCTGGCATCTTAAAATATTTTGTGACCCTGGTTCCATTTTAGTGGTAAAAACAATGCACAGCCAGTTTTTTGTCTTCACCCTAAGGAGTGAGAGGGAGGCATTGGAAAGTGGTTACTAGTAAGTAAGGATATCATCATTTGTCTGAGAAGGCAAAGCTTCATTCTCAAATGAAACAATGGCTTGTCAGACTTATACTAACAAAATTCCATCCACAAAATTGCAAACCAGAATTTCTTTTCCCTGGGCCTCTTTTTCACTCAATTCACTCTTAATTTTATTTAGAGGCACAAGTCTCAATACACAGAATCCTACCAAGGCTGGTCTTATTATTAATGAAACTCATAAAGGAACCATGGAAGGAGACAGCAGTTTCTCCTTATCCCATTTTTTCATTTTGTGAAAGGCATCCATTCTGTGCCAAAGTGATAAGACTTAGGACAGGGTATTAGTTTCCTGGGATCAATGTGACAAATCACCACAAACTTGGTGGCTTAAAACAATAGAAATCCATTGTGTCGCCATCCTGGAGGCTGTAAGCCCAAAGTCAAGGTGTCAGCATGGTCCTGCTCCCTCTGAAGCCTCCAAGGAAGAATACTCCCTCTCCTCTTCCACCTCCTGGTGGCTCTTGGCAGGACTCCATTGGCTTGTAGCCATCTCCCCAATCTCTGCTCCCATCCATGAAGCCTTCTTCCCTGTGTCCCTCTGTGTTTCTTTGTACCCCCTCTTTTTATGAGGACACCATTCATTGGATTTGGGGCCCACTCAAATCCAATATGGTCACATCTCAATTCTTACTTTGATTATATCTGCAAATAAGGTCATTATCTTCCTTCATTTGAGCTGCTATGACAAAGTGCCATAGACTGAGTGGCTTAAAAACAACAGAAATTGATTTCTCACACTTCTGGAGGCTGAAGGTCTTAGACCAGGGTGCCAGCATGGTTGGGTTCTCGTGAGAGCTCTGTTCTGGGTTGGAGACCACCAACTTCTTGTATCCTCAAGTGATGTAGAGCAGAGCAAGGGAAGCAAGCTCTCTGGTGATTCGTAGAGGGCACTAATCCCATAAGGCTCTACCCTTACGACCTCATCTAATCCTAATTACCTGCCCAATGTCCCACTTCTAATACTAGCCCTAATTCATATTAGGGTTTCAAAATATGAGTTTTAAGGAGACACAAACAGTCCATAATAGTCACATTCTGAGGTTCTGGGTTCATGTAAATTTTGGAGAACCCTACCCAGATCACTACAGACACCGCATCGAATAAATTACATTTTAATAGCATGCAATCATAATCATCAATTTGGTCAAAAACCATCACTCAAAAGGCCTACAGCAACTAAAAGATACTGATAGTTTGGTTGTTGTTGCTTGGTCAATTCTGAAGGAGTTAAACATCTTGATTCCTTGTTGTGTGGAAACACTTCCAGCTAGAGAGAGCTGGCTTGGGATTATTTGTGGGAGTATCTACTGGCCGTGATGTAGAGTAGCTCTATCCTCACATAGCTATTTTACCATTTTACCTTCCTTTTATAACCCAACGGCCAGGAAAAAAGAAGCTGACAAATGTAAGATAAGGATATATAATTTTAATTTTTTATGTTTATTTGTTTTTGACACACACACACACACACACACAACACAAGCAAGTGAGGGGCACAGAGAGAGAGACGCACACACACAGGACCCGAGGTGGGCTCCACATTGACAGCAGGGAGCCGGACATGGGGCTCAAACTCATGAAAGAACTTGAGATCATGACCTGAGCCACCCAGGCGCCCCAAGGCTATTTTTTTTTATGGGAGAAACTACTAACTAAAATTTGGTCTGAGGACTTTTGCAGGATTTTAGTTATCTATACCATGAAGGATATGAAAGTGTGGTTTGCTGAGTGTCAGGGCCTCCTTAGGTCATTCACCAGTTCCCAGTAAATGACCAGTAGGGACCCTGGGAAGAGGTCAGAGATGGGTAATGAGGTCTGCTTTGCTCCCTGAGCTCAAGGAGCAAACCTCCTACTTGCTTGTCCTGGGTCTAGAAGTTTCTTTCCATCATGAAAAACTGTAACTAGCAGGGCATGATATTTTCATCTTTAAAATGTCTTCATTGAATCATTGGCATTAGGTGCCTGGCATCCAACGAATCAAAACTCAAAAAAACTATCAGCCTTAATGAGTCACGCTTTGGTCAAATACCACATTTTGAAGTTAGACTTGGCTACATGGCAACATTCATTTATGATTCTCTTAACTCTGTTCCAAACCACAGTGTCTCCAAGCATAGACATTCAATCAAATTAAACATTATAAACAGAGGGGCATGTAGTAGCAATTAAGCAGCAGTTGGAATGTGCAAATGCCTGTTAGAATTACTAGAAAAGCTGTCTAACTGAAAGAATGGCATTTCAGATGTGGTTGATGGACACTAGGGGAGGCAGGACATTCTGGTTCCGATAATCATGAACTATCCACTGCTTATAAAAAATTCTATAGTTTTAGTTTGGTTTGTCTTTTGAACATAACCTCTGTTCATTTCTTTCAGTTCTTTGTTTCAACACCAGTTTTCAGCTATGATGCCATTTCATACTACAAAATATTTAGCGACAAGGATGGCTACAAACATATTCACTATATCAAAGACACTGTGGTATGTTCCTTCCAAGATTTATCTCCTCAAAGATCATTCAGTTGAGGTTGCTCAAATAACGCTCAGCTTCACACAACATAATGTTTGTCTTTTTATAGGAAAATGCTATTCAAATTACAAGTGGCAAGTGGGAGGCCATAAATATATTCAGAGTAACACAGGATTCACTGTAAGTATTGCATGAAGCATGATGCACCATTCAGGTTTTAATTGGCACTGATGGACCCACAAATGATACTGTACCACCTCTTAGTTAAAAGCATTTTTTGTTACTTACTCTGTAGTGTAGTTCAGACAGCTGTGGTTTCATTAAAATTGTGTATTCTTTAATAGTTAACATGATTTCTTTTAGGAAAGAATATTTAGTCAGCAGTCACTTCTCTTCTGATACTTGGTAGATAATTACATTAAAAGTATAAAATTTTAGAAATAATAACGACTTTTAAACACAAATTTTACTCTTTAGCACTTGAAGAAATGAGCAAGCTTCAAAAGTCCATGAAGGGCAGCCCATAGATACAGAAAGTTTTTTGTAGTGATTCACTGTTAAAGAAGTTTAAGATTATTATCTACAACAGCTATCTTTAAAAAAAAGTTTATTTACTTCTTTTGAGAGAGAGAGAGAGAGAAGGAGGGAGAGAGAGCGCCAGGGGGGAGAGACAGAGAGAGAGGGAGAATCCCAAGCCGGATCTGTGCTCTCAACACAGAGTCCAACGTGGGGCTTGAACTCATGAACCATGAGATCCTGACCTGAGCCAAAGTCAGGAGTCAGATGCTTAATCAACTGAGCCACCCAGGCTCCCCAGCTATCGTTTTTTGAGCAATTACTTCATACCATGTACTGTAAAGTAGAAACAATTACCCTGGTTATACAGATGAGAAAGCTGATCCTTGGAAATTAACACGGCCAAGACTGCATATTTAATTAGTAGCAGAACTAGGATTCAAACCTAACACATATTAAATCTAAGGTTCTTATTGTGATCTCAACATGGGACTTCTTTCTTCCAGTTCTTTCCTCAGTCCATCCTGTGTGCTATCTAAATAAATCATCTTAAAATAATCATTTATGATCAAACTTCTCTAGTCAAGAATGTACAGTTTCTTTCCCTTGCTTCTAATAAAGTCCAAATCCAGGGTGCTTTCTTATAACCTGCCTGTCATTATCTGTAATTCTAAGAGCAAAGAAGGGGAATCATTAGTCCAGGCTCACTGGATAAAAACATGTCGGAAACCAATTGTCGATTTATGGGACTCTTGGAACATTTGACAAAGAGTTTGAACATTATATGGAGCAGTCATTACAATCACCAGCGTAAGAAGAGTGACGAGATAAACGTGGATGGCAAATTTCAGACATAACAGGGTTAGGGCTTCAGGGGAAACCAAAGTCAGGGAGACCCAGCTATGGTCATAATCCAGGCCTGCAATGATAGAGACCTAAATTAGAATAGAGGCAATAAAATATGGACTCTTTGAGGAAAAAGCTACGCCTCCTTTCTTTGTGTGTCCTTAGCACTTGACATAGTGCCTGACACATAGCCGGAATTCTGTAAATATTAGTTAAGTAAGTGAGAGGAAGGGTAGATAGACCATAAAGACAGATGGAGGTTGAACAAGACTGGTGACTTCGTGGCAGTGAAGGAAAAGGGAAAGGCAAGGCAAACTGGACTCTGCTGCAAGTGTCAGATGAAAGTAATCAATCGTGAAGCCTTTGACAGAACAAGAAAGCTGTGGGAGGGTGGGGGGAGGGTGGTGCTGTTTGGAAAAGATACTGAGTATTTTATTCACTAGTAGTTTGAGATGATGTGGGGGAAGGCAAGTGCAAGTGACCATCAGTCTATCAGAGTCTGTTGAAACCAGTAAAGTCATGTAGAAAAATGCTGGGTCAGAAGATACATTTAATCCTAGGAGTGATTGGCATTCTGTTACCTTTTCTTTTTACTTGCGGGTAACAAGGTTTTTATGACAGTGAACATATAGTAGTACCTGAGCCACTGAACAGCCTCAAGAATTAAAAATTGGTAATTAAACCTAACTTTCTACAGTCTATTATGCTCTTCTTGAAGGAAAAAAAAAAGGCGGTTTCTTCGTGATATTCAGATGAACTCAGAGGAGTGAAAATCATGCCACTAAATTGGATTTCCCACTTCATGGCTATATTAAGACAGGTTAGAACTGGGACCCAGATACTTAAGTAACAAGTATGTTCTCTTGTGACTTCTTTTGCATCTGGGTAAATCAACATGCCCCTTTGTGTTGTGTCCTAGTGTGGATACGTTTCTGGATTTATAACAAACTTCTCTGTCAGGGCTTCTATAAAACAAATCCAAAATATCTTCAGAATCACAAACAATTAAATAATACAACATAGAGAAACCAGTAAACTTTATCATGGTAAGGAAGGGGGTGATATTAATCAATATCCTAGCTTATTTTGTATAACTCATAAATAATGAATCAGAATATAATATACCTATAATAAAAAAAGAATATTTGGCACACTTTAATCCTCCTATGATTTGAAAGTCAGAGTAATTATATAAAATTCAGTGTTATAAACAGCAATGACTGGGGCACCTGGGTGGCTCAGTCACTTAAGCATCCAACTTTGGCTCAGGTCATGATCTCATCGTTCGTGAGTTCAAGCCCCACCTCAGGCTCTCTGCTGTCAGCACAAAGCCCACTTCAGATCCTCTATGCCCCCTCTGTCTGCCCCTCTCTCACTCATTCTCTCTCTCTCTCTCTCTCTCTGTCTCTCTGTCTCAAAAATAAATAGACATTTAAAAATAAGTTAATAACCAGCAATGATTTATCTACATAAGTGCCAATTAATATAGTTTCATTAGATGAACATTGGACTACATTGTTTATTAGTACTAAAAATTGTATCACCATTTAGTTATAAATATTTATCTAATAGCTTTTGAATGTATTTCAGGTTTTATTCTAGC
Organism: Acinonyx jubatus; assembly: GCF_027475565.1. Classification (NCBI taxonomy): domain Eukaryota; kingdom Metazoa; phylum Chordata; class Mammalia; order Carnivora; family Felidae; genus Acinonyx; species Acinonyx jubatus. Next base: position 148,990,718 of record NC_069381.1, on the reverse strand, counting down.
AATGAATTTGAAGGCTACCCTGGAAGAAGAAATATCTATAGGTAATTTATGTCAATTCATTCTAGTATTTGTATACATTAATTTGAATGAAAATATGTCAGAGTCCTTTGGATACATAGAATATCTTTAAAGCATAAATGCAATAAAAATAATATATGAATTAAGGTAAAACATTTGGAGCATACTGTACCCCACATCAGTATAAAATATACACCCCCCAAATATTAGCTAACTCAAAATGTCTTCAGAAAGAAAAGCCAAGGAATTCTAATGCTGATAAAAACATGATACTAAATACTTCAACTAAATTTAGAGGTAATTGACGATGTTCATTCACTTAGCAGACACTAATTAAGTCCCTATTGTGTACCAGGTATGGCGTTGACTCCCATATTGTGTGATTTCTTTTAACATGGTTCACCTTGGCATAAGCCTATTAGGATTGGAGAAAATTCCTCTCTCTTCCCAAATTAGTGTTTAAGTTGGCCCAATTGTCCCCTTGGCAAATGGAATGGTGGCCTCGCCCCACTAAACATTTTTAGAAAGGGAGAAAAAATGAATGGTGCCCTCAACAGCCCTTTCTGATGTAGAAGTAAAAGGCATAGCTCATGGGCTGATAGTCTGCTATATGCCAGGCACGTTTTTATCTGCTTTACATATGTAATTCTGTTGAATCCCTACAACTTCAGGAGGCAGGCAATACTGTTATAGCCAGAATTTGTACCTGGGCATGCTGACCTAATCCCCTTACTGTTAACTGCCTACTTAATATTTCCAAGATTACACCAAAATGTGAACATGAATGCAGACTGTAACCAAGGGAATAAGAAATTTTCCCTCTGCTGCATTCCTCTGCTCCTTCCTGTATCATGACTTCTTATCTGTTGGGGAGAATCCTCTGTGGTGCCAGCAATGTCCCTGGCTCCCCTCTACCATGTCCAAGGCAAGATCAAGGGCAGCAGCAGAAAGAACACTGCAGCAGCCACAGATTATCTTACCAGTCACAACAGATTCTGACCCTGACCCATGTTGGCATCATACCATCTAGTCTGCCCCAAATGAGATTCTGATTCTGAATGTTTGGGGTAAGGTCTTGGAGTCTGTATATTAAAACCAACCACCTCCTTCAGGAGCCACGCAGAAGGTTCTACTGGGGAGAGGGTGTAGGTCCATGTTGGCTTATGTAAGAATGCCAGTAGGGAAGCATTCCCAGGAAGAGCTTCTCTGAACCAAAACTTCCTTCTGAAAAGAATGAAAGGCACAGGAGGCACTTAAAAACTGTGTTTTTTTTTTATTTCCAATTTGCTTATTACTAATTTCCCCTTCCAGATATATGATAAGAACAGCGACCCTTTTCTTGGTGAGACTGCCAGATTTCCTTGCATGTTTTACATGGGAGTACAAAAAGAGAGATGGAAAGATGAAGAACTATGCATTGCCAACCACTTTGTAAGATGTGAGAGATGAATGGCTATGGGAAGTGGTTACCTCACTTCCATTCAAGGTGTTAGGTATTTCTCCCACCCCAGAGAAACTGGGGGGGCTTCTTCCTCAAGTCTGGTGCCCCTTCAAGCAAAGATGATTGAAAATCAGGCTACATCAAAATACTGTAATTCCCCTTCACTTTAAATGATATTGGCAAGAGAAAAATAGAGTGGGTTTGATGTCAATATGTAAATTAGTCATTTTACATGGAGTAGTACATTTTGATAAATACAATCTCAAAATTTCAGCTTAGTTTTATTTTCATTTTCCTCTAGAATTAGCATTGGAAGCTATCCTCCAAGCAAAAAGTGCATTACTTGCCATCTAAGGAAAGAAAGGTGCCAATATTACACAGCAAGTTTCAGTGACTACGCCAAGTACTATGCACTTGTCTGCTATGGTAGGTAATGGACCCAACACGAACTCTACCACATCACTGCCAGTGTGGTCGCCTTCATCACCACTATCCTCTAGCCAATCTTAACTACGGGTTATCAAGTACCTTTATGGGAGGGGATCTTACCTATGTTATCTGACCTGATGCTTATGGCGGAAAAGAATGAAAAGAAGATAGGAGAGCATTATTATCTCTTTTTTTTTTTTCGCAGTTGAGGAAATAGAATAGCTTGCAAAAGGTCTGCTCTGCTGGCAAGCATCAGAGTTAGGATGGGACCAAGGATCTATTGACTGTAAATCCCAAGCTCTTACCCGCCACCTGCCACAGCACCATCTAGTTATATGCAAACACCATCTAGCAGCTATTGCAGCAAGACTCGAGCAATAGTATTAAGAGAAGCATTCTGTGTTAAAAATGGCTGCCGGACTTCGGCCCCATTTGCCTGGAAAATGTCAAACTCTTATAGCCAGGAGGAAGAATAACGTCCTAGAAACCTGAGCTCTTTCCCTTGGAGGCCAATACAGTTTCAGCGAGGATGGAAAATAAAGTTTGTCACCCAGAATGTCCTTTCTAAATTTGGGAAACATAAGAATTCATTCAAATGTTAAAAAGTCATGGGTAATTAAATACACTAAGTACTTCGTGGTTTTTTAGGTCGTGTGTACATTTAGCTAATCATTTCTATCCAAAATATTTTATTTTATGCATAACATCTTAGCTATATCTTGAACATATGAAAAGCAATGAAACAGGTCAGGTTGGGCATCAGTAGATCAATGAAATATGTTGGGGTCATGGAGATTTGGAAAATGGACTTGAGAAATACCTACTTTTCCATTCTCTGTCCCATCCCCATAATTAAATCCCTGAGTTTCTCTGGTGGGGAACAGCAAACAGAAGATGTTATTACAAAATGCACACCACTCAGCTCTTTCTGGTATCAACTCCCAGTGGAAGGCAGCTCAGAGAACAAAAGGAATCTTTGCCCGATGGAGATCCCTGAGCAGTTGCAGAAGACCCCAGGTTCTTTACTTCCCAGAAGGAAGGCTTCCCTGACATGCCATTCTCCTCACTCCAGTCATCTGGCCCCTGAACCAGAGCCCCAACTCATTTGACTGCGGAAATGAATAAGCATTTTACCCCAAATGCCCCCTGTAAGATGGCACAAGATGTCGGTTTGTTACAACTATTTTCACAAAATGTTGGGTCAATGACATCTTTGAAAAGCCAAGAGATTGTTGTTCATAATCGTATGTGCTGAATGTGGTTATGGTACTTAAAGGTATATATTAAATGTCCTTGTCAAATTATATGCAACATTTTTCAACCCAAGCTATGTATTCATGCAAAACATATTGAAAGCTTACATGCCAGGCATGTAGTATCATTGAATTAACTCTACTGAGTAATCTGTTTGTCTTTCTCTCCTGAAGGCAGAGGATGCTTTCCTTTAATCTTCACATTCATAAGGCCAAGAAAAATGGCTAATGCATAATAATTATGTATAATGTATAATGCATAATTGTTGAATGAACATAGGTACGAAAGAAGATCCAAGCATTACTGCCTTTTGTGAAGTCTAACAAAAAAACTTTTTCTTATACCGATATATTTACTGATAAAGACATCAGTGACCCTACACTTGCATACACTCATTTGTGTTTATGTGCGTTCTGCATTTGCATAATGCTTCAACCCTTTTTGAAAGCACTATGCCACTTTTTATAGCGGTTTGTCTTCCTAATGTTTGCTCGAGTCTGAGTGCCCACTGAAAAGATAAGGAAGCAAAGACTAAGCTCTCCTCAAAAGTTGGTGGAAGAGTCCTTTCTAGAACTTGAATCGCCTGACTTTTCCACACTCACTCTTGCTCGGCAGTATGGTAATTTCCCATTTAGCAAAAAATATACTGTGTGGGAAGCATCACATCGTCTGGTGTTTTTGAAGCTCCAGTAAAATGAGTCACTGAGCCATCATAAGAAAAACCTTGAAATCTTTCCCTTTAGGACTAAGAGTAAAGCCTCATTATGTAACTTCAAACTCTCCAAGAGAGATGGTGAGTAAATCCCAGAGAATAGGATTAAATAGGTGAAAACCCTCTTCGTGATGCCGATGGAACAAAAGTAATGCAAAGGGGGGATTCCAGACAATTGATGCTTTTATGTCATTTGTGCTCAGGTCTTTTGTATCTAGGGCAGTCAGTTATTATTTAGTGTCATAATTTGGCCAGAAAAGATATGCTAGTTGTCACTATTGGAACCGCATACCCGTGAAAATTCCATAGGATGGATGCTGGTTGACTAAAGTCAACAAATTCTGATTCATGTTTCATTTCCTTACATTCTGACCACAAATATAATATGCGTTTGTCCCTTCTAATACCTTTGAAGAAAAGCTGGCCAAAATGACAATCTCCGAAATTAAGTTCTATACAATTTTGGCACTCCACACAATAACGAATTGTTGTTTTTTTGAGGGAGTCTAATAAATAGTATCCCTTCTCCTCACTCTCAAGTTAGACTGAAGGGTCAAGAAGGAAATTAAACTATTTAGCTTTATTACTTGTAAATGTTAATTGGAAAATGTGGTTAAATGTGTCCAGCTTCCTAATATTGTACCTCAGAATTACAATTACACAAATATGGGTATGACTGGACAGCCACTGGCTGCCCCCACAGAGCCCGGCACTATCCTATTTGGAACACTGAGGACCCGACAAACGCAAGGAGAACGATGCCAGGAACAAGGTAGAAGAAGGAGTTACTTAAATCTAGGTCTTCTCAGAATTCATCAAAAGGTCACCCCCTCCTCTGCTTGCCTGGGATCCAGGGTGCTACCCGAATGATGTTCCAAAAAGAAGGCAGAAGCATCAGAAGTGCAACGAAGCTCTACCCCTAACCTCCATGTTGTTTCTTTTAACTCATTGACTGCCTGAGCAAATTTATCCTTTAAGAGGATATTATTTTATCTCTCAAGTGAGAGAAAATTAGTGCTTAATTATTTGTAGGTCTTGTTAAAATGGCCAGTTTCTGCACAGAGGCCCTGAGTTCCATGCTGGAATATGTAGTGGACACTGACGTGCCACCCAGAACCTCCCACCTCAGGACTGAACCCCTCATTCTGCCAGCTGCTGAGGGTGCCAGCGGCTGACACCTCACAGCTGAGCTCCCACCCTGGGACGTGCCTTGCCACAGCCAATGGCCACTCCATTCTGTGTAAAAGCCAGCCCGGCTGGTACATGAAGGCAACTCTGCAGGCCATCCAGCTCCGGAGCTCCCTGCGGGGGTCGGCTGAGTTTTGTGTTTTGACTGCACTGAAGCCCACCTTCCCTCACTGCCTCATCCCTCCTAATACTACCCCAGAAAAACCGCTCCCCCACAAAACTCCTGCTGGGTCTGTTTCCCAGGGAATGTGACCTGCCACAGCAAATCTGAACAGGCAACAGATTCTAGATAAATTTATTTCTTTATTTATTAATTACATAGAAAAAAGATGTTGAGTTCTACTGAGCATTGAACCAAGAAGCCAGACTGAAAGTATTATCTGGGTACTGGTGAAGGTTATTGGGTAATAGAGACTTAGCTAACGTAGCTCATACAGCATGGTGTCTTCTCAGAAGGCCATTTGCCACAGCAGTTTCTGGGGTCCATTTCTGTAACTAGATCCTGAACTATTCAGGATCCCTCCTGGTAAAGCGCACCGGTGACTCTTCTCTCACATCTCATCTCTGGGCTCTGATCTCTTGTGTAGGTTAAACTTAACTTACAAGGTGATGTTTTCTTCTCTCTGGGGGAAAAAAAATAGCTGTAGAATTAAAAGATGAAGTTGAGCCTGACATTAACCACAAAGATGACCAGCAGTTCTTATTGGAAACCCAGGGTTTATTTAAAAGCTAAAGCATGTGTTTGTTTTTATCCTGTGCACAGGCCCAGGCCTCCCCATTTCCACCCTTCATGACGGTCGCACTGATCAAGGTACGCTCTCTTGCATGCTGCTGTCTAAAGAAACCCTGAACTGTCGGTGACATCACACTAGAGGAAGCAAGACACTTTCCTCACACCAACACGGGGACTGTGATGGAGTCTTGTTATCATAAAGCCTATTGTTATGTAGATTTGGGTATTCTTTGAGTCAAACTGGACCCTATGAAATTTAACAATTATTTGCAGTAAGAACCTGGCATAACACGGATGGGTTGTTATCACAGGGATTCATACTGTCTTCCCCAATCGGCCCCCTAAAAAACACAGCAGCTTAGCACTAGAAGGACAGTTAGGATATTTAGCACAACCTCCTTCCCAAATCAGAATTCCTGCTTTTTTTGTAACATCCCAAACTGGAGACAAATTCCAGATATAAGTCCAGTTCAAAGCAGAGGGTGACTATCACGCTGGCTTTTTGTTTTAACAGCTACATCACAGTGTTGCTACGTATGAAAGCCCTGAAATTCAGAGGCTTTTCCCATCTTTAACTATGATCAAGATCGTCCTCCTCCATCCTGTATTTATGATATAGGTTAAAAAGGGTTCACAGACCAAAGATGACTGTCTTTGCCCTCAGCGGAGTTATCCAAGTGTGTCACTGCCCCGTGCTCTCTCAGCAATTCCCCGTTGTCTTCTGATTTACTATTAAAGGACATTTTAGGTCGAAGTTGATGGAGATAAGGGACAATGAGGGACTTGAGCACTTGTGCCTGTGATCCTGATCCCTGAACAGCTTTGATGACAAGTCAGGAGACTGTTTTGGGATTAGTTTGGCTGCCAGCACAATGGCTCAAGTATAATAGGTGAAAATATGGTAATGAGGAAAAACAGAGTCAATTCAGGAGCTCTGGACAGGACAGACATTGTAATACAGGGACTGTGAATTTAGTTTCATTTTGAAGTTTTTTTTTTTTTTTTTTAACCTTGTGGCTAATAATGAAATACTTTTAAGAATAAGTGATTGTATTTCTCAATATGGCTCAACCCAACCTCGAGTAAGAGACATTTTAAAGCAATACTACATTCAAATCTGTAATCTTTTGCTTTAATGGAAATTCCCATAAATGTATGATTTCCATTTTATCATGGCTCTTAAAGGTCAGCTTCCCTTTTCTCAGGGCATGAATTTCCACTCTCTTATTATCCTTCTCCTCTTCCTGCCAGGTATCGATTTCTGTACTGCATGCAAAAGTGTTACTACTTCTCCCAATACTTACAAAGCAGGCGCAGTGTTCATGTCATTTTCATTTGTCATATGTATTTATATGTTTTCTAACTCTCCTACAGAACGCAAATTTTTTTAGAGCATAGTTATGCAAACTTGCCTAGCGATGAAATTCTCCAGAGATATTTATCATAAAGGCCTGAGCTTTCAGGCGCGCCCCAGAAATTCCAGTTCAGTACCTCTTTGACTGGGCTAGAGAATTTGTATCTTTAATAAATTCCCAGATACGTCTTGGAGCTGCTTTTTGGAATTGATGCTGTGTCTTCTATTCATTTGTAGCTTTTGTTTTCTTTTGTTTTGTTTTTACCCATTTTCCATTGCATTTCATGCCAGAAATCTTTATTCAACATATGTTTATTAAGCACCTATCACAATAACCCAGGCACTGTGCTGGATACTAGATCTTAAAAATGAACAGATACTGGATTAGATATGACTGGATTAGATTAGGTAGATTTCCTTTCCTCAAGGAAATTATAGATCAATGGGGAATGCAGACATGTGAATGGACAATACTGTGGGGTAGAGAATTCAGATACGGGAAATAGAGCATGAAAGCACATAAGCAGGGCACCGCATCTGGGTTTCAGGGGTTTGGAAATGTCTCATAAGGATAGATACGTCAAACTGGAAACCCACAAATATGAAGGAGGTATTAATTCTGCTTGGATGTCTGGCTTGGTCAAGTGGATTGATATTGATGTTTTTTTACTGGAAGAGGGATTCACAACAGAGAGAATATTTTTGTGGAGATGATGAGTTTTATTTTTAACGTTGAGCTTGAGGCACTGCGACGATATCCAAGTGGAGCTGACTGGAGTGGCAAAGTTTTGAATCTGGACATCATGGGATCAGTTTGGACTGAAGATGAGGAACACGAAGTCATTACTTTACGAAATATATGGTTACTGAAGCCATGGAAGTGGATGAGACTGCAGAGTAGGAAAGATGAGGGTGGGCGGAGGTAGTAGAAAGTGAGCCTAGAATAAAACTGTGCAGAATACCAACATGAGAAATGGGAAGAGGAAAATGACCCTGTAAAGGAGACACAGAGGGACCAGAAGGAGGACAACCTTGCAGATATGGTATCAAAGAAGGCAGGGAGGAGGGCAAAGAAGGCAAAGAGGGAGTGCCCACCTGTGTCAAGTGCTGCAGAGAGTGAAGTGAGACCTGCTCTAAATCAATGAATTTAACAAGAGGGAATTAGCATTGTCTTGGTCGGAGCACTTTCAGAGAACAGTGCAGGTGGCAGCCAGAATAAAGCAAGTTTAGGCTTGCAGAGGAGGTAGATAAAAAGACAGTATTTTCAATAGGTCTGACTGAGGAGAGGAGGGAGAGGGGGGTGGATGATGGCTGGAAGCAGTTGATAGAAGTTCAATTTTGTTTTTGAAAGATAATAAACATTTGAGCGTGGTTAAATGCTGATGGAAGAAATGAAGAGACGAAAGGGGTTGAAGACATAAAGGAGGGGAGTCCCCAAGGAGTTGGGAAAATGGATGGAGTCCAGAGACAGGTGCAGAGATTCATCCCTGGCATTGTGCTGACCAAGAATGAAGAAATTACTAATGTGATTTAATACAATTTCATATAATGTATGCAAGTTTGTAGACGTTGCAGAAAATAGTACAGTGGCTTCATTTTATCTGCAAAGTGGGGTCGGGCCCTTTGAAAATAACATAGTACCTCAACCATGTGCTCTAGAAACCCAGAAGAGTTGGCCCTTGACGTAGCGCAGTTGAGGCTTCGTTGCTTCGGGCACAGCAGGTTACCCAACTGATTGAATGACCCCGTTTATCAGCTTTTCCACAGATTCCTCACATAATTTAATTCATGAGCAACATATAGTAGTTAATGCAACTGAAACAAAAGTTTCTTGCATGGTCCGTCCTTTTTCTTTTTTTATTTCATCATAATGAATAGTCCACAGAAAATACAGAGCACATCCTACGTACCTATCATGTACTAGGTACTGCGTATACAATGATGAGTGAAATAAGTTTGAAAGGTACAGTCTAGACTGCAGCACTCCTCCCACATTATTGGCTTTTAATGCAAAGCCACACAGAGAAGCCCAGTCGGCATCCCCCAACCACAGTCCTATGAAATCCCATTTTGCTCCAAGGGGTGGGCAAAATTGCCAAGTTACCGTATGTACAAATGCTTCTCTGCACTATAGAGCATTAATAAGCTTATAAATTAAACTTGGCATTCAATAAGTCTTGAATCAGTAAGTTCAACAGCTAGCCAAATGGAGAAGTGAAAGTCTAACCAACCTGCCAACACTTGGGTATGATCTTCCAGTACCTGTTGGTAAAATGATAAAAATAAATAAGCAAATAATAAATATAATAATAACTAAAATATAAAAAGAAATAATAAGCAATTATAACACACTCTGTGACTCCACACAGGATTCCCTTTATCCATAATAGCTCCACACACAGAACCCACACAAAGAGAATGAAGAATTGGCTCCATTGTACTTAGAATTGTATATTTGTTTTTTGTTTTTTGGGTTTTTTTCTAGTTTTAGCTTTTAAGATGCCACAAGTATCTCTTTCCTGATGGATTATCCAAAGTTAAAATGAAATTTATTATGTATCTTATACAACTCATACCAAAACATCTATACTTGTTCTAAGATTAAATATAACATGTTGGAACAAAATGCCATGAGTATATGAAAACTGAGAGTTACAAGGGAAGTGGTTTGGCAAACTTAGTGTAGTTACAAGTACTCCTCCAGTTCCCTATCTTCAAGGACCACTTTTTAAAAAGGCACAAAAACAAGAAGTTCGCAGGATGTCTTTTGTAAAACCTGCCATATCTCAGAAGTCATCCAGACCTTCTTTTAAAAAATAAATCTACAAATTCCACATGCCATATGAAAGTCTAACTTTTCTCTAGAAGATAGCCAGTATCAATTCCAGTTCAAAATGAAACTTGCAAAAAGCCCTCTATTGCTAGAAACCCATTTGCATAGATCACCAAACTACAGCCTCAGGAGATCAATGGATTGTTCAGTTTCGAAGATTAAAGTGTGAAACGGAATTAATTTCACATATAAACAGCAGTTTTTAAGAAGATCTTTTAAGGTGAAAGACAGAAAGAGAGCATAGTGTTATATATTGTTATTTTACTAAGGTATGTAACCACCTTGAGGGAAACGATCTGAAGGAATATAATGTGCAATAGTTCAATTACCAAAAAAAGGAAGAATATCGTGTATTACTTAAGCAGAGCAGGAAAGATTAAAAATAAACATGTATTTTAAAAAATCACAGAACTGATACTTGATTTTACACATTGAAAATTTTAAAAACAAACTTTGTAACTACATAATCAATTATTTTAATTGAGATTCCAGCAATATAGATTGTATTTCTTGTTTTTTTTCTTAGATGATACAAAAGTCACCTTCTCAGATCATACATAGTTTCACGTTAGAAAAGTTGGAGATGGGAAAATATGGGGAATAAACGTTACTGTCTCTGTGGTTCTGCTCAAAATGTGTTGCGATGCCATAAGGATCAGTACAGGAGACAATGATTGATGTCTTCATAAACTCATACCTGCTTTAAAGGCTGGGTTAAAAATATGCTTGGCAATATGAAACTTGCTACACAGTTCCTTATACCATTTCAGTTTTATCCATATTAAAACCAAAGGAATTTTAAGAAAGGAATTTTCTTGTGTTAATGCTATTAATTAAAAATGAGCATTTTATTTTTTAAGAAATTAAAATCCTGGAAGAAAACAAGGAATTGGAAAATGCTTTGAAAAATATCCAGCTGCCTAGAGAAGAAATTAAGAAACTTGAAGTGGATGAAATTAGTAAGATCTTATAAAAATTTCTCATTTACAAATATGAAGCTGAACACTTATCTTGCTTTTAAAAAAAATTACAGGGTAAATATTATAGTCCAAACACTACAATATTAAAATAACTTAATTCAAGCAATCTTACTACTATAATAGAGTTTCACAGAATGTCTTTAATATGCTTGTAAATAGAGTTGATCTGATACTTTTCTATAGCTCCGCTTCAACCCTGATATTTTTTAAAAGTTTATCTGATTTTAATTTTAGTATGTGTGCTTCTAGATAAACAATAACTCAAGATTTCTAGTAATTTATAAATTTGACAAAAATACACAGTAAAAATCAGCTTAAAACATATGCTCTATTCTTCACAATTAACTAGTTATAAATTTATTTTATGTTATATTGTAATTAAAGAAATACATGACATATAAATAATGACATATAGTGGAATAAAGATTTTTCTTTTTTTTCCCAAGCTTTATGGTACAAGATGATTCTTCCTCCTCAATTTGACAGATCAAAGAAGTATCCCTTGCTAATTCAAGTGTATGTAATATTTTCTTTGGTGTAAAAACTATTTACTGAAAATATGTTAAAAATTAAATACACATTTATGAGATAGAATGAACCATTCTCCTTGGTAACAGTTCCTATTGATGCTGTTTTTATATATTCCTCAACTAATCAGAGTAAATAAAATATGGCTATTTAAAATAGAATGAGGAAGTTTGGGGATTTTAGATGGACTGGCTTGCATTTGCTGTCTTGAATTTCCTTTGTATGGCAAATTGCCGAATGTGTCAGAATACCTTTGAGATAGAGAAATTGCAGCCAAAAAATATTGTAAATCATCTTAATGTCTTATGTAAGTGAGTTAGAAATGAAATAAGGGAATGGAATACATTTAGTGGAATCACACCCAAAATCAGTGCTGACCTACACACAATTTGCTTAAAACACCATGCATTTTTTTTAGTATATCTTATGCCTGCTTTTAGCAAGTGGCAGGTGGCAGAAATGACGAAAAACCCACACATATTCCTTGAAATGCCAACCCTAGATGTATCCGTTTTGGGGAATAGGAGAGGCTGTGTCCCAAAACAACTTCCTTGTAGCAAACCTCTGGGAAAAGCCTGGTCCTCTCTTGATTTTGAGCCAGTTCTAATGCCACTGTTATTGAAATTTTATCATACAAATGTACTGGAAATACTAAAGGCAATTCTTAGCTACAATGAGAAGTTGAGTTTTACAAAGGAATCCAAGGTTCTTTTTTTTTTTTTTTTTTTCCCTTTAGGTATGGTGGTCCTTGTAGTCAGAGCGTAAGGTCTGTATTCGCTATTAGTTGGATTTCTTATCTTGCAAGTAAGGAAGGGATAGTCATTGCCTTGGTGGATGGCCGAGGAACAGCCTTCCAAGGTGACAAACTCCTGTATGCAGTGTATCGAAAGCTGGGTGTTTATGAAGTTGAGGACCAGATCACAGCGGTCAGGTGAGCACCTCATTCAAACAAACTGGCGTGCAACAAAAGTCATGCAATCACTGTCGGGTTTCTCCATCTTTAATGATTTAATTCTTTTTGTCTGTTTTCCTAACTTCCTCTCAAGTTAACATTAATCTTAAAGAGATATTTTTGCCCAATATGAGAAAAAAAATAATGATAGACAAGAGCTAATAAATGTGTAGAAACAAGATTTATAGTGATAAATGACAAATACTCTCAGTGTTTCAGTCGTTCTGATATCCTTTTGTTGATTCACATGGCTCACAACTAGAAAAAAAAAATTGTGTAACTCTAGGGATGGTCTATAGGAAACCAAACATCTGAATTTGCTCAAGCATTGTGGATTCTATCTCATAGACTTAGAAATGTCTCAACATTTCCTCAACACCCTACACTTACAGATACTAAGCATTCTTTTGTAATTAAGCTAGCTGTGAAGTTTAGCTGTGTTAGCATGAAAGTGTTTTCCTGTTTTCATTTGACAAAACATGCATTTTACATAATACAAATTATATTATGAAAACATTCATGGGGAAGGCAGACCCATAACCTGAGTCCTTCCCAACCACATTCTCAACCATAATTTGCGTCTCCATCATCTTTTCTGAAACAAATAGAATATAGGCATCAAAATTGCTGTTTATTTGGAAACACTGTGCAGGATGCTTCAGGATATTTCTCTATAGTTGTTGGGTTTCTGTTATTATGTTGTGAGTATGTGAAGTCAGAGAACAGTAGTTTATAAATGTAAAAGCCAACACAGGCCAATTGCACCCTTAGTCGTGGATATATATATGTGTGTAACGGCTTAAGGTCAGACATTGTTGCACAACAAAGAGCAATTTAGAAAATTCATTAGCACATTCCTTTTATCATCTTAATGTCACTGATAGTTACTGATTTCAATATAGCATACACAATGAAGATTGTATTTAACAGCAAGGAGGTGGGCCCAGACAACACTTTTCTGTGTTTTTGTCTCTAATCAAAGCAGAAGAGTTTAGACTCACAAGTAATTATTTTTAAAAATAGAAAAGTAATCATAACCCATATGTTTTCAAATTTTCCTTCCATTCTGTGAACAGTAATATACACACACTTCTATAACACAAAATATTCAATTAAAAACAGTCTATTTGAATAAAATCTGACAAACGAATAAGTAGATTATTAAATAACACTATGAAATCTCTAGGTGTCATTCACACCTCATTTCTAGGAGGCTCCATCTTTCTTGCTAATCCAGATTATTTGGCCTGTCTGCTATTAACCTATTTAGGATAATCTTCTGCCCGATGGAGAGACACAGAAGAGATAGCTCAAAGAAAAATCCACCACGAGATCAGTTTCTCACATATGAACGCCATTGTGGAAATATGAACACCATTATCAGTAGTATAGACCTAATTCTTTAAGGATTATTATTTTTTTTTTGGCACTGCAGGTCACATCTATTTTTATTTAAACCATGCAATAAACATCAAGGGTACGCAATCCTGGGACCACATCAAAAGACAGATGTAGATTCTACCTCATTTGTAATTCAGTTACATCTTTTCCAAAGTTCCTAGCGCTAAACAGTGGTTTGTTCTGGCATTGGTTGAAAACCAAACTTAACAGAAGCAGCTCATCATCCCAATCTACCAATAACAACAAAGTGCATCATTATGTGTTTTGCACTTATTTACCACCAAAATTGCAGCATTTGTATTTAAGAATACCTCAAGAAACAGAGCAGATAGCTTCTTATCGTGTTTCTTGGATGGAATGAAAATCTAAACCTGAATCCCATGTACAGGCCTTAGCTAAAATTGTTATTTCTGCTGTTCAATATATAGGACATGAAGCCACAAATTGTACCAATTTTCACAATAATATAAATGTCTTTGGCATTTAGAATTGAAGATAGACCAGAGGCAGTTATTGGCTACCTTTACCTTCTCTGAGCCATTTTTAGGATGGAATCTAAAGAAAGTCTTCCTGCTATAGAGCAGGCATATGTTCACTCATTTGCTCAGCCATTCAACAACAGATCAAATATTAATGTATGCCATTGCAATCCACTCTGTATAAAACTGTGCAATTTTTATAATCTCTACTTTCAGTGCACTTACAATCTTTGTAAAATGGATAAACCCCTGGCACTCTGAAGGGACAGCATTGCCATTAGATGGAACTTTTACTAAACACCCTAGTGAACAAGGGGAGGCTGTGTGGCCTGTGCACAGCACAGCACGTATGCAACAGTGGAGATGCCAGTTGAGGCTGGTCTGGCTTTGCTTGAAACCGCCATTCTGCAAAAGTGAAAGGGAAGCCTTGGAACCGGATGCTTTGAGAAAACAAAAGCTAAAAAGGATAGATTTATAATGATGATCCTGGGAATAATTCAACCGCATGTCTGCCAAGAAGTGTTTTAGGAATCAGACACTGAATGTCTGACATGGGAATTGGGATTGTAATCCCTTTATGGTAGCCCTCAAATTACCTTCCCACGAAAGAATGAAATTTATCCCCTTCAATCTCATATAGAATGCAATCTGGGCAAACTGTAAGAGACTCTTAAATACAGAGAACAAACTGAGGGTTGATGGGGGGAGGGCAGTGGAAGAGAGGGGAAAATGGGTGATGGGCATTGAGGAGGGCACTTGTTGGGATGAGCACTGGGTGTTGTATGTAAGCGATGAACCACAGGAATCTACCCCCAAAACCAAGAGCACACTATACACACTGTATGTTAGCCAGTTTGACAATAAATTATATTTAAAAAAAATAAAAACTAAATTAAATGCAATCTGACTAAAATTTTTACATACCAAAAGAAAATCATGTGTACCTATTTGGAAATGAGAGTAAATGCTAGAGTCAATAAATAGATTTAAACAAAGCAAAGCAGTGTTAAAAAAAAAAAAAAGCCACACAAGCTCACTACTTTGACTACACAAAAGAGAATGCTTCCAAGGAGATGTTTGTGAGGTCAAAGCACACACAAAACTGAGACCTGCTTTCCCCAGACTCCTCTGCAAATGGTACATACATAGGTCCCATAAAACTTCGTTAGTTATAGGATCAGTTCTACTAATTTGGGGTATATTTGGCACTTTTGGCATTCCCACAATTTAAAATTTTTATATAACTTGAAGGTTAGTGGTGAGAAAAATCTATCATACTGTTATACCTGGCATCAACAAGAACATTTCCAAAATAGGATAATAATTGATCCCTAGGGTTCCAAATTGATCTTTGGAATAGGGTCATTTTTATGAGAGAAAAGTTGTGAAGTTCAGTTTAGCCTCCAAAATGCTTTTTCATTTGTTCCTAACATTTTTCTTCATTTAACCACACCATCAACAGTATTTCTGATAACTGTCTTTGGAAGCGCTTCAGAATTTGGAGGTAAATTTTATAGAGCTTTGGTGGCCTTAAAGTGCTCGGGTTATCTAGCTAACCTTTAACCTAGTCCTGCCACATTAAGTGTTAATGTTTCATTTCCATGTTAACTATTGCACTATCATTTCCTGTAAATGTCATCCTTTCGGAATAAACCGAGGAAGGGAGCTGTTAAGAATTTCCTGCTCCCATGTATCACCTGCTATTTGCTTTTACCCCAGATGCAAGGCAATATGATTGCTAGCTTCCGGGAGATCATAAAATCGAAATTGATTTTATGGCTCAGAACCGTCTTCCAGCACGAGTGGCAAGATTTTTTTTTTTTTTTTAACAAAGAGAGCGAACCTTCTCTTCTTTCATTTGGTTTGTGAAGTTTGTGGAAGAATTGCCGAAATGCCACAGTTTGCTGCACATTTTCTCTGTTTTATCATGAACAGCATCCACACAGGTAGCAACTTCCCGTTTGCTGCTGCATTTCTTCCCCGTAGACTCCTCAGTGTCCCTCAGAATCGGTGTAGGGTAAGCTGTGACTGACGGGGCTTCTTCCCATCTGTTTGTCCCGGGCATTTGCCCAACTCCTCTGTGCATTGGAAACGTGCATGTTGAATCAATGCAACGAGCAAAATGGTTGCTGTGAAATCCCCTTAAGAAACTCCATTATTCAACTAATGAAACCACTACATCTTACTTCCAGAGAAAAATGACAAAGGACATTAACATAACTATAGGGAACAAAAAAAAATGGTCTTTTTCTGGCGCTGCGTGTGCCACTTCGTTCTCCTCGCCTTCCCATTACTGTTGCATCCGGGTCTCTGCAATGGCTCATCCAGTTTGCTATTTTCTTCCACTGCTCCTGCTTCTCTGAGAGTTCCTGGAGTTCTTATCAAACCATCCCCCAAATAAATCACAATTGCTCTAGAACACCAATCCTCAAGGGGGCATGGGATAAATTAGCCTAAAATATTCCCATTTTCGCACCGACTTTGCAAAGTTATATTTCTGAAGGCTTCCCATGACTTTTATTTAAAAGTTGTCCTTCAGCACGGTCTCTTACTCCTAAGAAGACATTTATTTTCAAAATAGTTTTCAAACGATGGCTCTTCTGTGATGAAACGCAAACGAATTATGACCATATCCTAAAAGATACATATCCATGCTGTGACAAACCGAGGGTTCCTAAGTATGGAATGGGAGAGGGATGGATATTTTTTTGCCGATGAAAGCTACCGAAAATGAGATGGCCATTATCATTAACATCTAAGCATTTAACACTGATAAAATTTAAGGCAACAACAATGAAAATCTTTTTTTCCAAAATCTGAGGATTTGGATATTTGGTCCTAGTTATGGTGCTAGTATTTCTTGTGTTACTGTAAGACTAGGTCTTGACCTCTCTGAGTCTGCAGTAACTCACTCCCGCAATTAGGATACTAGACTTTCAGCCCGGAAAGTACGACTCAATAGATGTACAGTAGAGCCTAAAGGATCCTTTTTATGCTTTGCAGAAAACATGATCATATTCTTTTAATTATTTGTAAGTGCAGCATTATTATGCATGTGTTTAAACAAAGAAAATGAAGCGTTTCTATTAAATCTTTGGATTAAATATGCTTGTGTAATGAAGTAAATGTCATGTGTACACACTTAAAATTCTAAAAATTTGTTTCTTTTATTTTAGAAAATTCATAGAAATGGGTTTCATTGATGAAAAAAGAATAGCCATATGGGGCTGGGTGAGTTGTTTTATATGTTTTATGCCTGTTATTCAGTTCAGCAATCATAATTTTCTAAAGTGTTCGCTTATAAGGTTTCTCATGAAATGTTAATGTTGCAACATAATTTAATCTGTCAATGGAAACAGTCAGTTTGGGTAATCTAGGCTTCAAAGTGGTGGCTTTAAGTGTTCCTTTTTCCCAATCATTTAATTTCTTTCTTGTGTAGCAAATTAACTCATAATTGATACATTTTTACTTAATTTTTTGGTATTAGATTACAGTATCCTGAATTGAACTATGTTCATCAAAGGTTTCATTTCCTTTGTTATTTTGGAGTTAATAAAGATCTTTTAGAGTTCATAATTTCATTTTTTTAATGAAAAACTAAGCTAACATTTGCAATTATAGGAACTTTTAGAATACAAATTCCCTAGTACCTAGCCTATCCCAGTCATATCTTGGCTGTTTTGATTCTTTTTTTTTTTTTTTTGTAATCAAATTATTTTACCAGACCTAACATTAATTTGTGCTAACTGGAGAGGAGTATAATTTAGTTTCTGAGTTATAGGTCATGGAGATAACTGCCCACGTTTGAGGAGCTGTGCAGGTTCTCAAAATACACATTAAAAGGAAGAGGCAAAACTTCCCAATCATGGACAATGAAGTCACTGGAAAGTTTAGAGAAATATTGGAAAGAGTTTAGATTTGCCCATTATAAATTATGATAATTACCCTTCAAAGAAGATTTCCTGTTTCACTTTTTGGTCTGAATTTGTACATTTGCAAGTCAATTTGCAGCCGTTTGTGCTTGGGTTGTTTTTCTTGGCTGTTTTCTCTGAGAGCGGCCTGCACAAGATGGAGGGAATGAAACCCAATATTGAAGGGAATCTGCAGGCTCCGACTCAGCTCTCAGCTCAGTGACCAGATGAAGAGCTGTTATGAATTTGTGGAAAGTTGTTACTTCAAGCCATTTGGTCCTTCTTAAAACTATCAAATGTTAAATATCTAAACAGAATGGAATTCAAATGGGTGGAAATAAATGAAATATTTTTATAGTGAAATATTTCAGATAAAATCTCTCCATCCATTTTTATGAAATTTCTAAAGTAAATTTTCAAAAGATTCAAATTTCACGCAGAACACTTCCATGTAATCATTACCATTTCTCTTACACTTTTACTTTGCTTTTACTGCAAGCTCTGAAATAATCAGAAAGTGGAATTTTTAATTTCATTTCTACAACATCCTGGTATTAGTTTGGTAGAGAACCATCTATGTGGGATGATTTAAAGAACCCACTCATCACCTCAAAATACATCCATATCAGTCTGAAATTCTTCAATAAGGATTCTCACGATGTCTGGGCAAATGCTTCTAGAAGAAGTAGTATATTAGGTCCCCTTTATTGCTTACTTTCCAACATGGCAGTAATTGCAAGCTAAACCCTGAGAACATGCGCGGAAGAGGGAAATAAGTGAACAGCCACCGGATGCAACGCATGAGCAACCCCTGAATCAACAGGGCCCAGAAGATCCTGAAGGAAAAAGACCTTAATACTATACTGTTATTTAACAATTAGTTAAGAGTTATTTAACCCATCCATCCGATCACTGATTCAGGCGTTCTTTCATGCATGTAGTAAATTTTTATTGGATCTCAATTAGGTCTTATATTAGGTTCTTTAGAAGATGAAAAGATGAATAAGTTATAGCCCTGGCCCTCTGTTAGATAAAACAGAGAGCAAAAAAGCAATTGCTCAGCAACATTCCAAGTGTTAAGACAGACACAACTTACCGCGGAGAATACCAGGGAGAAGACTGGTTAATTCTGGCTATGAGAGCTAAGGGAAGATTCAGAAATGAGGTAGTGAAGATAGGTTAGTAGTGGGTCATGCCAGAGAATGGAGACAACATTGCCAGGGTCCGAAGGTAGCAATGAGTAGGGCACAGTTGGTCTGGATGCCTGAAACTTCAGAAGTGTAATCCATACATACTAAAGAAGGTGTAGGAAATTAGTTTGGATAGATAGGTAGCCAGACAACAGGAGGGCTTTTAGACTGCATAGAGAAGAATAGGCTCTCTCTGTGGCTTTGCAGACAATTCTCTTATTTTTCTATGTCTCCATCATCATTACACTCCATTCATTTTTTTTTTAAATGTTGGTGATTTTCAGGATCTGACCTTGGCTCTTATTGTTTTTCACTTCCTTGGTGACACCCAGGTAATTTCGAAAATGGTGATGACAGTCAGATCCCTGCCACTAGCCCCCACCTCTCTTCTCAGCTCCACATTTCAAATGCTCACTGGTCATCTATCCCAAATCAATGTCTTACAAGAGGCTCCGGCTTAACTCACACAAGCTAAACTTGTTATAGTCTGCTTAAAACAAGTCCTCATCTTTATTAAAGGACCTCACCACACACCTAGTCACCCAAATAGTAAGTTCAGAGCTATTTGCAACTTCTCCTGCTCCCCAGCTCCAACACTCCAGTGGTTAGTAAGATCTATCAGTTCTACCTTCAAACATTTAAATCTGTTCTCGTCATCCCCACAGCCAGTGCTTTAGTCCAAGTTTCTTCATATGTAATTTAGATCAGACCTTCCCAAACTTTAGCTTACATAAGCATCACCTGAAGAACTTATTGAAACAGGTTCTAGGGCCCTACCACCAGAGATTCTGATTCAGTACTCCCTGGGGAGGCCCGAGGATTTGCATTTCCCACAAGATCACAAGTGATGCTGATTCCTTTGGTCCAAGGACCATGGGTTGGGTAGTTCAGTTGCCTCTGAACTAGCCTTCCTGCTTTGACTTCACAAGGTGCAATGTTACTAATGAAGTTATTGTTCCGAAACAGGAATTTACCATGTTGCTTTTCTGCTTATATGCTCGCACATTTTCTAATGTACACATCAACCTTGACCTGGTGCCCAAATATATTTCCTAGCATGCAAAGCCCATGACAAGCTGGCTGAAACCTCCTTTTCCAGTCTCCTCTCTTTCCACTTTTCCCCATGCCTTATGAATAATTTGACTCATGTCTGTGCTTCCTCACTCCCATGTTTTTGTGAATCCTGCTCCTTGTACCTGCAATGTGTCTATCTTCTTCCATCCCCCTCCTCTTCCTCTGAAATGGAAAACTCACTTATTCTTTAAAACCCAACTCAGACATGACTTTCTTTGTCCTCCAATAGTTCTTTTTACTGCTCTTCTGGGAATTACCATGGTTTATCTTGTCTGTCTATTGGTTTCTCCCATGAAAATGTAAGCTCATCGAGGGAATGGACTTCATCTGTTTCTAGATTTGTTTCTCAAACGTTTGGCATAATACTTGGCTATCTCCTATATCGATGATGTTGTTTAAACTAAATTTAATCCTAGAAGTCAGTGTCCCCCCCACATGTATCTTATTAGTACCAAGGGATTTTTCAGGAAAAGTTTATCTGGTCTAATAATTTGGTAAATTATAAAGTCTACATAATAGTGTGTGCTGGCTCTGTGAAGGAGAGATTTCAATTAACAGTATTACCAAAAAGTATTTGATTCCACGGATACTTTTTTGAGATGCGCTCTTGAAGTCAGTAGGGAATAGAATTGGTGTCTTAGGAAGATCCTGTTGGCTGCAGAGCGAAGGAAGATATGAGGTAGGAGAGGGAGTGAGCCAAGGAGCTAGGTGAGCAGTAATATGGGCAACCAATGCCCACGGCCTGAATTTAGGCAGTGAAGTATGAGGTGGGAAGAGGTTCAAGTGCTCTTTTCTAGTATAATAAGCAGGAGCCTGCAAGACACTGAAGACTGGAAAGAGGAAGATATTGAGAATGACCATGAGCATTGCTTAGCTATTATTGTGTTTCATATCAAGGAAGGAAATATCTGTTTGCATGGAGTGTTAGGCGCCAGAGTGGTCTGAGAAACATACTGCAGCTAACCACATAAATTTTTGGTAGTCAGTGGGTGAATAAGATGAAAATCCTGCATTTCCCTCCATTATCCTGATTAAGAAGGGGAGAAGAGGCATTTTTATCTTACCCTTTTATTTTTCTGGCTCGCACAAATCAAAGTCCAGGAGCCCTGTTTTTAGTTTTATTAGATATCCACTGTGCACCCAACACTATGCCTAGGGAGTGTCTGTTATAACTGGTTCTTAACTAGGCAATTTTGTCCCTCAGGGGACATTTGGCAATGTCTGGAGTCACTTTTGGTTGTCACAACTGGGAGAGTGCTACTGGCATCTAGTGAGTAGGGGCCAGAGATGCTGTTAAATATCTCACAATGCACAGGACAGCTCCCCACAAAAAAGAATTACCCAGCCTAAAATGTCAGCAGTGCTGAGGTTGCAAAACACTGGTTTATTTGAAGAAAAATTGAAGTAATTATTCTGACAATTGAAGAGCAGCAGGGGTTTTGCCTAAATTATTAGAATAACAACCTCATTTATGGGCCTTGCTTTGTTAATATAGGCCTAGCCAGGTGGTGTTGAATAAGCATTAGTTCATGATTTAATCTTAGTTCCTTTCTCTTCCAGTGACTAATTATAAGCAATTTGAATTGCTATGTGCGATCAGCGATGTAAAAGTAGGACAAATGCACCTCTAATGAGACTACATTAGACTCCAAACTTAAAGTTCCCCAAAGAGGTTTGCCCTAGTGCAAGGACAGAGCGGAAAGTCATGGGTTGTAGAGGAAGGTGTCCTCGCTTTGAGTCCCAGCTCTGCTGTTTCATGACTCTATGTTCACTCTGAACCTCAATTTCCTCATCATGAAATGCAGCCCTGATTTCCTCACCAAGTCACTGTGAAGATTAGCTGAGTTAATAGGAAAGTCATATATTCGTCAAATATTTAGTCTATTCCCTTCTGTGTTCCAGGCCCTATTCTCAGGGTTGGGGATACCTTTGGTCACAAGACAGATGAAAATGTCGACCTTTGTGGAGTTAGGAATGGTTGGGAAGAAAAACAGCAAGCAAGATAAATAAGTAAAATGAATAAAATGTTAAATGATAAAATGCCCTGGTGAAAACCAAGCCAAAACAAGAAAGGAGCATGAAGCAGGGTTGGTGCAATTATAGATGAGAAGGACGGGTGAGATTCTTTGAGTTAAGACTTGAAGTGGGATATCCGGAGATATGTTCTAGGCAGTGTTCTAGGCAGAGTTCTAGAGTGTTCTAGGCAGAGGGCAGCAGCATTTGTGAAGGTCCTGGGACTAGATCATGCTTGGAGGCTCCAGAAAACATTAGGAGAGCCAACAAGCAGAGGGACATCTGAGGTGGGAGAAGGGAAGCAAAGTTGTGGGTCCTCAAAGAAGGTCACAACAGCCTTGGCCATACAAACATTAACTATCTATTATTATCGCCTGTAGGTAAAATGTTCCAATGTACATTATGGCTCACATAAGAGTGTTCTATAAACCCTTCAAAATTCTGTGCCCTTCTAAGAATGTTTTTAAAGATATCCTTCATTTAAACAAAATGGCAAGGCATCTAAGTGCAAAGGACAAAATTCTAGAATTCTCATGGCCAATCTGCTCCGTGGGTTCCTTTCTTGCGACAGCCACCCACTCTGCCTTGGAGCCCCACCCATGGGAGAGCAGAAAAAAGTCAACTCGGGTTTATTTTATTTCCTCTTCATTTCTACAATAGGAATAGCTTTTCTAAGCTGCCTGAGAATTTAAAGAACACCTACTTTTGTTGTGCTGCTGCTACACCAGTTTTGCTCTTACAAATTCCTAGAGACAATTTGTATTCATCCTGCAAACACGGAAATTTTATTTAGATACAGCATTATTATCTAATCACTGGGTAGATACAGATTCATAACTTGTAAGATTTCAAACAGAAATGTTCAAAACCCTTTTCACTATATAGAAGCGCCTTTGATTTCAAATCTTGTTTCATGCTATTTCAGCGGGACCCACTGTTGTTACTTGTAGTGAACACAGTTTTCCAATAAAACCACAAATGATAATATTTCTAACTCAGGCTTACTTTACTGTCTTTGAACCTAAAACTGAAAGAAAGAAGGAAAGAACTCCCGTTTCAGTATTAGTCATTGCTAACCTACTAATTAAAACAAATCATTTTTATAAATGAAAATTTTCACTTACCCAAAAGATTTTTAAACCCAATGTTATATTTTTAAAATATATTTCCCCTATTAAAACATGTTTTAGTCTTCTTTAAAGAGGCCATGATATAATTGGAGATGCTTCTATTCTGTGTTTTGTAGCCAAGGGTCCTCCATAAAATTCTTCAGAACTGGAAACCTACAACTGTAAACTAGTCAAAGAATTCTTCCTTGAACTCATCAATTCAGCAAGATTGTTTAGCTTACCGCCCCCCCCCCCCCCGCCCCATACCATGTATTTCACAGGTTAAGAATAGACCCTTGCTGGGGCGCCTGGGTAGCTCAGTCAAGTTAAGCAACTGAATATTGATTTCAACTCAGGTCATGATCTCACAGTTTGTGAGTTCGAGCCCCACATCGGGCTCCGGGCTGAGAGTCTGGATCCTGCTTGGGATTCTCTCTCTCCTTCTCTCTCTACCATCCCCCCTCTCAAAATAAATAACTAAGCTTTAAAAAAAAAAAAAAAGAGAGAATAGACCCTTGCTACTGACCTGCCCTCACTACCATGTCGGTCTGTCTGTCTGCCTGTTGTCTCTCACTCTATAAAGCTCTCCCACTCACTCTTTCACCCTCTTTCTAAAGACTGACTTTTCTGTGGCAACGGGTGATAAGATCTGCTGATCTAAGGGAATAGCTCCCAGAGGCTTGTGGTTATAAGGTCCTAAGTACAAGACACATTACATTCCTAGTTGGAAAGTCCCACTGTTCTCTTGTGACTTGTGGGAACCTTCCTGTGTTGGGGCAAGAATATGCACTGAGAATCACTTCTTAATCTAGCACACACATTTTGGAGGGCTCAGGACCCAGGGCACTGTTTAGTCCACATTCCCAGGAGAAGCATCTCTCTCAGGCATGTTTCTACCTTTGACTTCCAGGGAGAGATGCCAACTTATTGTGTTCTTTTCTTCAGTTTTAGGAAAAGGTTCAATATCCAGGTGACACAGGCAGACATCTCCTGTTGTCAGGGTCACATTTGATTCCTTGGGGAAGAAACTTGATGAGAGTTAACCCTACTCCTGACTGTGCCATTTGTATCCCCTTTTGCATGTCTTTGTTCTTCCATTAAATTTGTGGGGGCTATGTAAGACTTTACAATGGCTTTTCCTCCTTTGAACTGCTTTGCCAGAAATCTTCAGAGCAGAATATATAACACTACATTATACCCAAATTCTGGCCATTTCTCTAATATCCAGAAGATTCATATGTCCTTCCCTTATTGTTCTATTATGAAAACAAATAAGTTAATACACAGATGTGAGTTCTGCCTCCTGGGACTTTTGCAAGCTGTGAGAAGTATCTCGCTTTTCCATTTGGGCAATAATCTGCTTTCTTTGTGCATTTCTTTCAAGTAAAATCCTGGTTTTGCTCTGGCAAGGTCTTCATTGGAAAAATATGGAGGAAAAAATTTTGGCAGAAAAATTACAATTATAAATATCTCTTAAACTGCCCCTGCCATGCTCTGATTAGCACACCAAGTTATTTTTAGTTTACTAGGGGTGAAATTATGCTGTGTCAGGTGGAAGTCACTGCCAAGAGTGCAAGATAGACATTTAATCTACCCCATGCACATCCCCGGCGCCCATGAGTACTTATTGTGAGAGGAGTTGCTATAAAACTATCTTGGAGAGTTTCTAAAAGCAAATCTGGGACTGACTTGCAATGATGTCTCCACAGTCCTACGGAGGCTATGTTTCATCACTAGCCCTTGCTTCGGGAACCGGTCTTTTCAAATGTGGGATAGCAGTGGCTCCTGTCTCCAGCTGGGAATATTACGGTATGGAAACATTTCATAAATGTTGCTGCGAAAACATTTAACACATAATTACTCTATATTTGAGGTTGCTAGGAAAACAAATTATGCAGTAAAATTCACCCCAGCTTCACTGGGGAAAATATAATCTATAAACAAGGTTGCTTATATGATTCATTATAATCATGTTGCAGCAATCAAAGAAATCTTAAGAATGAGGAAGGACTCTTCTAAAACCCAGTATGTTAGTCTCTCCCCCAACACCTTGTGCCTCCTGCTAAACCAAACCTCTAGAACCAGAGCCAGCTCTTTGTTTTCGCAGGCACACAGGTGCAGCAGGTCTGGCTTTTAAGCACATTGTATGCAAAGTTAGGCAGAGCCACCGCTGTTCACCTCCACACCACAGTTTGCAGCTGCCAGTTCCTTTGCTCCAGAAATCAAAACAAAACAAACCAAAATTTGTTGAAAAGTACACCTCCCGTGTGTGCCTATTTTTATGATTAACATTAACGCAGGATGATCAGTCGGAATTAACTCTAATAATTGAACAAAAATTAGCTTTCATCAGATCCTCGTCCCTGTGCTGGGATAGAAATGAAGCCACTATAACTTGGAGGGAATCTTCATTCAGAAAAAAAAAAGTGTATGTGTGTGTGTGTGTGTGTGTGTGTGTGTTGGGAGAGGAGGATTTGGGGGACACAGTTTCACCCCACATTAAGACACCAATAAAAGTACTAGAGGCAGCTGCATTTGTGATTTCTTTTAAAATATAATGAGGTCATCCCATAAGGTCCTCCCTAGCTCAACATTTCCACCCCCCCTCCACCCCCACTGAAGGGCTTTGGGTAGAAGAGAAAAAACTTAAGAGCATCCTTTCTCGTGTTAGCTGTTCCTGTTTCCTCCTTTGCTTCGCCAGCCCTACTGAGGCAAATTGCAGAGCAAATGACTTGGGTGGAGCATTACAGTAAAGGAAAGCAAGAACCTTCCTCAGCAGCTCCACAGGGGAAAGTGGTGAGCAGTTCTCAAACTGAGGGGTCTTGCTGGTTAGTGAAATGAACCATTTCACATGCAAACAACATGTTCTTATATGTTTTACAGCATCTATCTACACGGAGCGATTCATGGGCCTCCCAACAAAGGACGATAATCTCGAGCACTATAAAGTAAGTATGTTCTGTTTAATTTAGGTCATTAACTGAGTTCCAGTATGTGCCACATACTTTTGAAGCAGTCATTCAGAGTTTACACTTTTGCTGGGGCCCCAGGCAAATGCGATGATCTTTTGTTAGCTGCAAAACACCTCCCTAGAGAGAAATTTACTCTCTTTGGATTCTCTTCTTTCTTTCCCCATCCTCCCTTCCCTCACCTCCCTTTTCCCCATCGTGCTGCCCACCCCCAACCCCCACACAGCTTGAGCGGGCATCATCTATGCCTAAGGTCTCACTCATATGTAACATATGACACATAAACTTTCCGTTTTTCAAACTAGGAATCAGATGGAAGTAATGCAAATGATGATGAAAATGTGTTGCTCTGACTCTTAAATATTTATCAACCAAAGCAATACATAATTTCAGTATTGGTGCTAAGTCCATCGCACAATGATTTAGCTAGTTTTCTATTAGAACTTGCAGCAACTAAAATGTTAATTTTTCCTCTTTTCCAGAATTCAACTGTGATGGCAAGAGCAGAATATTTCAGAAATGTAGACTATCTTCTCATCCACGGAACAGCAGATGGTGAGGTTTAAGCAAGACTCTTACACATAAAAATACTGAGCCAACATCACTTTGTTTAAGAAACATTAAGCATCCTCCTATGCCTATGCTCAGGGTCAGTACCTAAGAGTCAGGGACATTTCCATAAATGAGTGTGATTACTCACTGCTGACAATGTCAACTGCATGACTAGATAATTGTCGGTGTTCATTTCCAGGCGGTACATTGTCACTCTGTGCTTTCTGGTATTTAGCAGCACTTTAACTCTCTCTCTTTGTTGCAGATAATGTGCACTTTCAAAACTCAGCACAGATTGCTAAAGCTCTGGTTAATGCACAAGTGGATTTCCAGGCAATGGTACATAATTTCGTTTTACTCATGTTCACGGCCTTAGACCCGTAAGCTAAAAGGAAGAATCTTATTTTTTTGATTATAATTATTACTTTTTACTGAAACCTGGCAAACTGGCTGTAGGGTAGAGTGGGCAGAACATTAGCAGATGGGTCTCAGATCTTTCATGAACTCCCTGAAGGACACTAAGCAAGCCATGTCACCTCCGGGGATCCTAGTTGAGTCATATATGAAATAAAGGCATCCGTGAGATGAGCTGATCTTCTAGCTCGAAATCCAATAGTTCTGCGATCCTGCTTACATAAGTGTAGCTACATACTTAGAGTCCCCACAAAGGCCGGGAGACCCAAAGCAGCTAAAAGTCTCTGTTTACTCAGTAAGAAGCAATCATGGAATGTTACCAGAAGCCTCCGAGGCTCCCGGAAGTCAGGCGGCTCCGCTCAGAGAGCCCTTTCGTCTGTGTGTTCTCAGCACCTGACACATGCCTGGCCCAGCACACGAGCTGGTGTTTTCACCGAGCGAAGGAATGAATGAGCTAGCTGTAAAATCAAGGTTGCATGAGGAATAGGAAATGACAGCAGAGAGAAAAGTAAGGTGAAAACCACGGCAAGGGAGACAACCCCTGACAGCTGTTTCCCCCCTTCGGTGAGCATAAGTTCCCCCTCACTTGCTTTTCCTGAATAAGAACCTAGAAAAGGAAACCCTCATTTTGGAAATTTGGTTTTTAAAAATAATTTACAAAAGCGGACGTGAGGTTTTTCTGGTCTTTTTTATTGTGACCCCCCCCACCTTAAATTCACCTGATGAGTATATGGAGCATTCCATCACGACCACGATCTACCTTTATTCAGTGAAAACAATCATCTTACCAGCATCTCCCCAACAATGAAGTTTAAATTTATAATGCCGTCTCCCTGGGTGTTTTTAATGATACTATGTTTAACTCCTATAAAAGGTGTTTACAGTTATATGTGTTGTGGATTTCCTGCAGCAGACAGGAATTGGATTCAGAGGCTAAAAGCCTCGTGGAATTTTTGAGCTAGAAGGAGCCTCAGAGGAAATCAAATCCAACCTCCTCATTTTTCAAATGAAGAAACCAAGCTCCAGAGAAGCAAAGTAATAGACCCAACACACCAGCTCTGGAACCCATGCCTGCCTCCGGATCCCCCCCGGGATGCTGGCCACTGTTAAAGCTCAGCCACCAAGATCTAAAATCTCAGCTTAAAGAATGTGAGAGAATAGTGAGGGTTAATAGAAGGCTTTCATACCTTCCTGTTCTAAATGCTTACGTGTAAGCTAGTTTAGTTATTTAAGCGTGCTTAAGTAGAATTTCAACCACAATATTAGAAAAACTACCAGGACCTGAGAGCATGAGTAAGTCAAAGCTAGATGCATCATGTGCCTGTGGTTGTAACAGAGGCTTCTGTCTTTTGTGTTTCAGTGGTACTCTGACCAGAACCATGGCATTTCCGGCCTGTCCACGAAGCACTTATACACCCACATGACCCACTTCCTAAAGCAGTGTTTTTCTTTGTCCGACTAAAAATGATGCAGACGCAAGCCTGTATCGCAGTCTGAACACTTCATATAAATGCCTCCGACCATTTGCTTGTTTTACTCTTTCTGCTGTTAAATCCTGGTACAAACAAACAAATGAATGATGTTCTAAAGGCTGGCAGAAAATTAAAACTCAGAAGTTCAACCTCCTAAAGATTGTTTACATTTTCTGGCACTCTGTGAAAGAAGAGGAAAGGCAACCATGCCTTTTGCTTTGGACACAGACAATGTTTCATCACCTGTTTATTTGCGGAAAATAATAAAGTCAGAAGTTAAAGTGCTATTATTTTGTCTGTGTGAATTAATTTCAGACTCTGGTTTTATTACAGAAAAAAAATGCTTACACTAAGCAAGCACATGAATAATATTAGGTGGTTATGGAGGAGAAGAACCCAAGAGTTTGGGATTTTTGTAATTAGAATTCCAGATGCTGGAATGAGTAGCTCAGGGTATGCAAAAGCATTGTTCAGAAATCAAGTTTGAGATGCATTCTGCAGAGTCATCCTGATGTTTACACTCTATGCTGTCCCTCCAAGAAATGTTTCTTACATTTCTCCCAAATTTCTTCAATGTGGCCAAAAGCATTTGACAAGGATAAAGTCTGAATTTTAAATTCAAGCTCCTTTTAATAAATGCTTCAAATTTGGAAACATTTCTATTTTGTGTCTCTTCTAAGAATTAGTGATGCTAACTGCCTGCAGATTACTGAGCCACACAAAACTAAAACAGCAAAAAAATTAAATAAAATGGAGATTGACAGCCAGAAAGGAAAAGTGTTGTATCGATGAGATTTTTCTGGGGTTTGAATTCTACATTATCGATCTCCTTTTGAATAAAGAAAAAAAAAAGCCATAATGCTTGCAATCGCGAAGGTGATACTCCACCAGTAACAGTCCCCATCAATTAGAAACTTATGGGAGGCTTCCATCACTGTGGTTGCCACAGAATTAAAAAGATCCAGGTCACCGAAGATATTTCTTAAATGAATGTTGGAAGTGGCCATGAAGCCACTCCCTAGGGGACTTTTCATTGATGTGTTCCCTGGCACTAGATTGCTCTAGATGATTTCTCCCCACCTCTAGCTTGATTCTTCCTCATTGCAGGCAGAAGACCGTTGTCCCTTCTCTCATGTTCTATAACCAGAAGAACCAATCCAGGCATGGAGCATTACAGCAGGAAGGGGCCTCAGACCATAGACCACAGACTCTTCTAGAATTGTCACATATTTCTTTGTCCAGCTCTCTCTCCACTACTGCTTTCTGAAATCATGTCTCCCACGCAGGCCACATAGAGCCACCTCACCTTTCAGGAAGGGGTGCTTTGTCACGGGGCTTGGGTAACACCCACACAGATTCAGAATGGGCCATCGCCCCTCCTCCCCACATCTATGCAACTGCTGATGCCCTGCGGGGCAGAGAGAAGCTATTACCTCCCCGTTTTGTTCTGCGTGGAACAGCCTCTGAAGCAAGCCAAGATTTCCTCGTAATATTCTCATCATCCATTCTCCCCAACTGGGGGAAAAGAATAAGCAACGGTTCTTTCCTGATACCCTATCAAGGGAGACAACAGAGCAAGAGCAAAGAATAAGAAAATCTCGTTCCTTCAATGTCTTTTCTGCCTTTGTGGAATTTGCAAAGCTGTAATTTAATATCAACATGCAGTAAGTGGTCTCCCACCTCACGCCTTTGTCCCCACTGCCACAGAGGCCACTTCTAAAAGACAAACCGAACTGTGTCATTATTCCAGGTGGAAGCCTCCAGGATTCTCCACGGTCTACAAAATAATATTGTAGATATTAAATGTAGAATATTTCCCTCATCACAGAAAGTGCTATTGGATGATGCTATCCTCGGAATCTTCACAGACCATATCTGGGAACATAGCATATGGTGGAAGCTCACTGATTGATAAATGAGCGAATGCCTCTGTGTTCACGGAAGATTCATTTTTCTCCATCACTGTTGCTAAAGCCTTCCCTGACCTCCTCAGGTAGGGTCATCCAGGTGCTCCTCAGGACATTCAGCATATGTTTATGTATTCATTCATTCATTCAACAAGTATTTGTTGAGTCTATCTGTATACCAGTCACTGTGCAAGACTTTAAGGATACAGTGAAGAGCAAGGCAGTAATTTGCGAGGCAGGTGTTTTGTTTTTGTTTTGTTTTTAATGTTCACATTTTATACAGCTTTACTAGATTCTTCTTTTGAGGTAGAAGATAAAAGATACATAAATTACCAAAGGGAAAGATTTAATAGGAAATACCAAACCAAAAGGGAAAATTAAAAACATCTTTCCTTTTCTATTTGTAGGAAGCGAATTGTAGTAATAATTATCCTTTGACCACATTTTATTCCTATATATGAGATTTGGGGAGGAGGGTGTCCCAACACCCTAACTAATGCTGCAAACTATCATCATGCTTCATAGATCACAAACTTGAGATTTTCATTCATCCATTTGACACATATAATTGCAAGCCACTGTTTTAGGTACTAAAGTTGACCCTCCACCTCCCCAAAATACATGCATATTAAACAAAATGCAGGCTTATGGGCAAAACCTAAAGCCTTATAAAGGTGAAAAATGAATGTAACTACAATGCAAGTTCAAATGATATCAGTGCTATAGGGATGGGATTCTAACATGTGTAAAAAGGAAGCCGTAAAAAATTTCATCATCTCAAAATGACCTCAAATGTTAGCCCTCCAATGCTAGCCTTAGAGCTATTTTAAAAGGTTTCAAAATTCTAGGTGACTATCTCATATATCTTGACGTGAATGAGAAAGAACTAGTAAGAAAATGGGTATTTTGTTAAATTTAACATAAATGAGGGAACTTGCATTGAGGTTTAGAAAAAAAAAAATATGAAGTCTACCCAAAAGCATAAAATGTATGAATTATTTCCTTCCAGAAACACTTTTTGAATACTTATGCTTTGCATGACAGTACTCTAGGTACTGTAGGGCTTACAAAGAGGAATGTATGTACAATTTCTCCATTTCTAGACTGTTTCAGTAAAGGCGACTTAACGAATCTGATTTTCCCAACATTTGAGCATTTTTCAGAAACTGACAGATCTTTATGCAAATGTTGTTGCCAAGCTGTTTGTAATGGTGAAATTATACTTTGACAGTAACTCTTTAAAATATATTAAACCCAGCTAAGGTTTTTTTGGAAATGTTGCCAATTAAGTGACTTTAATGAGCTTCTTGATGGTAATGTAATTAAAATTCAGATGTTCTAATTGTAAAAAAAAAAAAAAAAAAAATTACAGTTCTGGGAAAGTTAACAGTAAAATAAGCAAATGTAAAATGAATTAGGACTAATTTAAATGGTGATTATGTGGTCTTCTGGGAAGATTTTACCAAAACAATGCTTTCAATTATGCTGTTTGTAAAGAAGAAAGAAGACACCTAACAGATATTTTAAATTTATCCAATAAAGCGGAGATTTTGAGTTTATCCAATCAAACAGATTAAAAAATTCTGATCATGGTGAATCATTCTCAGCCGTGAAAGAATTGCTAAAACACCCCTTGGCATTATGGACAGGCACCTTGACAATCTGAAGTAGAATGTGTAATTCAGGGAGAAGTAAGTGATTGGACCTTCCCAAGCTATTCATGGGGAAAACGTTCTGGCTCCTAGCAAAAGTCTCTAATGGCCACCTGCTCTGATTATTGGCATGCAATACTAACATGCTGGTCACAAACTCTTCTTTTTGACACACAGGTAATATATTTGGCAAGCTAGAGCAGCATAATTTCACCCTATTGGCCTCCAATTAATACCCCATTACTTACTCTACTTATTTAAAAAATTGCTTTGACAGACTGTGTTTTAACAAATATTTGTTGGTACAGCCTTACATACCTTGTTCTATGGTTCTACAGAATCTGTAACCTGTGAATAAGAAAGAGCAGCAATCTACCAAAGGGCATGCCACCATGGTTTGACAACTCATCCTCCTTCTTTCATAAGTAATGTCCATTGGCAAGCAAAGACAGGAGCATCGTTGCTAGCCATTAATTATTAGGGGCAGGAATTTTTCTCACTGCTAGAGAGGGTGAATTTCTGAAATGAATGTCTTAATGAAACATTTAAGATGATATATAAATCATTCATATGTTAAAATCTACTATCGATTCACACATATTCAGTTTGCTAATTGAAACATCCTTTCCAATATTCATGAACACAATCGAAATTTTAGATCTGTCATAGAATTTGCTTATATCACATCAGCATTAAGCTAAATTTTCAGTTTTGAGAGGTGATAAAAAGCAATGATGCTTTAATATACGTAAGCACTTCATATGGTGAAAGGAAGTAATGCCGCTGTCTGAAGATAAAAGTAATACTTCGCAGTGTTACAAATTCCCTCCTATCAAATAAAACACAAGGTAGCTCATATGTCAGTTCTTTGAAATATAATATGTTCATTATAACTTATTTTAGAGGTAACGGGCTTTAATAGGTAAGTGCACAGATATAAAAGTAGATTACCCAGTTTGCATCCCAACTCAGTAACATATTCGCTGTGTAACGTTGCTCAGTTTTCACGAGTTCTTTCTGCTTTGGTATCCTTATACATGAAGTTCCAGGGTAATAATAGTTCCTACCCCGTAGGGTTGTTTGGAGGTTTAACTTAGTTGTTATTCGTAGAGCTAACAGTGTCTGACATACAGTAAGCGTTCTGTTAGAGTTTGCTAGATACATAAGGTAAACCACTTTTTAGTTGGCATTTTCAATAAATTAATTTTAAAGGAATTAATAGTCTGATCTTTATTGCAGCATTGTTTGTAATAGCCAAATTATGGAAGCACACCAAATGTTCACTGACTGATAAATGGATAAAGATGTGGTGTGTGTAATGGAATATTACTCAACCATAAAAATGGATGAAATCTTGCCATTTGCAACACCATGGATGGATCTAGAGGCTATAATCCTAAGTGAAGTAAGTCAGTCAGGAAAAGACAAATACCGTATGATTTCACTCATATGTGGAATTTAAGAAACAAAATAAAAGGAAAAAGGAAAAAGAGACAAACCAAAAAACAGACTCTTAAATATGGAGAACAAACTGATGGTTACCAGAGGGGAGGTGGCTGGGGGTACGGAGGAAATAGGTGAAGGGGATTAAGAGTACATTTATCATGATGAACATGGAGTAGTGTATGGATTTGTTGAATCACTCAGTTGTATACCTGAAACTAATTAAATTAATAGTCTAAATAAGAAGCCAATAGTTTCTTTTCCATATCAGTGAATTTATTATAAGTGTGGGAATCATCAGTTCCTTATAAAGGAATCTCTATATTTTCTGAAACAATGTGACCCATGAGGAATAACTAATATAGAAATCATGAATGTCCAAGGAAGTTCATCGACTTTGGCACTTTCTCTTGAATGAGTCATTCAACCCCATATCTCAATACCTATCTGAGTATTTGCAAGCAGTGGCAAATACTATTGAATATTTGCCAGCAGTGATGGAAACACTGTTGGAGAAGACCTAGAGCCTGGGAAAAATGCAGTTGAAAGACATGAACAGTTTGTTTACCCAGGCTTCAGGCACAGCCCCCAAAGCACCACACAGATCTTCCACTCTGGTCCTATCTCTACCATGCTCCCATCATCATCCAAACTCCAGCCCCATGAGTCTCCTTTTCTATTTTTTTCTTTTTCTTTTTCTTTTTCTTTTTCTTTTTCTTTTTCTTTTCTTTTCTTTCTTTCTTTCTTTTTTTTTTTTAAATCCAACCTCATTTCTGTTTCAGGGACTGGAATGTGGTTTTCTCAAATTTTCACGTGGCTGTGTCCTTGTCACCTAGGTCTCAGCTCAGGTAATGTCACCTTAGACAGAATCTCTCTCATCACTGGATTTAATGTTGCTTCTCCCATAACCAGAGACTTCTAACTACATTATCTAAATTTGCTTTCTTGATAGCATTTATTAGCATCAGAAATTATTTTATTTATGTAAGTTCTCCTCTGGTACGTATTTTTCTCATTTGAATATAAGCTCCCTTTGAGCAGTGACCCTGTCCTTTTACCTCTCTGTATCCAGGGCCTAGACAGCCCTAGAATAAGGTAGGAGGAGCTTCGTAAATATTTGCTGAATGTATCCCCATATTCTGTGGATGGGAGGGCCCATGAAACTAGGATCCTTTTGTGTGACCTCACAGTGGAAACAGATCACATCCTTTCAGGAACTTAGCATGTGATAGGTACTTGCTGTTTCCCCCTCAAAGTGAAGAGAAAGTAAAATCCCTGAGCATCGAGTGGTCCAGAAGAATGAGATTAGGAAGAATATGAACCTTACCCAGAGATTCTGAAAGAGGGTGGTCTATGAAACAAAAATAATGTGGGTCAGGAAATGGAAGCACAGTCCACTGACTGCCCTACCCCTGATATCACTGCTTCTAGATCAATCACCAAGACACTGCAGACTAAGGAAATTTGACACAAAATCTTCAGACTAGAAACAGTCAAATAATTCTCTGGAATGCTATTGATTACTCTAGGAACTTTTATTTAAAAAAAAACAGTAGTTTTTAAAATATTTCTTACCTAATATGTTTGAAGTACTAATAATTTCTTTCATGTGATAAACAAGTATCCCGGTGCTTTATACTGTTTCTATCTCCTGGTTAGATAGGTCTTAAGTTCAAACCTTGGAAGCTTTGTTGGTTGATTCTTTTATTTTTTAATTTATTTATTTAAATTCAAGTTAGTTAACATACCGTGTAGTATTGGTTTCGGGAATACAACACAGTGATTCATCTCTTACACATAACACTCGGTGCTCATCCCAACAAGTGTCCTCCTCAATGCCCATCACCATTTATTTAGCCCATCCCTCACCCATCTCCCCTCCAACAGGTTGATTCTTTTAAATGCAGAATACAAACCTGCAGTCATCAAATATAAGCCAATGAAATATATCTTCCAAAAGTTGAGCATTTTAGATATTTGTCTAGCTG
Source organism: Acinonyx jubatus (assembly GCF_027475565.1). NCBI lineage: Eukaryota > Metazoa > Chordata > Mammalia > Carnivora > Felidae > Acinonyx > Acinonyx jubatus. The sequence continues at coordinate 148,954,722 of NC_069381.1, read as the reverse complement.
ACAACTCAACATGGGTGAACTGAACTTTCTAGGGTCTCACTGATGGACCCAAGTGTAGCCCTTTGTATCTGCAAGATTGCCAAACAGAGTTCAAGAAAATTGAATTCTAATTCTTGCGATTTTGTAAAGCTCTGTATGTTCCTCAGATTCCATTACTCCCTCCATGTGCCACACTTACTGGACTAGATTCATGGCTTTGCAAGCCCTACGAATTCCTCTGTGCCCCAGTAGGTGATAATGCAAGGTAATTCCTAAGCCCTAAATCATCTTCCAAAAACTGAGACCTGTAGGTCAGATTATAGGAGCTAATCCCATGTTTTGATTCACTCTTCTCTCCTCTGTATCTCATAATCTTCTGGGATGATAGTGGTTATATACACTGAAGATTTCTTTCCTCTTCATATAGAGCTCTCTCTCATGAGTCTCTTAGGCACTATTTATAGAGATGGGGTGGAACAACAATCCTAGACCCCCTAGAAACACAGTGGCTGAAGTATTCCCCCTGACTCAGAAGGTAAAAGCAAGGCCAGGGATCCACCATGGTAGCTTGCTTGATGCTGGTATGAAAACATTCTCAAGGGAATTGTCATCAGCATCATTATGCATCATCTTTTTTGATGAGACTGATGTTATATGAATTAAATTGGTAGTTGAGAATCTTGTATGAGACAAATGTAAGGGATGCTTGGAGTAGAGTTCCCCATCTCAAGCAACTTTTGAGGCCAGCCAGGTCATCAGATGAATGGAACAGACCAAGGAGGGTGTTAGCAAGGTCTCCGGTGACCTAAGGGTGGGACTCTAGCGAGCTGGTGAGTATATTAGAAGGCATAACAACCACTGGCACAAGCTGTTGCCATGTGGAAATACAGGTGTATTATTTCTTAGCTTGATTTTTATCAAAAGAAAGTAGAAAAACGGATTTTTAAATGGAAACTCCCTCTCAATTTTGAACCTTTGACAACTAATTTCTAAGTAAAGAAAACTTATCTGTTTGGCCTATGGATATCAATTTCTATGTTAAGTAATAATTTAATGGCCTTTTTTTTGGGATTTCAATTATACACCCAGTACTCCATACGCATTATTCCATTTAAATCTCCAAACTCTATCTGGTTGGGAAAACGAGGTAAAACTGTGGAACTTGCCTAAGGTTCCATGGGTTCAACCATGGTCTTCCTACCACTACCATACCTCCCTGTAACACAGGCAATGCCATTCCAGAAGGAGTGTGTGGAATGCCTTTTCTTTTGTTCTATTACTGTCATTAATCACATGCTCAATATAGAGTATAAATAAACACAGCCCCAGTAGTAAGTAGGCTCTTATCAGTCATTATTAGAATTTAGGTACAGTTAATGAAGTAGCCATTAAGTGACTGTTTAAATAAATATTTCCAGGGTGGCTTTGAAAATGGAGTTTTGTGTCTCACTCCATAACTTGGTAACTTCCACCGGGTTCGCATCTTGCTTCTGGCCCTAGTGAAATTTTGTGTATGTACAGGCATACCATCCAATATGTAAATCTAATTCGTGTCTGGACTCAGAATGATGTTAGCTTTCCAATCTTCCCATCACCTCGTCTCCACTCGTCAGTATTTCTTCTAGATGACTTTTCTCTAATGTTACCCCTGCTCTGTATCTTCCCACACCTGTTCTCCTACCAACTCCTACATCACGGCCATGGAGCCACAGAAGGGGGCAGGATGGTAGGGAAGCTTCTAAAATATCACACAAGAATGGTCTCCAAGTTGGCATCGGTTGTGTCTTGCCAACAGTAAGGAGGCTGCCAAAGCAGAGGCTCCAGAAATAAAGAACAATGAAAGTGTAAACCTGAGGCTTTCTTCCTCCAGATTAGGTTTTTAGAAAATCAAAAAGTACAATTTGAAAGAGCCAAGGTAAAATAAGTATTTTGTATCTCTCCCCTGTGTTTAGCTAGTAGCTATCGGTGTCTGCTTTCAAAAAGTCATGTGTGCCTCCAGGTTGCCAAACGCTGTCAGGATGTCTGGAGTACTTCTATTATTTGCTTTTTCAAGATGCAGCATCAGGAACCATAAAATATTGTTTACATAATCTTTGGTGAAAAAGCCATGCCCAGTGAAACTCTACTATCAGTTCTTTGACGTAGACTCTTTTGCATGGTATTTCCTCTTAACAAATGTTAGGAATTTAACATTATCAAAGTGTTTAAAAATTGTGGAACACCTTATGAATAATATTCACGTCATCCATGTGCCATATTTCCCAGAAAATAAGTCATGGGAATCATGATGCAATTGTTAAAATGTGTAATTTATTAAATGTTTAATTTTCCATTAGAGTTTTACTCATTTTTAAAAAAGAATTTTATGCATATTTTATACATTTTCTATATATATGTTTTATATGTATACTGTACATGTTTACATATATATGTATATATTACATATGTATATCTAATGTGTACATGTATAACTATTTATAGGCCACAGTATCTACAATATATGAAGGACTCTTTTTTTTAAGTTTAGTTATTTATTTTGAGAGGGGAGAGAGAGAGAGCTGGAGTGAACAGGGGAGGGGCAGAGAGAGAGGGAGAGAGAGAGAATCCCAAACAGACTCCACACTGACAGTGCAGAGCAGAAGTCGAGAGTCAGATGCTTCACCGACTGAGCCTTCCAGGTGCCCTGAGAACTCTTAAAGTTCAGTAACGATTTAAAAATGGGCAAAGGACTTGAACAGACATTTCTCCAAAGAATATATACAAGCAGCCAACAAGCACATGAAAAGATGCTCAATATCCCTAGTCATTAGAGAAATGCAAATCAAAACCACAATGAAATACCATTTTACACCAACAAAGATGGCTATTAAAAAAAAAAGAAAGAAAAGAAGTATTGGCAAGGTTGTACTTTGCTGGTGGTTCAGTTGCTGTGGAAAACGGTTTAGCAGCTCTTCAAAATATTAAACACAGAACTGCCATACAACCCAGCAATTCCACTCCGAGGTGTACACCCAAAAGAACTGAAAACAGGTTCTCAAACAAATAGATGTACAAGCATACCCACAGCAGCACTATTCACAATAGTCAAAGGGGAAAACAACGCAAGTGTCCATCAGTGAATGAATGCAAGAACAGATTGTGGTAGATATATACCACGGAATAGTACTCGGTTATAAAAAGGAGTGAAGTACTAACACATGCTACAGCATGAATGAACCACAAAACCATGTTAAATGACAGAAGCCAGACACAAAAAGCTGTTGTATGATTCTATTTATGTGAAATATCCATGATGGATAAGTCCACAGAGGTAGAATGCAGACGGGTGGTTGCCAGAGGTTGGAGGAAGAGAGAAATGAGGAGTCACTGCTTAACAATAGAGAGTCTTATTTTGGAGTGATGGAAAAGTTTGGGTACTAGATGGAGGTAGTTGGATGCACATTGTGAATGTACTAAAATGCCACTAAATTACTCACTATAAAAGATTTGATTTTGTTATGTGAATTTCCTCTCCTTTAAATTCATTTATAATGGTTTTCAGTATAAGTAATCTATAAAAGTTATGGTACCATTTCTAGAATCAGTAGACTCAGGCATTTCATAGAAGAGTATATTCCAGGAAACTAGGCTCTTGGGTGTTTTATAAATATTTATTTTGATCCATCCTCATTGCTAATGAAAGGAATATTTTCATTCTCAATTAAAGAAAATTAAAATTTGTTGAGAGGGAGTCCCATGGAGGTCTCTGTACTGACAGTATGTAGCCTGCTTGGGATTCTCTCTCACCCTGTCTCTCCGCCCCTCCACCACTTGCATGCTCTCTCTCTCTCTCTCAAAATAAATAAACTTTTTAAAAAAAAATAGTCCAGACAAAATCTCATATTGAATGTTTACAACAGCATTATATATAACAGCCAAAAGTGGAAACAACTCAAATGGCCATCAACTGACAAATAGTTAAACAAAATGTAGTATATACATATAATAGAATATCGCTCAGTCCTATAAAGAAATAAAATATTGGAAAAAAAAGAAATGAAATATTGATACATACTACAACATTGATGAACCGTGAAAATACTATGCTAAGGAAGCCAGATGCAAAAGGCCACATACTGAGTGATTCTATTCATAGGAAATGTTCACAAAATGCAAATATCTAAATAGAAAGCAGATTAGTGGTCATCGAGGTTTGAGAAAGGGGCACTGGGGAGCAACTGCTAATGGGCACAGGGTTTCTTTTGGGGGTGATGAAAAAGTTCTGGAAGTAGACAGTGATGAGAGTTATACAACATCGTGAACTCACTAAAAACTACTGAATCATACACTTTAAAAGCTAAACTATAAGATAGCTGGAATTGCCAATCGTTTAATCTTTAGATGTCTTGCTATCATAGCCATCTGGCAGCTGTGAATGGATTCAGACAGCAGTCAAGGCAGATTCTGAGGAGGTTAGAAGATTATGCCTGGAATCCCACCACTTCTTTGCAGTCTTGCTCTAGAAAGGCTGCGTGGTCTGGATTCAGACCCAGAAGTGTGGCTTTAATTAACTTGACTGTTCTAAGCCCTCATCTCATCATTTGTAAAAACAGAGGCAAAAAAATAATAATAATAACTTACTGTGTCTTGTAAAAATTGGACAATAATATATTCAGAGAGCTTTGCCCTTAGTAGGCAGTCAGTAAATGTTCCATTATCTTAGGGGACTTGCTCCTCATTTCTGAAGTATAAAATAATCTGGCCTGAAACAACAGAAATATTTTCTATTTCATTCAATCTATTGTTATTTCTGAAACTGATTGCCTGTAATGAAGTCTCTAGATGAGTTCCAGGTGGAGTTTTTTAAAAAAGTAATCACCTAATAAAGCGCTAACCACTGGAATGAATGGCTGCCGCACTTTCGTTCAAGCACTCAGTTAAATGTAGCCCTGAAATTAATTTATACTGGATTGTTTTCATAAGCATCAACTGTCCTAAATGATACATTTATGTAGAACAAGTGCCCAAGAAAACATTAGATTTAAACTGGTGCTTAAGAAATCAAACCAAATGTTAAGATATTCATTGAATCACCTTTTTTGCTACACGTTGTGCCTAGTATTGAGAGGAAGAAGTGTCAAAAAAAAGGTGTAAGAGCCACAGGCTTTGACTTCCAGACTTTAGCCGATCAGTGTTTATGGAGGACACTAGTGATCACGGGCCAGATCTATGAGATGAGGAGAATCCGTCTTTCTCCATTATAAGGGGCTCACTATTAATACTCTGGTGGCTCTAGGAAGAGAAAAAATAATTTATTAAAGTAAAAGTGAAATATCAGTCTTTACTTCCTCTGATAATAGCCAACAAAAAAAATGATTGACTTTTAGCAAAAAAGAGTCAGAATTAGAACACAGTACTGATGCCTTGTGGGCTATAGGACTGTTTCTAGGCGCAGAAAGAAATTATTTTTGGTAATTTCTTACAAAATGAAATTGTGGATATTAATTCTCTGTGTTTGAAGAATAAAATAGCTAAACAATGAATTACAACAAAGTAAATAAAATTTTATTGTAAAGTAGGAAATAGTCTGGAGAGCTTTATAAATTATCCTCTACTCTATGATTTTATTATTTCAATATCACCAAAAATAGGCATATCTTTACAATACATCAGATAAATTGTGAATTGGCAGCATTGAGCAAGTTTCAGGCAGGGGCAAGTCTGATTATAAGGCATAATGTATAGAAAAAAAGTGTTTATAACTCCATTTCACATTTTCTGCGTTTTTTTTTTGGCATACAGATTTCAAATTTTAATATTCTAATGGCTGAAGTTACTTCCTTTTACAGAAGCCTTTGAAAAATTGCAATGTTTTAATTGGTTCACATTAAAAACTCTTAGAAGCTTGAAGAAAAAAGTCTTTCCAGATGAGCAAGAGGTTGGATAAATGTAATGACATATGGTTTGTTTTTTATAGCTACAATATGCGAAAAATAGAAGCATAACACATGTATTCAATGATATATATGTATTTATACATATAAATATATATTCTGCTTATAAATTATGAGATAAGATTATTTTGTACAAATGCAATTTTGTTTTCTTTCTCTTTCTTGTTCCCTTTATGAATAAAAATAACAACTGAAACTTAGAACAATTTTTAACATCTCATTATACCAGGGATCTAGCAAAAGATAAAATCAATGTATGCAAAGCCATGATGCCACACAGTCCCCTGCTCACGCTTGTGAGCCTCAGGCTTGTGAGACCCCTACAGGGTCTCAGAGCCTCGGGGCAGGAAGATGTCTGATGATCTTATTACTGAATATTTCCTGACCCAGCAGGCTTCCTCTGAATCATTCCAGATGGATGGGTCACAAACTGTTCCTTAAATGTTTCTCAGTAAGGGTACTTCTCACATCCTCTGGCAAACTCAGAACATCCCCTGGTAGTTCTTCCTTTATTGTCCCTGGATGCCTGAGCCCATCAGGTCACTCATAAACAGGTTTTTATACTTATAGCTCATAAACATTAGATTTTTACATTCTGTGTACTCAATTTTTAAATTTTCAAAGGCTATTGTTAAATGAATATACTTTCGTCATCAAAGCGTAAAAAAATCTCAAACTTTTCTCTCACATACTATTTATTTATTTATTTATTTATTTAGGAAGGCTCACACCTTTTCAGAAGGCTGTGGAAATGAGTGTTCTAATCTAGGAAGAACATGGCATATGGAGAGGATTATCTCTGAGAAACAAAAATGAACTTCAAACTCACAAGGCAATTTTACCTGTCACGCCCAAGTCACGTCTCCCGCCTCCGGAAGCACAGGCATACCCTCTGGAAGAATGTAGTGATGCAATCATGATTCCCTTACCCCTAAATGATGGCTCCCTCGCCCTGCTTTCACGGCAGTTGTTTCTCTATTGCCCAGGTGCTGTCCTGTGCTACCAATTCACCTCTAGACTTTGTTGCTCACCATGTGTCTCCAAACTACATTTATTTTACCTAGCTCATACTTAGTAACTAAAGGATCAATCTCGTTATATTTATTTACTTACTTACTTATTTATTTATTTGATGTTTTTATTTATTTTTGAGAGAGAGAGAGAGAGACAGTGTGAGCGGGGGAGGAGCAGAGAGAGAGAGGGAGACACAGAATCCAAAGCAGCCGCCAGTCTCTGAGCTGTCGGCACAGAGCCCACAAGGGGCTCCAGCCCACGGACTGTGAGATCATGACCTGAGCCTAAGTCAGAGGCTTAACCGAGTCACCCAGGCACCCTTTAAACTCCTTTTTTAAAAGGTAAAATTGGTATAATTATATGTTTCAAGCATACAACAGGGTAGTTTAATATTTATATATACCACACAGTGACCACAAGTCTGGTTACCATCCATTACCATAAAATTGAGCCCCGATACTCCTCCACTTACCTCCAACTCCCTCCACCTCTGTAAAACCACCAAATATATTCTCTGTATCTATGGGTTTGTTTTTGTTTTCTTTGTTCATTTGTTTTGTTTTTAAGATTTCACATATAAGTGGATTTCACATACAAGATTTTCTTCTTTTTTTATAGTTGAGTAGTATTTCATTGTGTATGTGTGTGTGTGTGTGTGTGTGTGTGTGTGTATTCCATCGTGTGTGTGGAACCCATTCACTTACAATGGACACTTAGTTGTTTCCATATCTTGGCTATTGCAAATAATAATCAACATAGGGGTGCATATATGTTTTCAAATTAGTGTTTGCATATTCTTTGGATAAATACTCATAAGTGGAATAGCTGTACTATATGGTGTTTCTATTTTTACTTTCTTGAGGAATCTCCATACTATTGTCCATAATGGCTGCACCAATTCACATTCTCACCAAAGTGGGTACTTTTCTCCACATTCTCTCCAACACTTATTGTTTCTTGTCTTTTTTATACTAGCCAGTCTAATAGATGTAAAGTGATATCTTATTATAGTTTTGATTTGCATTTTCATGATGATTAGTGATGTTAAACATCTTTTCATGTACCTGTTTTCCATCTATGTCTTTGGAAAAATGTTCAGACCTTCTGCCCATTTTTTAGAGTTGTTCTTTTGTTGTTGAGTTGTGTGAGTTGCTTACATATTTTAAATATTAGCCCCTTATCAGATACATGATTTGCAAATATCTTCTCCTATTTGGTAGTTGCTTTTTTGTTTTGGTGATGGTTTCTTTCAATGTGCAGAGGTTTTATAGTTCCATATAGTCCCATGCAGCCCTATTTGTTTATTTCTGCTTTTGTTTCCTTGGCCTTTAGAGTCAGATGCAAAAAAAACAAAAACAAAAAACAAAAAAACCCACATTGTTAAGACCAACATAAAGGAGCTTACCACCTGTATTTTTTCTAGGATATTCATGGTTTCAGGTCTTATATTCAAATCTTTAGTTCATTTTGAATTAATTTTTGTGTATGGTGTAAAACAGTGGTCCAGTTTTATTCTTTGCATGTGGCTGTCCAGTTTTCCAATACCCTTTTTTGAAGAGACTGTCTTTTCGTCACTATATATTCTTGCCTCCTTTGTCATAGATTAATTGACCATATACAAGTGATTGTATTTCTGGACTCTCTATTCTTTTTCACTGAGCTCTGTGTCTGTTTTTATGCCAATACTGTACTGTTTGATAGTTTTGTAGTTTAGTTTGAAATTAGGGAGTGTGATATCACCAGCTTTGTTCTTTCTCAAGATTTCTTTTGATATTCAGAATCTTTTATAGTTCCATACAAATTTCAAAACTATTTGATCTAAGTCTGTGAAAAATGCCACTGGAATGCTACAGGAATCTTAATAAGATTTCATTGAATCTGTAGATTACTTTGGATAGTATGAACATTTTAATAATATTAATTCTATCAGTCCATTAGCACAGATTATCTTTCCATTTATTTGTGTCTTAATTTTTTTTTACTACTTTACATCTCTTTCATTTCTGGTTTTATTTGAACTCTCTTTTTTTTCTTGATGAATCTACTTAAAGGTTTGTCAATTCTGTTTATCTTTTCAAAGACCAGCTCTTACCTATATTCAGCTTTTCTATTGTCTTTTTAGTCTCTATTTCATTTATTTCTTCTCTGATCTTTATTATTTCCTTCCTTCTACTAAATTTGTGCTTTGTTTATTCTTTTTTTTTTTTCCTAGTTCCTTGCAGTAGTAGAGCTGCATTGTTTATTTGAAAATTTTCTTATTTCTTCAGGTAGGCTTACATTTAAATTTCCCTCTTAAAACTTCTTTTCCTGCATTCCATAGATTTTGAACTGTTGTATTTCCGTTTTTATTTGTCTTCAGGTATTTCTTCATTTTCCTTTGGTTTCTTTGTTGAACCATTCAGTACCATGTTGTTTAATCTCCATATATTTGTGATCTTTCCTGTTTTGTTTCTGTAATTGATTTTTAGTTTTATATCATTGTGGTCTGACAGATATTTGATATAATTTCAATTAAGTTTATTGAGACTTGTTTTCTGGCCTAAAATGTTATCTATCCTGGGGAATGTTCCATGTGCACTAGAGAAGAATATATATTCTGCAAGTTTTGGATGGAATGTTCTGTATATATCTACTAAGTCCATCTGGTCTAATGTGTCTTTTAAGGCCAATGTTTCCTTATTGCTTTTCTGTCTGGGTGATCTATCTATTGTTATAAGTGGGGTATTAAAGTCCCATACTATTATTGCATTGCTGTCCATTTCTTCTTTCATGTCTGTTAATATTTTATTTATAGATTTAGATGCTCCTATACTGGGTGCATAAATGTTTACAAATGTTATACTCTTTTGTAGGATTGACTCCTTCATCATTATGCAATGCCCTTCTTTGTCTTTTATGATAGTCTTTATTTAAAAATTTTTTTTTTCTTTGAGAGAGAGACAGAGGACAGAGTGCAAGTGGGGAGGAACAGAGAGAAGGAGACACAGAATCCGAAGTGGGATCCAGGCTCTGAGCTGTCAGCACAGAGCCTGACGCAGAGCTTGAACTCATGAACCACGAGATCGTGACCTAAGTTGAAGTCGGGTGCTTAACCAACTGAGCCACCCTGATAGTCTTTATTTTAAAATCAATTTTGTCTAATATAAATATAGCTACACCAGTTTTCTTTTTGCTTCCATTTGTATGGACTATCTTTCTTCATCCCTTCACTTTTAGTTTGTGTGTGTTGTTAGATCTGAAGTGAGTGTTCTGTAGGCAACATATAGATGTTTATTTGTGTTTGTTTTTTTGTCCATTCAGCCACTCTAAGTCTTTTAATTGGAAAATTTAGTTCATTTACATTTAAAGTAATTATTGACTGGTATGTACTTAGTATCACTTTATTGATTGTTTTCTGGCTGTTTTTGTAGATCTTCTGTTTCTTTCTTCTTCTCTTGTTTTCTTTCCTTGTGGTTTGATTTTCTTTAGTGTTATGTTTGGATTCCTTTCTCATTGTCATTTGTGTATCCACTGTAAAGGTTTGCTTTGTATGTATGTATGCATGTATAGATTTTTATTTTGTCTCTTAACTAAGTATTATAATTTTACTACCTTCTGTAGCTTTATAAGTAGTGTAACTAATTTTATTATATATTTGTATTTGCCAGTGAGATTTTTAACTTCATATGCTTTGTTGTTACTAGTTTGTGCTTTTTCTTTTCAGCTTAATGGAGTCCTCCTAACATTTCTTGTAAGGTCATTTTAGTGATGATAAACTCTTTTATTTTTTGCTTACCTGGAAAACTCTTTATTTCTCCTTCAATTATGAGTGATAATCTTGTCAGGTAGAGTATTCTTGGTTGGAAGTTTATTCCTTTCAGCACTTCGAATATATCACTCCCTCTGACCTACAAAGTTTCTGCTGAAAAATCAGCTAATCATCTTATGGGGAAGTTCCCTTGTATATAACAAGTTGTTTTGTTTTGTTTTGTTTTTTTACCGTTTTTGATATTCTCTCTTTGTCTTTAACTTTTGACATTTTAATTATAATGTGTGTTGGTGTGGATCTCTTTGGGTTCATCTTATTTAGAACTCTCCACGACTTCTGGACCTGGATGTCTGTTTCCTTCCCCAGTTTAGGGAAGTGTTAAGCCATTATTTCTTCAAATAAGTTTTCTATCCCTTTTTCTCATCTTCTTCTGGGACCCCAATAATGTGGATATTATTTCACTTGATGTTGTCCTACAGGTTAAATGGTCAAGCTCTTTAGCTTTCAAAGTAACTGATTAATTGGTGCTAATGTCCTACCCTCACATTTATTTTATTATAGCTTTAATTTACCTTATTTTTTTTGGAAAATTTCAAACTTATACAGTACAAACAAAATCACATAATAAACCCTATTTACTCATCAGCCAGTTTCAACAATTATCAATAGTCAGCCATATTTGTATCATTTATACCTCCACCAACATGTCTTTTTAAATTTTATATATTTTTTCTTTTAGTTAAATTTTATATAAATTGAAATCACAAATCTTACCTGTACCATTTTGACAATTGGACAAACCTGGATACCACACACCCCTTTAACAAGATAGAATATTTCTATCTCCCGAGAAAGTTTCTTCCTAGACTATCTCCTCCCTTCCTCTTCCAAGGACAACCACAGTTCTGAATTTTTTTAACCTTAGCTTTGCCTGTTCTTGAACTTCTAAAAATGGATTCATACAGTATCCAGTGTTTCTGCGTATATAGCTTCTTTCACTCAGCATAATATCTGTGAAATTCATCCATATTGCTTCCAGTATCAGTTATTCATTCTTTTGTTGTTGTTGTTGTTATTGTTTAGAAGTATTTCATTGTATCAATTCCACGCTACAATTTGTCTAGTATTTTGCTTAGGTACAGACAATTCAGTTGTTTCCAGTTTTTAGTTATTATAAATAAAGCTGCTGTGAATGTTTTCATACATGTCTTTTTGTAGATAAATGTTTTCATTTCTTTTGGGTGAAATTACTAGGTAAAGGGTAGTTGTTTATTTAGTTTTAAGTTTAATCTTTTCCCAAAGTGGTTGCACTGTCACTTCTTTTTAAATTGAATCTTTTTTTGTTATTTTGAATAGGATCATTAAATCAAGTGAACAAAAAAACCCCACAGTATAACAAGTATATATTGAGAAGTATTCTTGGCATTGTATTTCAGTCTACCTGATTGTTCCATGCTGCCTCCTACGGGTAAGGGCTTCCATTAGTTTCTTGTGCATTCTTCCAGTTATTTTAATTTTTTTTAATTTTTTTTAACATTTATTCATTTTTGAGACAGAGAGAGACAGAGCATGAATAGGGGAAGGTCAGAGAGAGAGGGAGACACAGAATCCGAAATAGGCTCCAGGCTCCGAGCTGTCAGCACATAGCCCGACTTAGGGCTCGAACTCATAGACCACAAGATCACAACCTGAGCCAAAGTCGGATGCCCAACCGACTGAGCCACCCAGGCGCCCCCTTCCAGTTATTTTAAATGCAGTGATGAGTAAATAAACATATATTTGTCCCATTCCCTCTCCTAACACAAAAGCGGCCTGCTATGTATCCATAATGTACCTCCCTATTTCCACCTAACAACATATCTTAGAGTCTATATTGGTGAATAAAGAGCTTCTTCCTTGTTTTTTTTTCTAAATTCTGCTCTATTGATGGCTCCTTGGATTGTCTCTGACTTGTTACTGTTATACACAATGCCGCAATGAAGAATCTTGTACCCACATCATTATGTGTGTGTGTGTGTGTGTGTGTGTGTGTGTAGGAATAAAATTGGGACAAATTTTCAGAATGGTGCATGAGCCTCACTAGGCCAAGGGTTATAGGTATTTGTATTTTGTAATATTGTCAAATTTTGCCTACAAACATTTTGTAACATGATGTGCTCCCATCAGCAATGCAAGAGAATTCCCTTTGCCCATAGTCTTGCTACCAGGGTAATACCATGAACCTAGATCCTTTCCATTCCCAAACATTGCAACCCAACCATTCTGAACAGCTGAGGAAAATCAACATGCAAAATTCCCATACTCCATGATTTTGTCAGGTGAGGTCCTAAGAAGAATTCGATACATAATTTGTGAGGCCAAGTGCAAAATAAAAATGCAGAACCTTTGGGGTGCCTGAGTGGCTCAGTTGGTTGAGCCTCCGACTTCAGCTCAGGTCATGATCTTGCGGTCTGTGAGCTCGAGCCCGCCTCGGGCTCTGTGCTGACAGCTCGGAGCCTGGAGCCTGTTTCAGATTCTGTGTCTCCCTCTCTCTCTGCCCCTCCCTTGCTCATGCTCTGTCTCTCTGTCAAAAATAAAATAAACATTAAAAAAATGTTTTTTAAAGTGCAGAGCCCTTGATCAAAAGTCATTAAGAACTTCAAGATGTTGAGAGCAGAGTATTAAACCAAGCATGGGGCTCTCTAAACATATGGCTTCATGCAACAGCATAGGTTTTAGGCCCATAAAAGTTATCCCTGGTCTTAATCATCATAAAGAAAGCAAGAAATCTTTGAATAAATACCTTACTTTACTTTAAAACTTGATGCACATTTTTGTACTCTACTCCATACAATAATTATGTTTTATATTACATATACCAAGTCAAGTTGACCTTTCAGGAAAGTATATCATAGCTATTATGTGGCAATGCCCCCTGGCAGCCACCAGGCACCTCCCATATAGTCTGATGGGAGAACTCTAGATGGCATACCCCAGAATTTCCCTGCTCCTAGATAAGCTATTTAGCACTAGTCATATAAATACAAGGACACCGCTTTCTCTGCCTTACATGTGAATAACTGAATAACTGCAACAATGGGAATTGAAGGCCAAGTAGAGGCTGGCGTTGGGACAGTCATTGGAAGAAGATCCACAAGTCCACATTGCACTTGATGTTTGTCTTATTTTCTGATAATACAATGTCCATTAGGGAGCCTGCTCTGCCCCTGCTAGGTAGGAGAGCAGAGCCCTATACAATGAGGCTCATAACACTTCTGCATTTTCAGAATGCTTATTATTATGGTGTTGGGGACTGCCCAGAATCAGTGTTGGAGGGCTGGAGATGAAGCTAGAGGAAATTTCCTGAAAGAACTTGGCATAGGCGCTTCTGAAATAACAGAAAGCAAATGCGGTGGAGGGAAACAAGTTATGTAGTAAGATATTGAGAGATATTGGAAAAGAACAAAGCCAGGGACTGCGTTAAGGATTTTATATACATCATCCACAGAGCCCCCTTCTTAGGACTGCTCCACAAACAGGTAACACCTGAAAAGGAGGCCAACACAGAGGGATGAAGAGACATCTGTTCAAATAGGCAAAGACAAAAAATAGAACTGAATGTATAGTCAATGTACTCATGAGGACTGAGGTAAGAGAGGAGTAAACTGATCCACACTTTCAAGCCATTACTGTATTTATAAGTGTTAATCCACGTGTCCTGAGGAAGGCCACCTTTCTCTGCTCTTTCACCCCCTCTGCTGGTGGTGCTAAGAAGTAGTCCTCAGGTGAAAATACCAGCACACACCGAGAGGAAGGTGAAGAAAGTGAGATGGGTATTTTATACAACCAAGCTTCCCAAACTTTAATATGCATATTAATTGCCTGGGAATCTTGACAAAATGCAAATTCTTACTGGGTAAGTCTGGACTTGGGCCTGAGAGTCTGCATTTCTAGCCAGCTCGCTCCTAGGTGATGCTGGTTTTTGGACCACACTTTAATGAGCAAGGCTTTATACCATCGGTAATCACCAGTACAAACCCCTTTCCTGAGGTCTCCCAATTTCACATAGAACTGATCTCTGTGGCCTTTAACTGGCTTTACATCAAATAGTGGGTCCAAATCGTGATCAAACAGTTTAAGTTCCCTGGGAATGTTTCTCCAGCTGCTTCCACGATTTACTTCTGTAAAAGTCATTAGCTTTGGCATGCACTTGATGGTGTTCAAATATTGGAATCTAGCTAGGAAATGGTGCAATGATTTTGTCATATGGAATCACATTTTTATTTCACAACAGTCATTTAACCAACCCTCTCATTTTACAAATGAGGAAGCTGAGGCACAAAGAAAGGATGTGACTTGACCACAGTCACACAGCTTGTTGATAGCAGCCAGACTAAAATCTAATTACACTGACACTGTTCTCATGCCACCTGTCCAGGTCACTTCACATAACTCTCTTTCTCTAAAGTGACCAGACTCGTGTCTGCTAAATCCTGTATATCTTTAAAGTCCTAAGTGGTGGGTCACAAAGCTCAGGAAATGTGACAATATGCATCTCGTCTCAACAGTTTTCTTCACATTTTCTCTTTTGTGAATTAGTGTCTGGGTCTCTCATCAACAGTGAGTCTTTATATATCCATTAGAAGAAAAAAGAAATACTAGTTCCTGTCTTATTATCATTACCTATCTTGGATGTTTAATCCTCATTTTGCTGTATCCTTTCTGCCTGAATCCAATTTTCCACAACAGGACACATTAGGTCTTAATCGATATTTTTAAAAAATTCCTCTAGAAAATAGTACAAATAAATTTCGTAGGGTGGGGACGAGAAAATTCTGATTAAGTATGTGTTGAGCAAATGATTTATTACTTGGGTAGATGATAGAATGAACTGATTATTGCATTCAGATGAATGCATCATAATGAAACAACAAACGGGAGGACTTGTAAGACCCCCAAATGAGGCCCTGCTCAAAGTGAGGTTAGCCATAGTCTATGTAATTTCACGGGTTTTTTGTCTTCGGCATCAAAATTCACTTTAGAGTACTTAAGTGATTTTCATGCCTGACTGAGGGTGAAGGGTGAATTTCCAAACTGCCCTTTCCATTCCCAACAACAAAAAAAAAAGCAAGAGAGTAAATAAAAAGTTTCCTGGTCTCCGAGGTCCCACCCAATATAAGCTTAGAATGCAGATGAGCAAAGTGAGTAGGCGGGTGAAATCGTTTGTAACAAAAACTCATTATTTACAGATGAGAAATTTATACTGTCAGCGTAATATCTGTGAGTCTAAACAACGCTGAGAGTATATAAATACAGTGCACTGTGCTGCAGAAGTACAGGGCTCAGGACACACACATCCAAAGTTCTGAAAAGAGGGCTCGCTCTCTCTCCACCTGCTCTGTTCCAGTCAAGTGTCAGAAGGTAAGACGAATCGGGAGTGATTGCAAGATTGTAAATCTTGTTTGGGGTACAGTTAAGTATTTTTATGGGGCAAAGTATTATGAATTAAGTGCTGTTCTTTCATCTTATACTTTATTAATCATAATACAGGGGGCGGAATCGAGATGAAAAAGTGATATAAAACGCATTTACATATATTTATTTCAACATAATCAAGCTGAAAAGCGCATTGGATGAATAATTCAATTTAAAGATATAAAATAGAAAGAAAAAAAAAGATTCAAATCAATGCCCTTGTAAGATTTAACAGTTATGAGGACTGCATTTTAAAAGTAAATGGTTAACATTTTGAAAAATAAATATTTTGCTAGGGTTTGATAAATGTATATACTACTTTGAACAGAAGGCGCCTTTTAAATTCAGCAGAAATGTGTCCATTAGAGAAGCTATAGCAGCAATTGCTCCTTACCAATGAAAACTTATGGCTTTCCAAAAGAACAGAGTCAACATCATCCTTCAAATATTCAAATTTCTGATAAGTCTATCAAAAAATCAAAGTCCGTGAAATCAGTTCACTGTAAATGAGACATAGCATATTTGGTGCAGAAAAAAATATAGTCAGTTATTAAGAAGTCTTTGGATGGAACTGAATAAAACCACTGATGAATAATTACCTCCCAGGGATTGAAGACCAATAATAATAAATAATATATCTAAAATGTCCACATCCTGAAAGGAAATTTAGTAAGTCTCTTCAGAAAAAAGCAAGATGTTCTAAAGTACCCATTTAACTTCTTAAGGACAAAGAACAATTTTACAAAGATCCTCAAGGGAGAAAATGATCAAGGAGTGTGTTTTTGCCATGTGCACGAAGGACTTAGCAGAGGAAATGAGCCAACCGGTTTGAAAAGGACTTATTTGGCCTACAACACCAATATGTTTAGGGATATGATATAATGTCACCTTATCTACGTCTAAGGTTAATCTTTCTAAAAGGCTTCCTACACAGAGAATACTATCGTTACCATATTTTCCTTTAAATTTGAATGGCAATATGTGGTTCTTTAAAAAAACTGCAGATTCTCTCCCTAGACTGCCTAAAGGGGGGTAATTAAAATTCTTCTCTTATTGAGCAGGAGGTGGAGCTAAAATAACGTAAATATTTGCTTTCTCAGTAGTGGTATTCAAACAATTAATCTGATTCTTCAAATGTTCACAATTCCATAGGCTTCCACTAAATGAATAACTGACATCTTAAAAATCAGTTCCTTTTTCAGTAGAACTCATTTTGTTGACTGTAGAGGACTGAAGATACTCACTTCCCTACAGTTGCTTCTCTTTCAGTTCCCACAGTGGCAAAATCCCACCTGTTCTAAATCTGCCTCTGTAAAACATACTAGAAAATATCGTAAAATTTTTTGGATCTTTGCGTAGAAGGAATTATTTAGGACTAAACCGACTTTTTAAAAATATGTTTTAATGTTTATTTCTTTATCTTGAGAGAGAGAGAGCACGCATGAGCAGGAGAGGGGCAGAGAGAGGGAGAGAGAGAGAGAGAATTCCCAAGCAGGTTCCTCACTGTCAGCACAGAGCCTAAATGCAGGGCAGAAACTCATGAACCCTGAAATCATGACACGAGCTGAGATCAAGAGTCAGACACTTAACCACCTGAGCCACCCTGGCGTCCCTAGGACTACATTGACTTTTAACAGTGGGGCAATCCTAAAAAGAAATGCTTGCCACCATAATTTTTTTAAAAAATTCCCCAAAGCATGAATTTACAATTGAGAATTATAATCAGAAGACACACTTGCGTAGGTGACAAAGTTTCCTAAGTTTGCCAACTAGATGAACTGACCCAGAGCGAAATGCCAGATGAGGAACTTAATACTGATGAATGAAGAAGGATGAACCTGTAATTCCTAATGTGTTACTTTGTCTAATTGACTACTTAATCTAAAAAGACAGTATTTCAAAGAAAAAAAAAAGACCACTGCAGGTACTACAGTCTGCGTGTTTTAGTGCCAAAGACAGATAGTAAATATGGCTAGGATGTTCAAGAAAAGATTGATAGTTTAAAATGTTAATATTTATAAAATCCTTATTTCAAACCAAATGCCATTTGCCAAAAGTACTCATTCAAATCATTTACGGATAAGCATAATCAAACATGGATTGAAATCCCCACTTCTCAAAGTAAACACGGTCGGTCTTAAAGGTA
This sequence comes from Acinonyx jubatus, assembly GCF_027475565.1. Taxonomy (NCBI): domain Eukaryota; kingdom Metazoa; phylum Chordata; class Mammalia; order Carnivora; family Felidae; genus Acinonyx; species Acinonyx jubatus. The sequence goes on along the minus strand of NC_069381.1, from coordinate 148,936,448 downwards.
GCAGGGAGAAGTCCATGACCAATACTGGACTCAAAGGTTCCATTCAGTAAACAGAGAAGCGTGCCCTGTGGGGTCATGCTGCTCACATTCATATTGATCCCCATCCCGTCCACACTGCATTATCAGGTCCTTGGCATCCAATGGCTTCACAGGGCATCTGCTTGAGATACGAAGACAAGCAACCAGGTGTATCCCACAACCAAGCCTAGGGTGTCAGTAGCGGTGAATGACGTATCCTGGACTAAGTCCAATTATAAAACAACCTGGGGACTTCCAAGACTTCAGAAGCAAGCGTTAATTTTCTTTATGACAGTGATCTCTTAGTTTCTTGGTTGTGATTGTTCAAGTTGCCAGAAGCATTAGTTTTTGTTGCAAATTGCTTGTCTTTAAAATGATTTTTCCCTTTAATTTAGAACAGGTCAAAGCACCCTAAAATACCTCAAATCTGTTGGCCGCTTTATAATTACAAAGTCTAGACCAAGTTACACTATTTAAAATATAAATGAATAATACATCTGAACCGACAGCTGGTATGCCAAGTTGTAGCCTGAGGCTGCTTTAAGATGGTTGAAATGCAGTATAATGTAAATGCTTGGAAGTGAAGGACTATTAATTGAAAGCCAGACTGATAGTGAAGGGGGTGGCATTATGGATAAAGTGCCATTCAGGCTAACCATATGTAGCATATCATCTACAGTAGATATTTTAAATGTTTATCATGGACATTTTTAATTTCAAATCTGGAAATGAGCCTTCTGATCATTAACACAAGTGTCCTACACTAATGAAAGAGCTTAGTTGGTGGTACATTGCTTTTTTTTTTTAATTGGGTGGAACATATCTTTTGTATCCTTTTTTGTCACCCCCAAAATCTGGGGAAAAATATCATCTACTATCTGAAATGAAGCAGGAAATATAATCAGAGTAAAGTTGATGACTAGCTTATACTTTCTATTTGTAATATTTACTTAGTCAAAATTGAACTAATCTAATTGGACAGGTTTAAATGTGGTTGCCTGTCTCCCCCCACCCGCACACCCCCCTCCCTGACTCTGTGTTCCCACAGGCAGCAAAAATGAAAAGCATTTACTTTGTGGCCGGATTGTTTGTAATGCTGGTACAAGGCAGCTGGCAACGTTCCCTTCAAGACACAGAGGAGAAATCCAGGTATTAAATCTCTAGACTTTAACTAACATGATATTATGGTTAGAATACAGCCTGTTAAAACTATGGTTCGTGAATAGGTCTCAGTAAAATACTCTGCACATTTTCCAAATGTTCAAGGTATCATTGTGATACAGGCTTTTCTGCAGTGTAGATCAGAGTATGTGCTGTTTCATACCCAAAGGGGTGGGCAATGTTGAAAATTTATTACACAGTAAATTATAGCTCTTTCGAATCTTCAGTTGATCCTATCTGTACATTCATTACATACTGTAGAATAGATTATTTTAACGATTCATACCAACTTTGTGTCCTTTTTAAAAATAATGGCTAGTTGTTAGCTATAAAAGTCATATGTGTTCATGATAGAAACTATTTTAAAAACATGCAATTTTGTTTTCAGTGCTCAAACTTCATTGTTCAGAGAAAACTGTTAATAATTTTGAAATTTGGTATATTACTTTCCTGTATCTTATGTGTATGGTGTATAAACGTATTCCAGATACGATGTTTTTTTTTTTCTCTTAGCATTATGTTGCTAGTTTTTTCTTATACCATTAAAAATACCTATTATATGTAGGACCTTTAATGCTTGCATTCTATTCCATCTCATAAATGTACAATATTTATTTAGCTATTCCTCCTTTATTGAACACTTAAGAATTCTTCAAATTTTCCCACAAAGAATACTGCAAATAACATTTTCCCCCTAGATTTCTTACTATTTTCTGAGGATAGATTTCTAGTAGTAGAATTACTATGTCAAAGGGTTTTGAATGAGTCTAATTTTTTTATATTATCTTGCCAACTTGCTTTCCAGAAAAGTCACACACATACACATTCCCATCAGCAGTATAGAAATACTTCTCTCACACTATCCTCCCCAGTATTTAATCTTCACTAATTTGACAGGTAAAAATAGTATCTCATTTCTATTTCTGAATATTAATCACATTGAATATTTCCCCATATTTACCATGCCAATGAACTGTTGATTTCTAGCATGCGTACTATCCACTATACAGTTTCAAATTATCAAGTGCACTTTTTCTTGTCTTTCTTTTTTTTTAAATGTTTTTAATCTATTTTAGAGAGAGAGAGAGAGAGAGAGAGAGAGAATGAGAGGGGGAGGGGCAGAGAGAGCATCTCAAGCAGGTTCTACCCTGTCAGTACAGAGCCCTATGTGGGGTTCAAACCCATGAACCATGAGATCATGACCTGAGTTGAAATCAAGAGTTTGATGCTTCATCAACCGAGCCACCTATACACCTCTTTTGTCTTTCTTTGAATGTTTGTCTTTCTTCCAGCATTAGCTATCATATACCCAGGTAACTAAACTTTTTTATATGAATATATGCAAAACAAAATTAGGAACATAAATCTGCTGCCCAGCAAATGATGTGGAATTTTTTACTCTTTTAAAATATTCAAGTCATTGATCTCTTCTGTCATTAGCACAATCATGAGTAGATGAATTAAGTGAAAAAAGATTTACTTAATCCCATTTCAGAAAAAAAGAAGCCAGGTGAAAAAATCTATTACTAGAATTCAGAATCAGAGTGTATTCAATTCCAATACAACTATGGAATTCCCATGGCAAGCCAAGGTGTCTCCGAACTACCCACTGAAATACTCAAGGCACCTGCCTTCCAGCGTCATACGGTGCAGTATTTTGTAGAGAGGTACTATTGAAGTGATTCTACTCTTGGGGAGAGATTTAGTTGCACCCATCACTGTTCTTTACAGATCATTCCCAGCTCCTCAGACAGACCCGCTCAATGATCCGGATCAGATGATTGAGGACAAACGCCATTCTCAAGGCACATTCACCAGTGACTATAGCAAGTATCTGGATTCCAGGCGTGCGCAGGATTTCGTGCAGTGGTTGATGAACACCAAGAGGAACAAGTAAGAGTCTGAACCTAGTCCAAAATTTGCACACAAATATATTACATAAATATGTCTAAAATTTCTCCTGTTTTTTTTTTATCATGTTCATCAGTTAGTGCACATAGGCTCTTCCAATTTCGGTGATTTTCAAGGTTGGTGATACTGTCTTTTGTATTATTCCTTGAACGTCCCACCCTCTCACCCCTTCAGTCCCCTTATCTACCCTCTAATGGGACTTAGACTTTATATTCTCACCCGTGGTCTTAGCGATATTTACCCTCTTGGGCCATTTTCCTTTAAAATCAGAAGTTGACTTTTGTGAACCTGCAAGATTAGGAATCTAATTTCTGACCAAAAGATACAGAGAATTCACCATTCCCTTGTAGGGTTCAAACTCATGATTGTGATCACATTCAAAGTATCCTCTAGCCAAGTTAATCATGGTAAGGAATGGAAACAGATGCAGTCTTTTTCTTGTAGAACACAATCCAAGATACACATTTAAAATTACAGCCTAGCTGCACAGCATAAAGAGAGAAGAAGGCAAATAAGAACACAAGCCTATCGTAAGGCATACATTTTAATGTTGGATTTTCTTTGACAGTGTTGGGTTTTTTGCTACATCTAGGCTACTGGAGGAAATCATCTGCAAGGGTTTCACAGAGATGGTGGAATTTCACAATTTCTTTGGAGGATGGCCCACAAGGGGAAGGGAGTTATGCATACAAAGTAGCTAAAGGAATCTAAAAATCAGGAAAGGGCATAGATTTGTCTGGATAGAATAGAGGTGTGCCTGGGTGGCTCAGTCGCTTAAGCATCCAGCTCGGGTCATGATCTCATTGTTCATGAGATCCAGCCCCACACTGGGCTCTTTGCTGACAGCGCGGAGCCTGCTTGGGATTCTCTCTCTCCCTCTCCCTGTGCCCCTTCCTTGCTCATGCGCTCTCTCTCTTAAAAATAAAAAGAAATAAACATTTTAAAAAAAAAAGAAAAGAGAAGGGAGAGAGGAAGGGAGAGCAACAGAGTAGACACAAGCCAACAGGAGAAACAGGAGAGACAGAGCGATTGACCAAAAGTTCTTAAGTGAAAGTTACAGCTACAGAAATGATGGTCATGGCCAGAAGAGACACTGGGAAAAGTTCCTGCCAAGGACTAGAGATGAGGCCTTTGGTAAAATGTGGAAAATCAGAAATTTGAAAAAAAAAATGGAAACAGCTGTCCTCATTTCTAGAAAAAGAATGCCACAACTTGGTAAACTAATGTGAGACAATTATTTTCTTAGGCAGTTTCTGTTGTGTGTTTCAGATAAACCTTCTGGGGTAACACACATCAGGGAAACTGAGGGTGGCTCGTCACCCACCTACACAGAGCACTCTGCACATGCTTGAGGGTGAAATGGAGCCCTCTTCTTCGCTTTCCTCGTTGCTGGCCCATCACATGTTTCCTTTAGTCCATTATCCTGTGGTCCTTTTGCTGGATTTTGAGATGGCCCTTGGCTTTCCCTAGAAGCATTGCATTAACTCTGACCCCATGTGGACTAACAACAAACAGCCGCCTTACCTGCAAGTAGCACAGCACGGTGCAGAACCCACTTATATTGAGACTGAAGTGAATGCAGCTTTAATAATCAATGGCACAGACAAGCAGGGGAGCCGAAAATGAGTAAGCCGATAGAGTGGAGGGGCTTTAGCCCACTTTCATTGTTACTAGCCCTGTCCCATCATCCTTCACTCCAGGTAATTGATGTAGCTTCAGGATGATCCCCCGGCTACCCTCATCTCCCAAATCTCCCTCAGCCCCTTCTACATAGGATCCTGAACCCCAGGCTGCACTGTTTAAAGGTGAGAACCATATTGCTAAAGAGACAGATCTTCAACTTAACTTTCACATTTCGTTCAGGAATAACATTGCCAAACGTCATGATGAATTTGAGAGACATGCTGAAGGGACCTTTACCAGTGATGTAAGTTCTTATTTGGAAGGCCAAGCTGCCAAGGAATTCATTGCTTGGCTGGTGAAAGGCCGGGGAAGGCGAGAGTAAGTCTGTACATTCTTATTTAACATTTTTTTTTTGCATGATGCTGAAAACTTAGACTACAGTTATCTATATATGGATCTGGATTACAGAAGCAATTAGTATAGTCTCACAAAGTGAGGAAATAACTCGTATTGGTGGGAGACAGTCTACAAAAGTCTAGTCTGTTTTACTTTTGATAGCAAGGGTTAATAATATTTGTAATTAATTATTATTCTCTATTAGAGTGGCATTGTAATTAGGGCATTCATTTGTCAATCCAGAACACTCTTGATAACAAGTAGAATGCTTTTTTGATAACTGTACGAAGACAACCGGCTTAAACGAGAACTGTCTTGGGAAAACTAGGTTTAAGGAAAAAGGAGACACAATGCTGAAAACAGAAAGTCCGACTGTAAATATTTACACGTGGGATCACATATATGTGTGTGTGTGTCAGGATTCAGGTAAAAATGTGATGAAGACTAAAAGGAAGACAATTTAAGATGTGTAATGAAATGACCCTCAAAGCACAGATACGTGGGAACAGTCATAGATTTAACGATATGCCCATTTTTTTAATAGGGCTGTCATATAGACAATCACCAAATTGTCAAAGTTGAAAATGAAGCTAGAGCCTTTTGGGACTTTCTTGGAACTTACCACAACCAAACAGATTCCTGAACCATCTCATTTTCTCCTGATCATTTTGATTGACATTTGAAATATGAGAGGCAGGAAATTCATGTTCAACTCTTTTTTTTTTCTTAAGTGAGATTTAAAACAAGTTCACTGAGCCTTAAAGAGAGCTTAAGGCAAAAGGAAACTAGTATTGTTACTGACTTAAAACATGATCAAACCGATGAAACTAATTGGTAAAATAGTCACTTACACTTGAGGATATTTTGTAGTGTTTTAACGTACTGCAAAAATTCCTGCTAGAGCAAACCATTCAAAGAGGAAATGTTATATGGACTAAACTTTAATCGGCTAATCCTGTACTTTGCCAGGCTGTTCAGACAGTCACTAGTTTTACGAGACATCATACATTTTTCTGATTTATAGACGAATTAGTCTCAGTAATAACATCTGTGCTGCCAATACACTAAAATATTCAAAGCAGCCTGGAATATTGAGAAGGGCATGAAGCTACTCCTTAGGTCTGGTTTCAGTTCCCAACTCTGCTCTTTCCTACCTAAATCATTCCCTTGCCCACATGCAGGTTTCTGTGAGGCTTTTCATAGCAGGCCCCTCCCGGGGAAATAGAAACTTACTGTTTTCTCAGTGACCCTCACACATGCTACCAGAGATAAGCAGTCAATAAGCACTTACTTAAAACCTTTAACCACTCATTTGGTCCTTATTCCTTCAGTTTCCCAGAAGAAGTCACCATTGTTGAAGAATTACGCCGCAGACACGCCGACGGCTCTTTCTCTGATGAGATGAACACAGTTCTTGACAATCTTGCCACCAGGGACTTTATCAACTGGCTGCTTCAGACCAAAATTACTGAGAGGTGACACCATTTTAGTTAATTCTGAAAACCATCAAAACTTTCATAACTATTATCATACAGGCTACAGGTGGTTCCCGGTGTGGGGGAGAGGGTCTTTATTTAGTCTCTTGGTATATAATCAAAATTATGAATCCTTTAAGAAAACATTATTATATTCACTTTTCATCAGTAAGATTTATTCATTTACCCCTCTATTGCAAAAAGCATTTCCTGAGTGTCAATAAGGGATAAGGCATTAGGAACACAGATATGAATGAAACATGCAGATGTTAAGGCATTTGCATATTAATGTCACATTAAAAATTGCTATTTATGGTGACATTTTAGCACATAGGAAAACACCAGTATACATGGTATTATGTCCTTACTGTAATAAGCATAGTAGTAAAAGTTTAAACACCAAAACTTAACCACTTATTTTCATAGGTTATAATTGCTTTTTATAATTTTTCATAAACTTTATATTTCATCATAGGGGAACTTTAGGATAAGTCGTCTCTGCAAATGTTTAAAGAGTTGAAAAGACTAAGGGATTTATAAGATGAAAAGATTGATGAACAAATTTTATCAAAGTAAATCACTGAAATATTTCCTGGATAAGTTAACTACTAAGTGTCATCTAAGTGTCATAGCTATTGTTAAATCACTACCTTTTTTTTTTTTTTAATTTCTAGGAAGTAAGTATGTCACTGTTCAAGATCACTTCACATCACCTGCCAGCCACATGGAATATTTGAAATTTTAAGTTCTGTAAATTTAAGAGATGTATCCTGAAGCCATATTGCTTTGCATGCCAATAAATAACTTTTCTTTTAATATTGTGTGACCAAAGATTGTAAATGGAATAAACCATGGTCAAAGAGTTGTTAAAATACCAGCTTTAAAATGTGGAAGTGCAGAATTCTCTCCTTTTCTTATCTTGGATGAAGTACCCTAACCTGCTTACATTTAGCAATGAAATTACTTTTCTGTGATGTAATTTGTACATATAAATTATTTCAATCACAGCATATCTGCACTGTAATGATAAGATAAGGGAAGGACTAGTAGCCACAGTGGTGAAACTGGAAAGAGAAATTCCTTCTTGAAACATTTGTCATAAAAATGCTCTGCTTTCAATATATAAATGGTAGATAAATAAAATTTTCAAGCTTCTTTACCATTGTCTGCCTTCTCTCTTCTTCATGACCCCACTCCTTCCAAACACCCCTTCTTCCTAAGCTCATAGCCCATGAGCCAAATCTGGTGACCAGACATGGCTTCATGATTTGAATGGCTGCACCGTGCTTTGTGGGCAACCCTGAAAAAATATATAAACGTATTGATTTCTGGCTTATCTTTAAAAATTAAATCATCAGTTGGGGCGCCTGGGTGGTTCAGTTGGTTGAGCGTCTGGCTTTGGCTCAGGTCATGATCTCGCTTTCCATGAGTTCTGGCTCCGCATCGGGCTCCGCATCAGGCTCTGTGCTGACAGCTTAGAGCCTGGAGCCTACTTCGAATTCTGGGTCTCCCTGTCTCTCTGCTCCTCCCCTGCTCATGCTCTCTCTCGCTCCTTCAAAATAAATAAAAACATTTAAAATTTTTTTAAAAAAATAAATAAAAATTAAATCATCAAGCAATATTAACCTGCAAAACAAATCTCATCTGGAGCTAAGTATCAGCTGTCTCCTGAAGAGTCACATGCTCATAGTCAATTTTGTTTATTTAAAAAAAAAAAAAGCTATTGTTTTTCTGGTCTATATTTCATTTATTTCCACTCTGATCTTTTTTATTTCCTACCTTCTGCTAACTTTCGGCTTAATTGTTCTTGTTTTTCTAGATCTTGAGATGTAAAGTTAGGTTGTTTGAGATCTTTTGATTTTCTCAATATACACATTTATCACTTTAAACTTCCCCCTGCTTTTGCAACATCCTCTGTATTTTGGTGTGCTATGTTTCCATTTTCATTTGTTTCAATATTTTTTTTTAATTTCCTTTTGGATTTCTTCTTTGATATATTGGTTGTTCATGAATGTGTGCCTAGAAACTTCTCAGGTCTCCTTTGTTGATTTCTAGTTTCATACCACTGCGGTAAGAAAAGATAGTTGGTAGTTGGTATGATTTCTATCTTCTTAAATTTGGTGAGACCAGCTTTGTGGCCTATCATATGATCTATTCTGGAAAGTGTTCTATATGCACTTGAGAATAATGTGTATGCTGCTGCTGTTGGGTGGAATGTTCTAGAAATGTCTGTTAGGTTAATTTAGTCTAATGTATGGTTCAAGTTCAACATTTCCTAGTTGGTTATTGGTTTGGATAATCTGTCCATTGTTGGAACTTGGGTATTACAGTCCCCTACTACGACTATGATTATATTGTTATCCATTTCTGCCTTTAGATATGTTAGTATTTGCTTAATATATTTAGGTGCTCTTATGTAGGGTGTGTCTATATTTATGACTGTTATATCTTTTTGATGAATTGACCCCTTTATCAACATATAATGACCTTCTCTTTTCCGTTACTGCTTTGGCTTAAAGTCTATTTTGTCATATGTAAATATAGCCACCCCTACTTTCTTTTGGATTCCACTTGTATGGAATATCTTTTTCCATCCCGTCAGTTTGAGCCTATGTGTGTCCTTAAAGCTAAAGTGAATCTTTTATAGGCAACATATAGTTAGGTCATGGTTTTTAATCCATTCAACTACTCCAGGCCTTTTGATTGGTGAATTCAATCAATTCACATTTAGAGTAATTTTTTTTAATGTTCATTTAATTTTGAGAGAGAGAGAGAGAGAGAGAGAGCACGAGCAGGAGAGGGACAGAGAGAGAGGGAGACACAGAATCTGAAGCAGGCTCCAAGCTCTGAGCTGTCAGCACAGAGCCTGACATGGGACTCGAACTCACAAACTGTGAGATTATGACCTGAGCCAAAGTCAGACACTTCACCAACTGATCCACCCAGGCGCCCCTAGAGTAATTATTGATATGGAATGCCATCTTATTCATTGTTTTCTGGCTGTTTTATAGTCCAATTGTTTTCTTCCTCTGTTTCTGCTTCCCTTTGTTAATTGGTGATTTTACATGTTTTTTTTTTTCTGTTAAACAATGGCTTTATTAACATAAAAACATACATACCCACAAACTATAAAGTGCTAAGAAACTTAAATATTTAAGTCATAGCAAGCAGGTGGCAATTCAACATCCAAGGCCCCCAGAATGCTTGAAGGAGACCACAGCAGATTATACTTCCAGAGTTAAGAGGTCATTTTTAGAGGGGAAAGGGAGCCACATGTAATAGTTTTTCAAGCTTCCACTTCTCATCCAGGCTCATGGGAAGCATTCTCTTCAAGAGGAGGTATGCCATTTCATATTCCTCAAGCAGGTCAAAACTCTTGAAGACTAGAGGATATAAAGGAAAGAATTTTTCTATTTCTAGATCAGCATCACTCAAGGCAGGAATGGAACTTTTTGCTTTAACAGTCTTCCCAGTCATCTGTTTCACAGGGAACTTTGTCTATTTCTATTTGAGGGCTCCATTAGTCTTTACTGACTTTTCTGTAGTTATGTTAACAGTTCTCAAAGCCTTTCTGGAAGCATTAGATAAGGCTGGTGGAGCACCAAACATTTTGCTAACATGTGGCATTGAAACCTGAGATTTCCCATTGAAGGCTCTGGCTTGAAGTCCAGATTCTAGCTTTAGCCCATCCTTAGGTGCTACACAGGTACCTGCATCACCATTTTTCCTTAACAACAAAGATCATAGCAGCCATTCTGGATTAGGCAAGGCTCAGCCTCTTTTTCTGCTTTTGATTCCCCTTTTTTTATCTTTTGTGAATCTTCTCTAGATTTTTGCTTTGTGGTTGCTCTAAGCTTACATAAAAACATCTTATAGATAAAGCAGTACATTTTAACTTGACGGTGACCTCACTTAATTCACATTCAAAAGCTCCACCAAAAGCCCCACAAAAGCTCTAAATATATATATATATAGAGAGAGAGAGAGAGAGAGAGAGAGCGCGCACAAGGGAGAGGGGCAGAGGAGAGAGAGAATCTTAAGCAGGCTCCAAGCTGAGCCTGCTGCGGGTCCAAGCTGCAGCTGCTCCAAGCAGGCTTGGAGCCTGATGCGGGTCTTGATCCCACAATCCTCAGATGACGATATAAGAGCTGAAATCAAGAGTCAGACGCTCAACTGACCGAGTCACCCAGGTGCCCCCCTTTATATTTTAGATGTCACAATCTACCTCTTTTTATATTTTGTATTCTGCAGATGCTTTCTATTGCATTTTTCATTTCATTCACTGAATTCTTCAGCTCTAGAATTCATTTGGTCCTTTTTATGATTTCTATCTCTTTGCTAAATTTCTCATTTTGTTCATGTATTGCTTTCCTGATTTTCTTTGAATTGTCTTTTTGTGTTCTCTTGTAGCTCATTGGGTTACCTAAAAATAGCAATTTAGAATTCTTTATCAACTAGATTGCAAAATTCTGTGTCTTTGAGTTCAGCAATTGGAAGATTATTGCTATCTTTTAGTGATGATATGTGTTCTTGATCCTTCGTGCTTCTAGAGTTTTGCATTGCTGCTTTCATATTCAAGGTAGTAGACACACTCTCAAATCTTTACTAGTTGCCTTCAAGTAGGATATATTGTTCATTGGTCCTATTATATGAGGGGCTTCTCTGACCTTTTATGGATACATCCACTCTACACTTCCTACTTCCTCTTGTGGAAGAATTCTTAAGCTTTTGTGTCTTCTCTGGTTCTTATGATTCACCAGGCTGGCTGCTGGAAACCTATCTTCTGTTTTCCAAAAGGTGGCACTACAGCTCAAGTTTGTGATTTCTCCCTTGCTCAAAGACCCTGATCTAATTTTATGAGTGTACTCCATTTACCAGAGCTGGCTCTCTCACCCACTGCACTGGGGAGCACACACCAAGGGACAGGCATAGAGTTGAGGGAGGTGTGGGTTCAGCATTTGGGGTATTGAGAGAGCCTACAGGCCTGATGGAGATGGGGAATGTCCACCATGCTTTCTTGTATGCAAATCGTTGCCTTTACCACTCCAAAACCAATGTACCCATGGGTGACTTAAAAGGCTCCATTTGGAACTAAAATTTGGTTTAGAAACTGTATCTTCATTGTACCAGAGTCAAAAGTGTGAGAACATCGCTGTGAATGTTCCAGTTCAGCAGCAGCCTTCAGAACCATGGGATGTCCTCATACAAAAGAGGAGAGGTAGTCAGCTAAGAAAACTGGCACATGGCTCCAATGAATGGAAAAGGGAAGGATAAAACAGAGTATGTGAATCAAGCCCAAAGGAATGACAAAAGTCAAAACCAGAGAAGATTAATCTTCCCTTAAGTAAAAGAAGCAAACTAAGGGACAACATTGGGAAATAAAGCTAAGGAAGGAGTCATGTAAGTGTAGAAATGAAGGTGAATTATTAGTTATATATTTGTTTAACTGTGTGTAATACAATCCCAATCACAGAGAGTTAACAATATAGGTGTTTGATTCTTACAATACAAGAAATCCAGACATAGGGGGTCCAAAGCTAAACATGTCAGTAATAGCACATGGTCTTTATCCTTCTGCTTTGCCATCGTTAACAAATGCCTTTCCTCCCATGGTCACCTTAAGATTGGAAGGTGACTGGCCCATCTCCCAGTTTCCTGTTCATCTTCCAGGGAAAGATGAAGAAGAAAAAAAGTGAAAGATGGGTAGGAAGAGAGAGAGGAAAAAGAGGAAGAAAACAAGAATAAGACGTATAGGAAGTGAGAATTAACAATCAGAAATACAATGAACTGATTTTGAGAAAGTGAAACACTCTCAGAAATCCTCAGATTTTCAATTTTGTCTTGCTGGCCAGAAACGTGCCCCATGACCACATCCTGGCTCTAAGGGAGGCTGGGAAATGCTGCCTTTCAGCAGCATACAAAATCAGGATCATATTTATTAGGAAAAGGGAAAAAATGAATATTATGTAGGGAACTAAAATCAAAAAGCGTATTACCACAGTCAGGGTTAGATGCCCAAGCTTTAGTTTAGTGAGTGTCATCTTTGTAGTTTGAGGTTTTGTTGGCCTAATGTAAGTCCAAACACACTTACAAAAACAAAAATTAAGACTGCCCCTGAACTCAATGTGAGAAAAGTAGAACACCCAACAAAGAAATTATTGGAGAATATTCAATGAGACTCATACAAGCATTTTATATCTTCAATTATAAAACTAAGTTTAAATAATGGGAATACAGGAGTAAAGGATTCAAGTTGAATTAACCAGGCAGATAGAAAAGAAAGCAGAATTGTGCTTTTGTCATCAGAAGGTAAAACTTAAGGAAAAACTATTACGGAAAGAAGAATACTTTAAGATCCTAAGTGTTATTGGGGACCCTGGGTGGCTCAGTCGGTTAAGCATCCAACTTCAGCTCAGGCCATGATCTTGCAGTTGGTGAGTTCGAGCCCTGCAACGGGCTCTGTGCTGACAGCTCAGAGCCTGGAGACTGTTTCAGATTCTGTGTCTCCCTCTCTCTCTGACCCTCCCCTGTTCATGCTCTGTCTCTCTCTGTCTCAGAAATAAATAAATGTTAAAAAATTTTTTTAAATAAATAAAGTTTATTTATTTATCTGGGAGAGACAGAGACAGCATGAGTGAGGGAGGGGCAGACAGAGAGGGAGAAAAAGAAAATCCCAAGCAGGCTCTGTGCTATAGCACAGAGCCTGATGTGGGGCTTGAACTCATAAAACCGTGAGATCATGACCTGATTGAAACCAAGAGTCAGACACTTAACTGACTGAGCCAACCAGGTATCCCTGAAAAACCTGTTTTTTTTAAAAAAGTGAAAACATACATACTATAAGAAATGTTAAAGAGTAAATAATTATCAAAGTAAAAAGAAAAATTTTTAATTAAGACTAATTTGAACAACTCTATGTTAATATATTTAAAAACAGATTTAAAAAATACCTGTATAAAAAATATAGCTCACCAAAATTGTCCTCAATATAGATGGACAATCTAGAGAGATCATTTTCCACTAAATAAGCAGAAAAAGGTTTTAAAGATGTCCCTACAAAAAAACAGGTGGAGCATATAATTTCGCAATGGATTTTTACTTAACCTTGAAACATCAGATAATGAATACTATTAAAACTATTCCAGAATACTGAAAACACAAAAACTTGTACATTCTTTTCCTGAGGTGAGCGAGTATAACATTGATACTAAAATATGAAAACAAATCGCACAAAATTTTACAGATGAATGTCACTTATAAACATAGATTCAAGTATCTTTTAAAGAGTCCAACTGTCCATTAAAAATACAATGTGGAGAAATTGGAACACTTGTGCACTGTTGCTGGGAATGTAAAATGATGTAGCTCCTGTGGGAAATAGTATGGCAGTTCCTTAAAAAGTTAAAAATAGAGTTATCATCAAACCCAACAATTCCACTTCTGGGTATATACCACAAATCATTGAAAGCATGATCTCAAAGAGATTATTTGTGCACCCCTATTCACAGCAGCATTATCCACAATAGCTAAAATACGGAGACAACCCAAGAGTTTAATGACTGATGAGTGGATAAACAAAATGTGTCATAGACATACAATGGGAAATAATTCACCCTTAAAAATGAAGGAAATTTGGGGGCGCCTGGGTGGCTCAGTTGGTTGAATATCCGACTTCAGCTCAGGTCATGTCTCACAGTTCGTGAGCTCAAGTCCTTCATCCGTCTCTGTGCTGACAGCTCAGAGCCTGGAGCCTGCTTCAGATTATGTGTCTCCCTTTCTCTCTGCCCCTCCCCTGCTTGCACTCTGTCTCTCTCTCTGTATCTCAAAAATGAATAAACACTAAAAATTTTTTTTAAAAAATGAAGGAAATTCTGCAACATGGTACAACATGGATGAACCTTGAGGACATTATGCTGAGTGAAATAAGTTAGTCACAAAAAGACAAATACTATATGACTCCACTTTTAGGATGTACTTAAAGTAGTTAAAATCATAAAGACAAAAATTATAATGGTGGTTACCAAGGACTGGGGGAAGGAGAGAATGGGAAGTTATTGTTTAATAAGTATAGAATTTCGGTTTTCAAAAAGTTATGGGGATGGAAGATGGTGATGATTGCAAAACAATGGGAATGAATTTATTATCACTAAACTGTATGTACACTTACAAATGGTTAAGATGGTAAATTTAATGTTACATGTATCTTACCACAATAAATGTGTGTGTGTGTGTGTGTGTTTGCGTGTGTGTAATGCCCAAGCTTTATTTTAGTGAGTGTCACCTTTGTGGTTTGGGGTTTTGTTGGCCTAACTTAGGTCCAAGCATGCTTATATAAACCCTACACTGCCTCTGAATTCAATGTGATAAAAGTAAAACATCCAACAAAGAAATTATTGGAGAATATTCAGATAAGACTCATTCAAGCATTTTATATATTTAATTATAAAACTAAGTTTATGGGCACCTGGGTGGCTCAGTCAGTTGAGAGCCCGACTTCGGCTCAGGTCATGATCTCACGGTCCGTGAGTTCGAGCCCCGCGTTGGGCTCTGTGCTGACAGCTCGGAGTCTGGAGCCTGCTTCAGATTCTGTGTCTCCCTCTCTCTCTGCCCCTCCCCTGCTCGTGCTCTGTCTCTCTCTCTGTCTCTCAAAAATAAATAAACATTAAAAAATAATTAAAAAAATAAAATAAATAAACTAAGTTTAAATGATGGGAATAAAGGAGTAAAGGATTCAGGTTGAATTAGCCAGACAGATATAAAAGAAGTGATGCGGATTATGCTTTGGATATGAAGTAGTTCAATATTAGAAAGTCCTTTAATACAATTCATCATACTGATAGGCATGAGAAAACCATAATCTCCTCTTCATAGATGCCAAAAAGGCACACCACAATATTGAATCCTCAATCATGATAAGATAGAAATTGACAGATACTTTTTAAATATGATAAAACATATACTGGCCCAAAAGTCTGCAGTTTACTTAATGCTATATATTGGAGAAATTCCCATTAGATTCAGAAACAAGGAAAAGACACCATTATTTTGGCTACTATTTAACACTGTCTTAAAGGTACTAAGAAATTGAAGAAGTTAAGGTAATTAAATAAGAGAAAGTGCACAGTGAAAAAGAATGTACTAAAACTATATCTACTTAAAGATGATGTTTATATATCATCTCAAAAGAATAACTCAAAAGAATAAATGGAAAAATACTACAAATAATAAGGTAATTTAGTATATTAGAAAGATACAGAATGAATATACAAAACCAATAACCTTCAGAAAGAAAAGAAAACAAAATGAATACATCAATTCTCATTAATTCATAGTAGTCATGTTACATAAAACCACGGTAAACACTGAATTAATGAACATTGGGCTGCTAGGGGAAATACAGAGCGAAGTTCCCACAAACCTCGATTTTTGTCAACATAAAGCCATATGCCTTATATAGGTTTGTTTGCCAATGTCCTTGTAAAACATACCAGTCTCATAAGCATTAAAAACCTCCTCTTCCACCTCGCTCTTTTCCTTGTAACACTTAGCAGGTATTTTAAAAATTCTTCTGTAGCTTCCTGATCTACATACACAACCTGCCTTGTTTACCTGCAAATGGACCATTTTCCACACCATATAACCTTCTGAAACAGAGCCAGCAGGCACTGCTGAGAAGGGTTTAACATTTTTTCTTCACCCTGGGTAACTTGACTGTGCAGCTCTTCAGCTTGTCCCCTATGGTTTTTTGTTTGTTTGTTTTTTGTTTTTTTAAAAGAGAAGTCACCAAAAAAAGTACAAAAATGTGGAAAGCATGACACTAAATAGACCATAAAAAAGACATTTATTTACAGTATGAGAGCTGAAAAAAGAAGGTAGAACATCACTTTTTTTTTTTTTATCTCAGCTGGGAATGTCCATAGAGCTACTCAATTTTTCACCGCTCTGTGAATGTCCATGAATGACCATGAAATTGCTGGATTGATTTTGGGATTACAAATAAAAGTTTGTAGGTGAATTTGCAAATATGGAATCAGCAAATAATGAGGATCACCTATAATAGAACCACAATAAGATGGCAGGTATAATCCCAAATATACTAGTTTTATACTAAATGTAAATAAACTAAATATTCATATTGAAGACTAAAGTTATCCAACCAGATAAAAAAAATGTCGAACCATTACCAGTGACATAGTCTGTACATAAAGACATAAGGAGTTAAAATAAAAAGACTATAAAAGTTGTAACATGCAAATGCTCACACAAGAAAGCTTGTGTTGATATATTAATAGCAGGAAGTAGACTCTAAAGAAACTAGCATTATTAGAGATAAAGAGGAGCATTAAGTATGATAAAGTAATTAATCCATTGGGGATATATAGTGGTTCATATATAGCTTAAAAAATAGATGAGGTCTAAAATGACAGAATTAAAAGTATAGAAAAGTTCAATCATAGTGAAAGACTTAAGCAACTTGGCCAATAGTTGGCAGAGCAATAGTTGAAAAATCAATAAAATCTGATAAACTCAATCAACAAAATAATTTTAATGTTTATGGAACAACGTACCCAGTAACAACAGATGAATATTCTTTCTAAGTGCATATAGAGTATTTATCAAGATTAACTTTACGCTGATCAAAAGTCTTCAACAAATTTCAAAGATTCTAACCACAGTAGAGTTAAGGTAGAAATCAAAAACAAAAGATATCTTTTTAAAAATGTTTTAAATGTTTTTATTTATTTTGGGGACAGAGAGAGAGGGAGAGAGAGAGAGAGAGAGAGAGAGAGCATGAGCAGGAGAGGGGCAGAGAGAGAGAGGGAGACACAGAATCCAAAGCAGGCTCCAGGCTCTGAGCTGTCAGCAAAAAGCCTGACACGGGGCTGGAACTCACGGACTGTGAGACTATGACCTGAGCTGAAGTCAGACCCTTAACCGACTGAGTCACCCAGGCGCCCCAAAAACAAAAGATATCTTAAAAATTTTTTGAAACTAGGTAATCACTTCTAAATAACCCGTAAGTTAAAGGGGAGCTCATAAAGGAAATTTAAAAATACTTTGAACCCTATGGTAATGAAGATACAATAAATACAAACCGGAGAGAGAACTAAAGCAGTGTTTAAAGTTAAAATATAGCTTTAGGGGCACCTGGGTGGCTCAGTCAGTTAAGCATCTGACTGGCTCAGGTCATGATCTCAAGGTTCATGAGTTTGAGACCCATGTCGGGATCTGTGCTGACAGTTCAGAGCCTGGAGCCTGCTTCGGAGTCTGTGTCTCCCTCTCTCGCTGCTCCTCCCCTGCTCGCGTTTCTGCCTCTCTCTCTCTCTCTCAAAAATAAATAAACATTTTAAAAAACATTTTTAATAAAGTTAAAATATAGCTTTAAATGGGTTTGTTAGGAAAGAACAAGTTTGAAATCACTAGCTTAAACTTTTACCTCAAAAAGCTGGAAAAAATTCAGAAATCCCAGAAAGTAAAAGAAAGGAGAATTTAAAAGATGGGAGAAAATAAATAAATAAAATTGGCAATAAAAAATAACAAAACCAGGGGCTCCTGGGCATCCAGCTTCAGCTCAGGTGATGATCTTGCAGTTCAAAACCAGCATGAGTTTGAGCCCTATGTCGGGCTCTGTGCTGACAGCTCAGAGCCTGGAGCCTGCTTCAAGTTCTGTTTCTCCCTCTCTCTGCTCTTCCCTCACTCACGCTCTGTCTCTCTCTCTCTTTCAAAAATAAATAAACATTAAAAAAAATTTAAAAAGCCAAACATTGGTTATTTGACTAGATTACTAAAATTAATAAATGCCTAGCAAACTAAGCAAGAAAAAAAAAGGAGAAAAATTACCTATAATAAAAGGGGACCTCGGTAAAAAGATGTTATAAACAATAAAAGGGTAATAAGAATATATTATGTAAAATTATATGCCTGATAATTTTGACAACCACATGAAATGGACAAATGCCTTCTAAAAATGTTACTAAAATAGACACAAATAATTGGAAAATCTTAATAGTTCTCTATTTTGGAAATTGGATCTATTATTTAAAAAAACTTTTCCATAAAAGAGATCCAGGACCAGATGGCTTAACAAGTGAGTTCTTCTAAACATTTAAGGAAGAAAATATACCAATATTATATAAACTCATCAAAATAAGGAAAAAATAAGTAATATTTCCCTGCTCATTTTATGAGACAAGGACAACCTTGACACAAAAATATGACAAAGATTCTGTAGCAAAGGAAAACAACAGACCAATCTGGTTCATAAACATAGGTGAAAAATCCTGTACAAAACATCAGTGATCAAATCTAGCAATATGTAAAAGGAATATTACAGTACAGAGAAACAAGGTATATTCTAGGAATTCCAGAGTGGTTTATTATTTGCAAAACAAACAGAAAAAATCACTGTACTTCACAACATTAACAAAAATAAATACAAAAAAATCACATGCTAGTCTCAATAAATGTAGCAAATACATCTGATAAAATTCAAAACACATTGGGGTGCCTGGGTGGCTCAGTCGGTGAGCGACTGACTTCAGCTCAGGTCATGATCTCGCAGTTTGTGGGTTCAAGTCCCGTGTCGGGCTCTGTGCTGACAGCTCAGAGCCTGGAGTCTGCTTTGGATTCTGTGTCTCCCTTGTTCTCTGCCCCTCCTCCACTCGCACTCTGTCTCTCTCTCAAAAATAAATAAACATTAGAATTTTTTTTAATTCAAAACACATTAACAATTTTTTTAAACTCTCAGAAGGAAATAAGGTTTAAGACAGTAAGAAACTGTACAGAAAACAAAACAAAAAAACATAGTAATATTAAATGAAAATCACCATTTTAAGAAAAGAAACAACAAAATAGAAAACCACTAACTACTCTAAGCAAGAAATAAAAGGAAACAATATTTAAAATAAAATGAATTGGGAAATAATCCACTGAAACAGATAAAATTAAAACAACTATGAGATTATTGAAAATGCTGAACAAATATATTTGAAAATATAGGAGAGGTAGATAAAATTTTAAAGAAAATATAATTTTAAACATTGACACTAGTAGAGATTTAAAAAGCTTAAATAAATCAATTTCCATAAAAGAAATGAAGAAAAGTATCAAAGAACCGCCTTGTAAAAAGGCACCAAGTCCAGATGGTTTCACATGGAATTTCTATCAAACTTTCAAAGAGTGGATAACCACAATATTTCAAAAATTATGGGGAATTATGAGTCTGGGGGAATAAAGGAAAAGAATGTCCTTTTTTTTTTTTATCTACATAGGAGGCGTACCATTGATATCTCAAGTTGTTAAAGATAGAACATAAATAAAAATTATGGACTAATTTCACTTTGAATATTGATTTAAAGACCCTAAAAATATATCAGTAAGTAGAATTCAAAAGCATATTAGAAATATTAATACACTGTGACCAAAGTTGACTTATCCCAAAATTGTCAAGAGTGGCTAAATATTAGGAAATCTATTCATGTAATACAGCATATTAAGATATCTAAAAACAAAGAAAATTATCATGATCTTAACACACCCTGCATAGGCTTTGAAAAAAAAATTAGCACCCATTCCTCAAATAAAAATTCAATAAAATGGAATTAATGCATTATACATTTATATCAAATGTGTAAAACCAGCAGGCTAAACGGTGGCAAAGACATAGCACAGCTAGAATTGTTACACGTTTCTGGCAGTAATATAAAATGGGGCAACCACTTAGGAAAACTGGCAATTCGTTATAAAGTTAAAC